>NC_046154.1:235589290-235902648 GCF_011064425.1 Rattus rattus | reverse complement strand
TGACTCAGGTCTGTCTCACCCACTGCTCTTTCTTTGTTCCCTGAGAAAGTGTTTGAATAAGTGAACAGATGGGTGGAAGAATGATTAACCTCCTTTTACCAATTCATGGACTGAGGAACAGAGAGCAAGGATAAGCTAGAGCTAGTGTGGTAACTAAGAATCTGGAAGAATTTTATAGTATTTTGTATATGATGTTGTTCTCCCATTTTGCAACTAACGCAACTCTCTCACTTACCTTCCTCCTGATTTGATTGACTACATGATGCCTATATCTATGAGATTTAGGAAGGATAATTCTTTTTTTTATTAACTTGAGTATTTCTTATATACATTTCGAATGTTATTCCCTTTTCCGGTTTCCGGGTAAACATCCCCCTCCCCTTCCTTATGGGTGTTCCCCTCCCCAGCCTCCCCACATTACTGCCCTCCCCCCAACAATCTAGTTCACTGGGGGTTCAGTCTTAGCAGGACCCAGTGCTTCCCTTCCACTGGTGCTCTTACTAGGATATTCATTGCTACCTATGAGGTCAGAGTCAGGGTCAGTCCATGTATAGTCTTTAGGTAGTGGCTTAGTCCCTGGAAGCTCTGGTTGCTTGGCATTGTTGTACATATGGGGTCTCGAGCCCCTTCAAGCTCTTCCAGTTCTTTCTCTGATTCTTTATTATCCAGGTCATTCTTGAATTTCCATGTTTTACAGCTTCCTTTGTAAAAAGTGCCTGAATGTGATACTATTGTATTTTAAAACATGCTCTAACTTGAGTGATCATTATCATTTATTGTATGTTTATATATATATATATGTAAACATGAAAATCCCTAGAGAACCTTTTCGGTCTTGCAGTTTATTTCATATGTATTTAATAATTAAAATTGTGCTGTGTTCAATTTCATAATCTTTTTTATATAGTATACTTAAACAGTTTGCTAATTTTTTTTATTAATTCAGGTATTTATTTCTATTCATTTTTCAAGACAGGGTCTCACTATGTAGTTTTGGCTGCTCTGGAACTCACTTGGTAGATCAGGTTGGCCTGGAACTCAGAGATCAATCTGCCTTAACCTCCTGAATGCTGGGATCAAAGGTGTGCACCACTACTCCCAGCTTGTAAACAGTTTTCTGATGTCATTAAAACTAACAGGCTTGGGAGTTGTGAATATTTCAACACATGCCTGTGTTATTTACTTTCCTGTTGAGATGACAAACCTACTTCCATTGTTTATTTATGTGATTTTTTTTTCGGTCACTATCCTTCTATTTTATAGGATTGCTAATACTATGCTAACATTTTCCTACTTTTCCAAAACAAAAATTTATTATTTATGTTTTGCTAAAAATGTCAGAGATAGTCTTGAAAATCTTGGGCTACAGCTGAAACCTTCTCTCTGTATCCGCCACCCCTGAAGAGTTCTCTCATTTACATTCCTACTCTTTGAAGCTGAATAGAAGGTGGGAGTCTGTTTAAGGGGTGGACAGGAAACATTGACCAATTTGAGAGCAAATAGAGGTTTGGGGAGTGTGTTTACATTCTGTCCCACGTGTGGGATCCTGGCCTTTGTAGGCAGGCGGATAAAAAGGCAGACCTGGCTTTCATGGCGCCTGAGGACCTCTGTGCTTTAACAACACAGGCACAAGTTGTTCTGGGAGCTGGTCAACATGACTCAGCCGCAGAAACATAGCAGTTTGCAGGGCCAGGACCTGTTCTTCCTCCCAAGTTCCTCAGAGAAAGAAAGGCCAGCAAAGATCTCCAGTCTGAGAAAGAACTCTGTGTTCAGTGTGTCTGGACCCAGCAGGCTATTCTAGCCATAATTCTGGCTGGGGAGATGCCCTAGCCACATGCCTACCATACTTGCACAGTTCAGATGGATGCTCTCCCTCTCCCTGTAGCCTCACATAATTGCCACCATTGATTGGGCTCCTCCTGTGTGCCAGTTTCTAAGCCATGCACTTTCAATCCTCAAAATAACACCTCAAGGCCAGTATTGTTGACTGTGTTTTCCAAATAAAGACACTGAAGTTCAGAAAGATTAAGAGAGCTGCCTGAATCATACTGAACTGGGATTTAAAATTGGCATGTGTGACTCCTTGTGCAACACTTGGTCCTAAAGAATACAGTCTGTTTGCCCAATAACCATAATTCTTGTGACAGCAGTCCTGAACTATATTGTATTAGAATGAATACAATTTATTATCAATACTGCTGTTGATAAGTCATCCAGCAAGAACTTACTTTGGGTCAGCCTCTATAGTAATTTCTATTGTAGAACTTAAGTAGCTGTATTCACTATGCTAACAGGAGATGAAGGAATGAATTCAGGATCTGGATCACTATGATTATCACAGGGACTAGGAGATCACAGAAAAAGAGTAAATACTTGTAGACCAGAAGGAGTCAAGACTCAGTGACACAATGTAAAGCACTTGAAACTTAATCGGAAGACATTATTCTTAGGGTTAGTTTGTATTTGCTGTGAAATGATCAGGTCTTGTGTTTAGTGTCTTTGCACTTCCTTCCTTCCTTGTAATGGAAGCCAGTACCAGATCATGTGGATCAAGTCGATCAGAGGATCCATGACAGGTATTAGAGCAATCAGGAAGGGTAAAAGTCAGCTGAATATAAGATGTATAACAGATGTTGATCAGTTTTGTCAGTGAATCCTTATTGTTTACTACGTATTCCATGCTGAACTAAGGGCTTTAGAATTTCTGTACATTAACTTACATCTGTATTTTGTAGATGAGGAGAGAGAGGATTGCACAGTTTAAAGAGCATGCTTGAGGAGATTCATGTAGCAAGGACAGGAGCAAGGGTCAGATTCTCATTGCATGATGATGGGCCCCATACAAGTTCCAGGCACCCTACTAGAAACTTTTCTCTAGGAAGATAATGGAAGTCTACTTCTGACAGATAACATAGAATCATTTGCAGGATCTTCAATCAAGTAAAAACAGATCTAACTTGCATTCTAGCAGACATACCGTGGGATAGAAACTTATTGCAAAGGCCCTGACTGGCATATTAAAGACCACCTACACTCCCATGTACACTGCAGACTGATGCATAGTAACTGAAAGATAACAACCCAAGAAGTCACTGATGGATGCATGGTTAAAGAAAATGTGGTAAGTATAACTGCTAATTATTATTCAAGCCCAAGGAAAGAAACAAATTGTGCAATCTGTGACAGCACAGACAGAAGTAGGGGTGGCGTATTAAGTGAAATACATAGAAAAACAAAAGGAAATGACGTGATATTATTCACACGTGAAATTTGAAATAGTCAAATCCTTAGTTAGCAAGCCAGCAGTTGCCAGTAGTAATCAGTTGAGAGGGATTGGTCAAGATATCCATTTTCAATAGCATAAGATGAATTACTTCATTCATATTGTAAAGCATCCTTATTCTTGGTAATAATATTGAAGAAGAATGCTAACAGAATTGATTTTAAAAATCCTCTCAGATCAACAATGATGGCACATATCTTTAATCCCAGCACTTGATAATCAGAGGCAGGCAGATTGAGTTTAAGACCAGCCTGGTCTACAGAGAGAGTTTGAGACAGGAGAAACCTGCCTCAAATACAAAACAACACAAAACAAAACAGAAGCCAAATAATTAAAAAGTGAAATAATCATTAATATATAACTTTTCAATGTAGTACTTGTATCACCTAGGTCAATTTAACTATGCATATTTTAAAATACCATGCCGTATATGGTAAGCATATGTCAGGAAATTGACAATTCATGGGCCAAAATAATTTTTTATTTCTCTTCAAATGAAAAAGAAATAGCAATAGGACATTGAGTCACTGGTTGGAAGCCAACCAGGTTATACTACTTAAGAAATCTGAAAGCTCCATGTCTCACCATTGGGTTTTTAATTCTCAATGTGCTTATTTCTGGGTTCAAGGAAGTCTTGATACTCTGTTCTGTCCATGAAGATATACAGTGAGGGAGGGGGTGAATTCTTGTATGACTCCAAGAGTGCTTCCCTATGTGCCCTAAGCAACAAGAGACCCAGTTGGGATCCTGAAAGTTTTGTGGAGATGCAGTCTCTTTTGTCTCCCATGCTAGCTTCTCTCAAGCGACAACCTCTCTTCCCAGTCTTCTGTAGACCATGGCCTCGGTTCCTGTGTTGTCTTCTCCAGCTCTGTCCTCAGAGTGCTACCTAAATGGCTTCTTTGAACACTGCTGAGAGATTTCATCTTCCCTGTGACATGTATAAAATAGAAGGATGCACTGTTTACTAACTTGAGCTCTAGCTCCCAATCCCAGTCTCTCTCCCAAATAATCCCTCACGTTATTGAGTCTTCTTGCTGGCTTTTCCATATTCTCTATTTCCAGATTACTCTGTGTATTGTGTTATCTGCTTCTCTGGTCAACTTACCTTTTTCATGATTGTACAAGAATTTGAAATAATCAACTTATAAAAGAGCAAAGGTTTAGTTTGCCTCATGATTTCACTGGTTACGGTCCATCGTCATATGCCCATATTGCTTTTAGCCCAGTGGTAAGGTACGTTCTAGACATGTGACAAAGCATACCTGCTCACGTGCCACGAAGTGAAGTGAGAAAGGCAAAAACAACCTACTCTCCTATTTGAGAGAGATCATGCCCCAATGATCTTAGGTCTGAACTCCACCTCTTAAAAATCCTACTACCTCTCAATAACACCACCCTAGAATAAAGCCTTTCGATCAAGTGTGATTTAAAAGAGCATTTACTTAACATTTAGCTGTTGCTTTGCCAGGGACTCTGCTACTCTTTTCAAGGATTATGATGTTGTCTTGGCATTCTAGTTCCCTTTGCTTCCTCCCCCATCATTCTGTGGTATTTGGTGGCAAAGGTAATATTCCACCCCTGTATAGTTGTTTGTGTGGGTGACTTTCATTTTTTTCTGGATCATGAGCCCTGCCTGGACAAGCATGGTGCTTTTTACATGTTTACTGCCTGGAATATAAGTAGCCGGTATATAGTAGGGGCCCCAAACATACTGGTAAAGTTTAATTGAATGAAGAGACTCAGATATGAGGTCTAACTGGCAACAGCTGTGCAAAAGCTCAGAGTCCCCAGCAATCGTTATTTATCCCGATCCTTGAGTGATGGTCAACATGTTGTGTTGTAAAAGATAAATCTGAGAGTATTAGAATACCCACAGCAAAACATATAACAAAAGAGTTATATGTTGTATGAAAACATTTTTATTCTTTCCCCAAGACTTTCCAAGAACTGAGATTTCTGTTATCTACATATTGTGCTGATGTCGGAAAGCAGGACGTGTTCCTCTGCCATTGTAGCTTTCTCTGAAACTAGTACTTTCGTTTTAATATGTTTCCCACAAAAGACAAAGTACAGGGAGAAGATGTAGCAAAGCAAGAGAAAATAAAGGTATAGTTTATGATATATCTGATTAGTTCTTTGAAACTGATAGAAAACCATGTTTGACATTGATATCAGTTGGTTTTCAAAGACCTTGTTATTGCTGAATTGATTTTGGAAAGACATTTTGGCAATGTACATTAGAACACAAATGAGAACAGCTATAGAGCTACACTTGCCAACACTGGAATTCTTTTACTTGAAAGAAAGGAAGCTGGTTGTGGTGGTTCTTCAATCTAATTGCAGAATTTGGGAGGTGGGTGCATGAGGGTCAGTAATTCAAGAACAATCGTAGTTTTACAGTAAATTCCTCAAGGCTATTCTGGGCTATATGAAACATATCTGTGAGATATGTATTGAGGAGGTACATTTTTATATATTTCTTATTCAGTTGTTTTTCTGCATGTCCGTTCGAAGCATACATACACTATATTTCATCTATTTTCATCAGAGGCTTGGAACTGAAGAAGTTCTCAAAATGCACAAAGTTGCATCATAATACTGGCGAACAACTTTTTCTAAGACATAAAATAGGATGAGTCTTTCGAATAAATATGTGCCATTTAGTGAACACCTCTGACATCTGTGTCCATACTGGAAGCTTTAGCAGTGTATGACATAGGTAAAAATACTCAAGCTATCATCTCTCATCTCAAAGACTTCACTATTTATTGAGAAGAAATATCAGTAAGGCCACTTTAGAGTACGTTGTAGTGACTGTGGTGACAAGTTAACTTTGACATGCTATAGGGACTAGAGAATATTCTTCTAAGATCCAGAACATAAGAAAGGACAAGGACTAAATTAAGTGGTGTGGGTTGAATGTTTGTGCAGTTCTAGTTGAAGAGGTTTGGGATATTGGGACTCTGCGGAAATGATTAGTTGCTTTAGAGCCTTAGGAAATTAGGCTCATAGATGAGATCAATACTTAGGAAAGTGATGCCAGAGAAACCTCCCACCCTTCTCATCTTGTAATAACACAGAAAACAAGATGACTAGAAGCATAGACACAAAGTCAAGAGACACCAGATCTATAGGTAAAATGATCTTTGATTTTACAGGGTCCATGACTATAGAAGTTAAATTGTTTATAAGCTGCCCATTTAAGTCTATGGCATTTTGCCATATAAGTCTATGCCATATAAGTCTATGGCATTTTGTTCTAGCGGTGCAAATAACACAATAATTCAGCATTAAAAACCAATGTGGGAAGTGAATAAAAAGTACAGAAAAAGTGGAGTTGAATTTAGTGTTGCGGAATGGAATCGGAGCCTGTACATTGTCTTGTTTAATTCCTCCATAGGCATAATTCTCTATAGAATTTAGTTGTTTTTGTCCTCATTCTAAGATTTTTCCTACTGAAGTATCAGTTTAAAAGGATACAGAAAACAGCAAAGTCATTTACATGATGTTACCATTTTAGGGAAACAAAAGAGTAGGTTAAATATAAATAAAGGAATCAACCTTTATGTGGGCTTACAGTATGTTACCCTGGCTGTTTCCTATGTCTAGATTCAAGGGGTTCTTTTACCTCCATCTCCAGCATGCTGGAACCACATGTCTTTAGGCCTGGGTTTCAAAAAAATCATATTTAAAAAATATATTTGTCAGACATGACAATATAAAATCCAGAGGTAAAATGAAAATCCCAGTGTGGACTTTGCATTTTAAAATCATCAAAGTAAAATTGGAGTAGGTGCTTTTAGGAAAAAAAGGAGGAGGAGGGAGGAGGAGGAGGAGGAGGAGGAGGAGGAGGAGGAGGAGGGGGAGGAAGAATATAGGACTTCCACTGAAAGCACATTATGCAGAAAAGAGAAGCAATGAAACGTTTCCATTTCTCTGTGAACCTTGACCATTTTCCTAATCCTCATGTTTTAGATGAGCTATCCCTGCACAGCCTTGAAACTACCCTTTTGATCACGCTGTATAGATGCTTAGAGAGAAAATTAATTAATTGCAACTGTGATCATTGCTGAAAGATAGAAATGTAGACTGACCTGAACTGTTTACTACAATCAGCAAGATCAAAGAAGATGCCCCAGTAGTGACCATGACATGTAAGTCTGAAAGATAAATAGTTGAGTTCTCTAGAGCTCAGTGTCTCAACCATGTGCTATTGACATTTGAGGCTAGGTAATTTTTTAAAGGGAGAGGTTTTGTATATTATAGAATGTTTGACAACAGCCCTGGCTATGACCTCCAGGAAAGAAATATTACTTCCACCTGATTGTAACAAACAGAAATATCTCTGGGCATTTATAAAAGCCCCTTTGGAAAAACACTGACACAGAGAGACACAAGTGCAATATTCCCAGAACCAGGACTCACATGTGCAACTCCAAGAAAGGAAACACAGCATAACTTAGTAAGACAGTAACTGTAGTGTGTGTGTGTGTGTGTGTGTGTGTGTGTGTGTGTGTGTGTGTGTGTGTGTGTAGGGGAGGGAGGGAGAGAGGAGAGGAGAGGAAGGGGAAGGGAAGGGGGAGAGGGAGAGGGGGAGGGGAGAGAGAGAGAGAGAGAGAGAGAGACAGACAGACAGACAGAGACACAAAGATAAAAGAATATTAGACCAAGAATGATACCATGCTTTCAGGAATTTTGGAGTAGTGCAATGAGAACATACAAAGCACTATGGCATGATGGAGAACAATGCCTACAGTAGACCTGCTGAGCCTTTGCAATATATACATTCCATTTGCTGCATGATAAGACTAGACATTTTAAATCTTGTGTATACTTTGTATACACATGTCATCCAGTTCCTCCACACAGTACAATACATATTAAATCTGGTATAGTGCCTGCTGACCCTTTTTGGGATCAATGCATCAGCAAAACAACTCTTTAATCCTTTGTATGTTTGCATACATTCTTTATCTGCATATTCTTTTATTTCTGTATCTCGGTGTCTTATTCCTTTAGAAGAACCCTTTCTTCCTGTGAATTTTCCGTTCACATTTCCTAGACAGAGATGCACATTTTGTAGAATACTGTTATCATTTGTCTTCTTGATTCTTCTTCATTTGAACCTACTGTACTCTATGATGGTCAGCATAGCATCTTGAAAAAGTAGTTCAGAGTGGTTCTGCCTCATGCTTGCACTGGACCTAGCACTTAATGTGCTATGGAGATGAACATTTATCGACCTTTCATTATTATTGCTTATAATTTTCTGTCATTGCCTCACATGCTCTATTTAGTAGCCCTCTTTTGTTTTCCTCAGTACTTCCTGGATCTTTCTGTAAAACATTACCTCGCAGTCTCTTTTAAGGAAAGATTTCCTTTCCTCCTTCTTTGTTCTTTTAGTGCAGTTACTTATTAGAAAGTGAAGTTGCCATTGCCCGTTCTCTCTTCTTGTGTCATCCAAGCCATTACTAGCATCGCGGCATTGGGGTAGGTAGGATTCTTTTATGGGATACTGTCGTTCAGACATGGACCAGATTATAGAATCAGATTGAAAGAGGGCAATAAAAATGGCAAAAATCAAAACAAAAATGGTGAGTTGTGTACTGTCCATGTCACGTGAAGTGGTGTGTTTTATCTTACCTACCATATACCTACCAAGTCCACATTGACTTTCCTAACATATGGGAATAAGAAAGAACAATCCTATTGTTCCCTCAAAGTATGTAGAAAATTCCCAAATATATGGTAATTATGTCTCACACATTGATATTTATAAAGAAAAAAATCCTCGTTTTATGTGTCATACCGTTCAATGGAAGGGGCATCCATCAGAACAATATACGTAGTGTAGATAATATTACAAAGCAGTGATGTGGGCTACCTGGGAAACATAGCATAAGCTCATTGGACCATGAAGCAGTGAAAATAGAGATTAAAACAGTAAGGTTGAAAAGAGTATAGAGCCCAAGCCAAGAGAGCATGTATAACATCTCTGGGGAGGGTGGAGAGAATCTAACATATTCGAGGAGAAGAAAGATTTCAGCCATGACTTAGAGGATGAAAGTGAGAGTAAAGCTTATATCAAACAATGCTGCAAATATTATCTATGACCTCATTATAAGAGCACTAAGAAACTCTTATTATATTTGAAGCTTGCAGCTGCCATGATTCTTTTCAAAGTATACAGAGAACATTTCAGTGGAGTAAAAGGAATGTAATGTATATATTAAGGAAAATGGATATACATAAATCTAGGAAAATAGCAACGGACTTGTGGAAAGGCTTTGTTTAGCTTTAACTAGAGACTAGAGGAAGACAGGACTTAGATGGTAGAGAGTATGCAACTGAGTGCTTACCACAGGACTCTTTTGTCTTCTTATAGATTAGTCAAGAAGAAGAAAAAAATCCAAGTATATGTATATGTATCGTGTGTGTGTGTGTGTGTGTGTGTGTGTGTGCGTGTGTGTGTATGATCTGCTATACATCCATCTAATTGCAAGAGTATTTAGCCTAAATAAAGTATTTAGGTGGTAAGGATTAGATTCTAATGTGAAGCCATAAAATGACTTCCATATAGCTATGTTGGAAAAATATAGGGTTGGAACAGATCCATTTGTACCACTATTATTAAAAAAAATTAGGGTTTTCCTATAGGTATTATAAAGACTCTGGTGTGACAATAACTACTCATGTCAAGAATACATTCAAATTTGTGTATCTTTGATGCTTTAACCTCTCTTCTCTTGTCTTGATATTTTCTTTCAGTTAGTTACTAATCACATTATCAGAACTCACTAAATCACTATATAACTTGCTTGCTACCATTCATATTTCAGAAACTGGCTCATGTCTGAGCCCACCCAATGAGTACAACAGTATAACACAGTTGTTCCTCAGCACATGAATTGCTAAGTAAAATTTGCAGTTATGTGTACTGCACATCACAATGCCAGGGCAGTTCCCAGTGTCTAAGCAGAAAGATGAGTAAGTGACATTTTTGAGTAATAGTCTTTCCTCTGAGCTTGAGTTCGGAGTTTAACATACTGACTCATTTTTCACAAAATTATAAAGAGCCATGATTAGTTTCTTAGAGAGAACGTTGTTTTCATTATAGCTTTCTTTTTTAATTAACTGGTTCTAGATTAGATATGACCTAGGAGAATTTTCTAGCAGTGTCTGTAGAAATGTTAGGCTGCCAATTGCATTTAGATATCACTCTCTGTGATAAAAATTAGTCCATGCATTTATTTGTACAATGTAAGAGTTAATTCTCATGTTTCATAGTTGGCCTAACTCGATTTAATTCCTGACTGAACTAATTAATGATTTTTTCTTTGTATTTCTAGGGATGGAAACTTGTACCTCGCAAATACTAGAAAACCATACCATTATTGATCTATACTTCCTTACTGAGTGATGATTTTTAAGTTAATCAAGTTTTGCGTTCTGAACCTGTTTACTCATTTATAAAGTAAAAAAAAAATACATAAAGTAGTGCACAGATAGTTGCCTTAGTAAGGTTTAATGTTTTTATTTATGGACACACACACATATACAAACATACACACACAGACACATGCACACACACACACACACAAAATAGAGAAGGCTGGAGACTAATTACCAAGTCAATTACCATGTCTCTAGAAAATGTTTTAAAAACTAGAAGTCAGTCAAGAAACGACCTCAGTGTTTTCACACGATGGACTCCGTTCTCTTAGATGAACAAAAAGATCATAAATTCTACTGTTAAGATATATAAGTTCTAGGAGAAAAAGCAGCATTCATAATTTTGCAATGAGAAGTAAGAGAAGAGAATTTAGGAAGAAAGGGTGGAAAGACAAAGAGAGAAGATGATGTGGAAGGAAATGTTCTCTACAGGAAAATTCACATTGCTAGAGTAACAATTTGGCATGAGTGACAGGAGAATAGGGTGCAGATGAGAGAGGAATCATTAATAACATATGAAATGAATGAATGGCAGTAAAAAAAGAGTAGACATCCCCTCCCTAACTCCCCTGCCAAGTGCTCTGTGTAAAACAGCATGGGGTGTACAAATGGGAGAAGGCATGCTTCACTCTCCTTTCTTCTAACCTCTCACTACTGAGTAGCTAAGCTATTCCAGCTCTCACGCTACTTCCTGGCTTTGCTAGGAAGTAATTTTTTTCTCAGTAAACTATCCCCATTTCTGTTACTGTGGATGTATTCTCTGCTTAGTTCTTTGTTCTGGGACATAAGAACCTGGAAATTCGAGTAGGTGCCTTCTGGATTGTAATTCAGATCTATCATATCTGAATGGAAGAAGCCAATACGTATGATTTAAGTAACTGTGATACATCTAAGCCATGGAACATGTACATCTTTACCAAAAGGAATGAACTATGATGCTGTGAAAAGCAAGAGAACATACTTAAGACCATATGCTAAGTGAAAGCCAATGTGAGAAGCGTTGTAATAGATGAGTTGAGTGTTGTCAGGTATTTGGAAAGGTAAAACCTCAGATCTGTAGTCTTCAGGAGTTGGAATGGTAGACGAGGTTTGAAGCTTCTTGAAAACCTTCCCATGTTTCTGTAATGTTGGATGGATGGATAACAAAAACTTATCCAAAGTCGTAAAACGCCCAATACTAGAGCAAACTCTTGTGTGCACCAGACTCAGGACTCAGGTTGGTAAGGAAATAACATGAGCCAATGTGGTGAGGGATGGGGTGTGTGTGTTGAAAACCCGGGAAGCTCTGCTTCTCTCAGGGCTGGCTTTGCAAGAAAAACCAGCACCTCCTGTTCAATGTAATTATGAAACCAAAATTATGAACCAAAAACCAATTTCAGAACCAAAGCCCGTGAGAAGAAAATCAGACAACCATTTATCTATTCATTCTACTGATTACAACAGTGACCACCACTGATGTTTAGAGAGATTTTGCTATGTAGTAAGCAATCTGAGTGCGTTTTATGAAGTAGACCACTTAGCTCTCACAAGACCAAAAGAAATATTCTACAGCTTCACCTTTTACAGGTGAGAAAAATGCAGCTTAAATATTTTAAGCACCTTTGTAAAGGGAAACATTTTTGTGATAAGGTCTTATGATAACGTAGATCATGAAGAATCCATAGCAGCATACATGCAGAAGGGCACAAGCCCATAACCTACTCCCAGCTCTCAGTTATCTTAGTGATAGTGAGAAGCCCCTGGAATTTCCCTAGATCATGAAATGGTTAGTCATGACATCTTAACTCTATGTTAATGAAAGGAGTTGGCATTTTTGAATCACCTAGGCTATGCAAATTATAAAACAAATTACCATATTTCTTCACAGCTGTAGTCTCAGAGAGCTGGTAAGCCACAGATGAAGAAAGTTCAGCAAAACAAGAGCAGTCTCCTTAGAGATACAGCCTTGGGGGTGGCTTAAAGTGGGAACTTTCTAGGTGAGAAGGTTAGTGGGGATAGGGAAGGCCTTATAGATGATAAGAGAAATGGAAGCCAAAGCATGATAGTGGGAATGGGTCTGACTTTTAAAAGCCATAAATAAACAAACAAAACGGAAAGGAAAAGAGACCCGCCTCACTTCATTTGTGCTGCTCTGACAAAGCACTGCAAACTGGGTAATTTATGTAAAAAATAGAAAATTATTTCCTCACAGGTCTCAAATTTGGAAAGCCTAAGATCCAGTGTCAAGGAAGTTCTGTGTCTGGAAAGGGCCAGGTTTTTGCTTTTGACATGGCACCTTGAACAACTGGAAATTAATTCACTGTTAAATGCTATGCTGCATTATCCAAGGGAGAATCCCTGAGCCCATTCATAGACTGATCACTTTCTAGCTTTCATAAAATCCAAGCAATCTAAATCTCTGAATACCTAAGCCTCAGCAATTGACAGATAGACTCAAGAATTCGATGTTTAGAGGCAGGTCTTCTAAAAGCCTGTAAAAAAAGCTTGCTGTCACAGGTTTGATAAACGAGAAAACAGGCCAACCCATGGCTTTAATCTGATCTTTGTGCTCCCTCAAAATTATGTTGGCACCTGATTTTCAAAACAATAACAATGAGAGGTTGGGCCTTCAGAAGGGCAGAGTCCCCACCTTCATGTCTGAGATTAGTATCTGGAGGAAATTTCCTAGGCCCATTTGATCCCTTTGCACTAAGCCAAGTGAAAGCATAGTGTTCGAGTTACCATGTTACAAGCAGAAACCTGGCCCTCACCAGACACAGAACCTGCTTGAAACTTGATTTTAGGTTTTCCAGGTCTGAAACCTGTGAGGAAATAAATGTCCATTTTTTTAAAACATAAATTACTTAAACTGCACGTTTGTTAGAGCAGCCCAAATAAGGCAAGGTGGATATATTTTTCCATTTTAAAGATGAGAACGAGCAGATGGTACTATTATGAATGGCATATCATCTGAAGGAAAGGTACTACCTTAAGTTTGATGCAAGGTAGTCAGAAAAGAAAACGTTAAGCAGGCATTTGAGTTTGTCATACTGTGGAGTAAAGGTAAGAATCAACATGAGATTCTGAAGATCCGTGCCTCAAAGAAGGTCCTAGGGATAATGAGAGTGGAGAGGTTTGCCAGGGAAGTTTCGAGCCACTCAGCAACAAAGTTGGTCAACTAGACTAAGAATCTTTAAGAAAATCAAAATAAGAAAGTTGAGGCAACTCAGCAAAACAAGATGGCTTCTCTGCTGTCAACCATCTTCATGATGTCTTTCAGCTCTAAGAAGTGCTTCTTCAATGGTGGTAGAATAGGAAGATAATAGAGATCTAAAATATCACTGAACTCTCACCATGCCCTAGTTCTGCCAGTGCAGCAAACATCTATATTAATGCCTGTCCAGGGTATTCCAGGCTTGACCCAATCTTAATTTATAGCCAATAAAACCCCCTCTTGTATTCTGATTCTCTATTATAAGGCCATATTTCTGTCACTACTAGAGCTATTGATTTTTTTACCTACATTAAATGAAGGTTTGTCTTCATTAGTTTTTTCAGTTTTTTGTTCACTGGTTACCTTCTTTAACAACAACAACAACAAAAAAAAAAAACTATGTTGAAATCTATTTGATTCAAGAAGTCAAATGATGAATGTAAATTATCCTCCATTTTTTTTCATTCAGTTATTTCAAGGGCAACATGTCTACCTTTTAGGTGATAAAATATTATTTTTAATTGACTCATTCCTAAACAGGTCCTAAAAGCCTGCTGTTTTCAAGGAATTATACTGGGAAATGTATATTCAGGAATGTTAGCAGAACAGTATCTTCTGTCATTCACTGCTTTCTCAAATGGACAGTAAAGCCGTCTAATTAGAAACATTGTAAATTTTATGGATGCAAAATGCAAACTCTCATGGGGAGAAAACCCCAAGGATTTATTATTATAGGTGCAGGACTCAGGGCAAGGCATCTTCTCAATGAAGGAGTAAGATAGATCTAAGATTAGGACTTTACTAAGTGAAGATGGGTCTAGGGGAGAATCAGGGCGATGTGAGGTAAGTGAGAGGGCTGCGGGAGGAAAGCATATGTTTGTATGTCTGATGATCCAAAAGAAGGTCAAAATTATTGAGTAATAGGAAGAGTTCAATCTGTATGCAACTGGGAAATAAAATACATTGGTTCATCATCATGCTGCCAATTGCCTTTCCACAAAATGAAATGGCAAACTCTTAAAGGTTTTCAGCAAGGAAGTAAATTTGGAGTAGAAAAAGATGAGCGTGTGAAGTCAACTAGAGAACCTCAATGACGATGCTCAATTTAGAAGTACTGAGGGCTTTCATTAGAAGAGCAGCATTAGAGTTGGAAGATTCATGCTAGGCTTCCAGTCGGGGTAACTAGAGAAAGTATAAGTAAATTGTGATAAACTGTTTTGTCTATTAATGGGGATGGCAGAGGAAATTCTTGAATAAAAACAATAAGGTTTTGATTTTTTAAAAGTAGGTCATGGTTTTCAACATGGAGATGTTTAATGTGAAAGCCCATAAGTCAGTCATAATAACATTCTTCAACCTAGGAAGTTAAACTTCCGACTAGATATGTAAATTCTGGATATCTTGACAGGAACTTAAAATTGCAAGTAATTGGGTTAGGATGTCAAGGAGAGAAGATCCAAGAAGCTCCTTGAGGTCAAGACCTGAAGTTCTTCCTATATTAATAAATTGTGTAGAGGATATGGTTGGCCAAAGAAGTTGATATGGAAGAACTGGAGAGAGGGAGAGAAGAAAGCGCCAGGGTTTGGTTTTACTGAGCACAAGAGATAAAGGTTTCAAAACGAAGTTTGCAATGAAATGCTACTTAGAATTCACCAGAGAAGGGTTGGATATTATATTGTAGAATTCAGAGATCTTCTTCCCCTCACATAATATATTCATTTTTTATTCTTGCTAAGTCTATTCTATACGAATGACTAAGAAAGAAAACCTCATTGCTTACTACAAGTTGTAAAGACTTTTAAAATGAATGATGTCATAATCGCACAGTGAAGGAATCTCACCGTTTCCAATTTCCAAATGAGGAAATAGTTTCCTGGAGAATATAAATTTCTTTTCCCAAATTTAATACCTGGTATTCCAGTATAGCTAGATGTAGTCTAACATTCTGTATCAATACACCAGGTGTTGGTAGATGAGGGAGAAATGAGGTCCTATAACTGTTCACATACATTATCTATAGCACTGATTCTTACCCTTCCTAATGCTGTGATCCTTCAATACATTTCCTTATGTTGTGGTGAACCCCAATCATAAAATTATTGTTACTACCAATCATAACTGCAATTTTGATACTCTTATGAATCACACTATAAATATCCTGTTTTCTGGTGGTCTTAGGTGACCCCAGTAAAGGGTTGTTCAACCCTTAAAGGGGTCACAATCTACAGGTTGAAAACCACTGAACTATAGCAATAGAGGTAAATTAGAATGTATTTGTATAGTCTTCTCTCTCTCTCTCTCTCTCTCTCTGTGTGTGTGTGTGTGTGTGTGTGTGTGTGTGTGTGCGTGCACCTGCATTTCCTCAATTCAGCAGGCAAAGAGAGTGGCCACATTTCCTAGAACAGAAGAGGATGTGGTCCCATATTGTGTTAAGGTGATTGATGGGAGGGAAGAGCCTGATAGCAAGGACCAATAGCTGTAGAGGCTTGACAGGGAGTAGGTTATGTTCCAGCATCAGTCATCGTGCGAACCGCTGTCTTCAAAAGCAGACGTTTACAGAATACAGGATCTATGTCCCCTCAGTATGAAGAAACTTCAATTGCAGATCAAGATTTCTAGGTATATCACCATAGCAAAAACAAGTGAAGCAACAGCGACATCTATTAAGAAAAACCAGAAAAAGCTAAAGTGGGAGTTTTAGTCCTTTTTCCACTTCTATTCTCACATTATTCATATGAAAATTTTCACTTGTATGAGTATTATATTTACATAATTTTCATCTCTTTTTTTCTTCCTCCAAATCCTTCCAGGTACTCCCCTGCTCCCTCTCAAGCTCATGATCTTTTCTGTAATTATTGTTGCTTGCTTGCTCTCTCTCTCTCTCTCTCTCTCTCTCCTTCCCCCATTTCCCTCTTTACCCCCCTCTCTCTTTGTGTGTGTGTGAGCGTGTGTGTGTGTGTGTGTGTGTGTGTGTGTGTGTGTTTGCACAAATGCAACATACTGATTTCATTTACTGTTGCTTATGTGTGCATGCATTTAAGGGCTTTCCTATCGTTTTGGATAACATATTAGGCAACTCTTTACTACGAAAACCAATTTATTCACTCATCCTCTTTGTCCCTTTCTTGTGTGTATAGCTGCCCCCTAAATTACCTGTCAGCAGCCATTGTCTGCCTATAGCTCTTCATCTTCATCATATGAGTGAGGTCTTATAAAATTTACCCATGCCTGTTGGCATGTAAACTGGTGTGGTCATTACAGAAGTCTTATTCAGGTAACTCTATTGTTGAGGTTTTTTCTGAATACAGCTTTTCTGTCATTCTACATAATGATATCTCTCATCAGAGAGCCATAATCTTTTGCCCCTTCTTCTATGAGGCTCTCTACACCTTAACTATAGGGGTTGTGTTATAGACATATCAACAGGGGATGGGCACTCACTATCACTTGTTCTTTGCATTTTATTAATGAGTAAGAGATTAACAATGAGGTGATCACCTATTTTCCATGACTTCCTGTTCCAACATCCTTAAGTCCAAATGATCCATCACCCTAAATGTGGGTTTGTTTCTAGTAAGTGTATGATATATAAGTCTTATGAAACATCTCAATTTGATGTAGAGACTCAATATTCATATCTGGAAATGGCTTCTTCTACAATTTCTCCTCTCTAGCTTTTTCTTTCCTGGTTGAATTAGGACTGAATCATCTTTATCATCTTTTAAAGACTTTTTTCTCAGTCAGATGTATATTCAAAAGGAGGACAGATATTTATTGTTTCCCAGAATTTACATGACTCTTAAGTGCTGCTTATATAAAGTCACCCTGTGACTCCTGTAATCCACCTCCTCAGAATATGGAGGTTGGAGCTCACCCCTAGGATATTTCCAAATTCATCCTCTTAGGATCCTAGTGAGGCTTTAAATAAGCAGAAACATTAGAAACAAGCTCAGCATGAGCTAACCTTTGTATTTACAGTGGCTTTATGGCTGTAGTCTGTGTTTCCTCTGTGATGCCTCAAATAAAGTGAACACTGGGTCAGTGTGATGAGCAAAGAGCAGCCCAGCCATTCCAAGGTCCAATAAAAAGCTAAGAAATTAGCACACAATGATGAGCTGAAAATATTCCAAGTAACATTTTCCAGCACTTGTTAGTCCTGTGAGTGGTTGCTTATAGACGGGCTTTTACTGATGAAATATTTGGGGTACAATCTGGACACAAGCCCTTCCTGACTCACTTCTAAGACACTCTATCATGGAGTTTTTTGATGTCATGAAAATGGGCTCAAATTGAGTGAGTTGGTCATGGTAACTCTGTGAGCAAAGAAAGAAACACTGGATTACGTAGGTTAAATTGGTGAAGTTAATGATATTTTAATCTCAGTAAAAATATTTTCCAAAAATATTATATTTAAAACACAAGTTACTTATTTTTATTGCACACTTCCCAAATGTCTTTGGACACACGACATATTTTTTTTCTTTTAAATAGTATGTTATTTTGTTTCCTACTGAATACAGATTTGGCAAAGTACAGGCAGTGGACAAACTTGGGCTCAAATAATAGCTGTGCCTTTTTCTGACAGGTTGCCCTAGATATTCACAGCTGAGTAAGCTTTGACAAGTCATCCAGGCTTCTGAGGCTCGTGGTAACAGCAACACATCTCAACAATCATCTCAAAGACGACATGAGATAACAAACGAAGTACTGACGTCTTAACCTCAGTGCTTGTCAGTAAGAGCCTACCAACATAAACTGACTCTGCTTCCCCATGTGAAAGAATCAAAATAAAAACAAAGTAACAAGCCTTGGAGCTCTCAGATTGAACTACCAACCAAAGAACATATATGGGCTGCACCTAGGCCTCTCCCTGCCACATGTGTACCAGATATGCAACTTGGTCTTCATGTAGGTCCTGAATAATTAGAACAGGGTGTACCCCAAAAGCTGTTGCCTGTGCATGGGATATGCTCTAGCTGTACTGTCTTGTCTGGCCTCAGTGGAAGAGAATGTGCCTAAGTGCCAGGATGAGGGAATACCCAGGGGTCCCCTACCTTCTCCTAGAGGAGAAGAGGAGGTGGACGGGGAGAGGATTGTGGGAGGGGATGACTAGGAGGGGACAAGGAGCAGGATGTAAAGTGAATAACTAAAAACAAAAATTAAATCAAATTTAAAAAAACAAAACAACAAAGTAACAAAAGGCAATTATCATAGTGATAAGGACTCCCAGGGCATACTTCCTGAAGCATCAAACAGTAGACACATTGAGAACCTGTGTCACTATTTGCTTTCTTTTTCTGGATGCCAGATGTTATGATCAAAATGTTTAAGTAACCCAACATATACGTTCTTGAATGCTTTCACGCATCTTGTGGCACTAGGTCGCTAGAGTAGTCAAAAATTCAAGGCTCTGCATTAGGATTCCAGGAACACCATCCTGGAAGGCTAGAGAATCTCTTCAAATGCTCTCCCAGGGGATGCCAATACATTTCTAGGAATGATGAATAGAAATGGTATGACAATGAATTATGGCATTAATGCTAGGTCTGGCAGGTGCTTAACATTTATGTTGCAAGTAATTATGAAAGAACAAAAGAAAGATTTTTATTAAGGAAGTTCATATAGCAGGTTCAGGTTTGAAAGGAAGTGTGATTTCCACCAAATCTTCATTTTGAAAATGGTTTCATTTTACTTGTTCATTTCATATCTGCGATGGGGTCTCACTACGTTACTTAAGTTAGTCTGGAGCTTCTGGTCTCAAGTGATCCTCCTTCATTAGTCTCCTGAGTGGCTGTGACTACCAGCACATGCCACCACACCTGGTTCCTTCACTTTTAAAATACATGAATGCATTATTATTATTTTTTTTTGTAATCATCAAGAAAATGTTTTCCCGCCAGCTTCAAAACAGAATCTCCTTACAAGAGGGAAGTCCAAGTCAGTCCTGTACATGAAAATTAGCATGCATTTACCAAACTTCCGACCAGACTGGAAATCCCTAACTGATCTTTCAACTGTACAATACAACTTGGCTTTGAAAAGAAAATCAGCCAGCTTTCTGGAAAAGGTTATCTTGTCCCAGATTGAAAGTGGAGCAGATTACTCACTGTGTTTGCTAAAATCTTGCAGAGTACCTAGCAAAATAAACTCTCTGGTTAGTCTAATTAATTTGACTGGAAATTGTCAAGTTGCTGAGAGCAGAGTGAATCAAGATAAAGACGGGCTGGAGTCAACAGACAAGAGCCTTGTTCAGTAGCAGCTTGAACATTCAAGCATTTCCAGTAAGAAAAGGGGTGATATTTTCTCTAGACAGGTCTGGAGTCTGGAAAAAAAATGACTCAGATTCATAAACTCACTGTCTCTGTCTCGTCTCCTCCTCCTCTTTCTTTCTCTCTCCCCCTTCCCCTTTCCCTCTTCCTCTCTTCCCCTTCCCCTCTCCCCCTTCTCCTCTCCCCCTCCCCCTCCATACCTCTCTCCTCTCTCCCTCTTTCCCTCTCTACTGCTCTCCCTCTCTCAACTTTCCTGTAAGGCCACACATGTGAAATATGAGATTATATATTCTTCTTATCAACAAAGATCTATGTCAGATGCAGGAAATGAATTTTAGTCTAAACCAAACTCTAAAAGAGTGCGTCAAACATACGTGGAAAACTGAAGCTCATCTGTGGTGGACAACTCTCCAGTCTATACAGAAGTCTAAGCACTGGGAATGAGCACTGAACAAATGGTCTTGACCTAAGAATCCCCTGTGAACTGCTGTTAATACGGTCTTCTGCTTAGATCAGTTCAAAACTGGAGCAAGGAAAAGGAAAGAAAGTAAGGAGACTAATATTCAATCTTTACTCCGTGAACAGGCTGTGTGACTTAATTTGCATACCTGTTTTTAATGTGTTCCTAATACAACACTTGGAGGCTGGCACCATCATTGAGTTTTTACAAAGAAATGCAGAGGACAAAAAAAAAATACAGATTCCACACTCAGAAATTATAAATTAGGTTTTTCCTTTCTTTCCTATTATTATTTCCAACAATTATTTCTTTATGAAACAGAGATTTGAGCATTCGTTAAAAAGAAGCATGCTTGTGAATTCTCTCTGGTGATTTTACGTGACATGTGTTATGATTTTATTTTGTTATGAAGGAAAACACTCTAAAAAAGTAAGTTCAAATCCAAGTGGATCAAAGACCTCCACATAAAACCAGATACACTGAAACTAATAAAAGAGAAAGTAGGGAAAAGTCTTCAACACATAGGCACAGGGGAAAAATTTCCTGAACAGAACACCAATAGCTTATGTTCTAAGATCAAGAATCAACAAATGGGACCATGGAGGGCTAATATCGAATATATACAAAGAACTCAAGAAGTTAGACTCCAGAGAGCAAAATAACCCTATTAAAAATGGAGTACAGAGCTAAATAAAGAATTCTCAACAGAGGAATACCAAATGACTGGGAGGCACCTAAAGAAATGTTCAACATCTTTAGTCATCAGGAAAATGCAAATCAAAACAAACCTGAGATTCCACCTCATACCAGTCAGAATAGCTAAGATCAAAAACTCAGGTGACAGCAGTTGTTGTCAAGGATGTGGAGAAAGAGGAACACTCCTCCATTGTTGGTGAGATTGCAAGCTGGTACAACCACTCTGGAAATCAGTCTGGAGGTTTCTCAGAAAATTGGACATAGTACTACTTGAGGACCCAGCTATACCACTCCTGGACATATACCCAAAAGATGCTCCAACATATAACAAGGACATGCTCCATTATGTTCACAGAAGCCTTATTTATAATAGCCAGAATCTGGAAAGAACCTAAATGTCCTTCAACAGAGCAATGGATTCAGATTATGTAGTGCATTTACACTCTGCCATTAAAAACAATGACTTTATGAAATTCATAGGCATGGATGGAACTAGAAAATATCATCCTGAGGGAGGTAACCCAGCCATAAAAGAACACAGATGGTATGCATTCAATGATAAGTGGATGTTAGCCCAAAAGATTGGAATATGCATGATACAATTCGGAGACCACATGAAGCTCAAGAAGGAAGGAAGACCAAAGTGTGACTGCTTCAGTCCTTTTTAGAAGGGGGAACAAAAATACTCACAAGAGGAAATATGGAGACAAAATGTGGACTGAAGGAAAAGCCGTCCAGAGACAGATTGCCCCATCTGGGGATCCATCACCTATCACCTATACAGCCACCAAACCCAGGCAAAATTGCTGATGTCTAGAAGTGCATGCTGACAGGAGCCTGATATAGCTGTCTCCTGAGAGGCCTGCCAGAGCCTGACAAATACAGAGGCGGATGCTCACAGCCAACCATTGAACTGAGAATGGGGTTCAAGAAAGGACTTAAAGAGCTCAAGGGGTTTGCCACCCCATAAGAACAATAATGTCAAGCAATCAGACCCCCCCCAGAGCTCCCAGGGACTAAGCCACCACCCCAGGAGTACCCAGGGATGGACCTATGGCTCCATCTGCATATATACCAGAAGAGGCCTTGTCAGGCATCAATGGGAGGAAAGACCCTTGGTCCTGGCAAGGTTCGATGCCCCAGTGTAGGGGAATGTTAGGGCTGGAAGTGGTTTGAGGGGAGCACCCTCATAGAAACAGGAGTAGATAGAGGGTTTCTGGAGGGGAAACTGGGAAAAGAGATAACCTTTGAAATAAAAATAAAAAAAATATCCAATAAAAGAAGAAAAATAAAAAAGAAATGCCCAGGGCCATTTGATACATAGGTAATCTGTCAACTTGGCAAGTCGTCACACATACATACTTTCTGTAGGGATATACTTTATCAAGTTATCCAGTATTCTTTTTAAAGATACAGTTATCCTACAGTGGGTCTCATAAATAACAATTATTTACAAACATATATAATCAGGATGATTGTCAAATGATTAGTTGGGGTCCTGGAAATATGGCTGCTTTGTAACCAACTGGCTAATTCTTCCTGATGAGAAAGAACATCACTATATTTTTGTCACCAGTCTAAGGAATTGATCTGATATTTACATAATTTATACTGATACACCAGTTACCCAAAATATCAGATATTGTTCAAGGAATTTTGTTTAGCTTATTGGAAGCTAATGAACTTCAGTGTGGCTTGCATGCAAATTCTCACATATAAACCACAACACAATTACAACATTTAACTACATGACTACCAGGAATGGGAATGAAGAACACACCTTATTTTAAAATTCAAAACTGTACCTACATAAATAATGTGAGGTATGTAGGCTAAAACACGTCAATAGAGAAAACAGTTTCCCACAACTTCAAAACTTTCTTAGTCACTGTTCTATTGCTGTGAAGAGGCATCATGACCCAGGCAATGCTTATAAAAGAGAATATTTAATAGGAGACTTGCTTACAGTTTCATAGTTTAGGTTCATTATCATCATGACAGAGTGTGATAGCATTCACAGAGCTGGAGAAGAAGCTCAAAACTTCCATCCTGATCTTTAGGTCTAGGCTGCTACATGGGATAGGCTTTTGAAACCTTAAAGCCTACCTCTCAGGACATACTTCCTCCAACAAGGCCACACCTCCTAAACCTTTTCAAATAGTACCACTCCCCGATGACTATGTGTTCAAATGTATGAGTATGACGAGGCCATTCAAAATACCACAGAGGCATGTATTTGTCCTTAATATTTGTCCTTAAATATTTTCTGGATTTCTCCTGAAGAAGCTTATAGCTGCTTCTGCTCATTCTTTTTAGAATCTCTGTAACTTTTCATAGTGTCTTAATCTAAATTCCTCACCATCACTAGTGTAATTCCTACCTGAACATGGGGAGAACACTCAGGATCAATGTTAGTTTAAGTGAAGGCACTGTCGATCTCTGGTAATAAGAGAGCTGACAGTAGCCTACAGTAGCTGTTTCTTTTTGTTACTGAATGTAGGCCCAGAAAGGATGGGAATTCTCATTTCTTTGTCTTAAGGAACTGATCCTAAAGAAACAGCTCCCTATATACTATGAAGCCTTAGAATCTGAAACAGAATGTAGAGCACAGAGTCAGTGGACACTCTGAGCAATGGCAGTGGTATGATTGTAGTCATTCAATTTAGCTCAACTGACTTTCTTAGGGCATTAAGTTGACCCTCACCTTACTAGTGTGTTTTTTTAATTCCAGCTCTTGCAAATATAATTAAATACAAATTCAATAATATTTATCCCAACTAATATGCCATTTTTTCCACAAATCAAATTCTTGAATAGCAATTATCTATTTTATCCTATGTCTTCTTCACCTTTAATGCTGAGATGCTTGGTCTATGACAGTCTGCTGTCAACCACACACTTCAGACCAGCATTTGCTCCTGAATAAACCATCCCATCCCATGAAGATCTACCCAGAGAAATGGGCTACTAGCCATTATAAACACAATACAGTGTGAAAGAGTTTTGATTCTTAAATGGGACCGTTTATTTTGGTGAAATTATCACAACTTTTCAAAGTCTTTCATTGAGTTCCAAAAACTCAGCAACTTTTAATTAGCATAATTAGTTTTGTTTTCAATTACATGTATGCATCTCATAAGAAATTTTTTTTTCTACAGTTAGACAGGTTGAAGCCCCAAAGAGACAAGAAACAGATCTTAGCTGATTCTAGCCTCCTTTCCTGGCTGCAGCAGAACTCCATGTGTGGGAATGACTAACTCACTCACCCTAAGGGAGAACAAAGAGGCTTCACAAAAATGAAATCTATAGATCACAGCAGAAGCCGCTGAGGTTCTCATTTTCACTTCTTTCCCAGGACCTCTTTTAAAGCTGCACAGGTTCAGAGAAGGAACACAAAAAAGATGAAAATCTCTATGAAATGTGGCGGGGAAGTGATTATATTTGGGGTTGGACAGAGCAATGCTCTGGGGAATAGCAATGTTCCCTAATTTTTAACTATGTGAACATAGTGAGGTCATATTATCCAGTGAGATATTCTTTCCTATTCTGTATAAGTGTCTCTTAAGATGGCTGCCTGGAGCAATTCAAATATTATTAGCTATAATCACAAAGGTTGTTCAGTTGGTCTCAACGTTGCTTCACGCACTCTACTAGCTGTACACACTCCATGTCTAGATGTTCCTAGGTGACATGAAGGGGGGCAATTCAACCTGAGGTCAGTTGGACTCCAGCATGGGGCTGTAAGACCTGTTTTTAATCATTTACACAAATCGATTATTTGCTGGAATTATGGTGGTACAAAATAAATCAGGGATGCTCTGTAAATATTACATTAAATGCCTTTATTTATACTTGAATTGCACACATGGCAAACTCTAGGAACTACAATCAAGGGATCTGGATACTAGTTCTGCTTTACTGGAAATCAATAATTTTAAGCTATTTTCATAGCTACTTTGAGCTCCTGCTTGCTCATTTTCAGAATAAGGTGGTTTCCTTCCCTCTAATCTGGTGAATTCATGTTTCTTTCTTATGCTGAAAATGGAGACATGTTCATTATTCAATGAGTGTTCTAATTGCATCTTATCCAATCATTCACCTTCTTAAGACATTCCTGACAATCAGTAATTGGGTCCTAAGATTGACAAGCAAAACCTTTAAAATCCAGGGAATCCATGTAGTAAGCCACTGCCTGGTGTCAATGAGGGAGGGTGTTCTTTATTCATGGCAAAATGCTCAGGCTCACCCTCTATCTTCTTTCTCCATCATGTTTGGTCTCCACACTCCCTTACTCATCGCACTCAAAAATTACTTGCTGGTTATTGTGTAAAGGGATAATTGATTTAATTATTTTAGCCTAAACAAATAAAACGAAACATTACAAGACAGCATTACCTGCCGGCATCTTCAAGGCCAGAGGTTCTTTGGCTCTCCATTTAAGTTGCACGTTAAACAGTGGGTTCATAGAGCTACAGGGAGTGTACTGAGAAGGATTCTATGGGGATGCCAAGAACATTTTTTTTTTGTAGAAAAAAAGGGGTTGAGATTCCCAGGAGAGCAGTGACTGGCTCAGGTTACTTTCTTGTGAGCAGGACAGTTGAATAAGGAAGCAGTACTTTATGGCTTTGGGTGTGTCAAAGACGCAATGACATCTCAGTTCTGTTTTGCCAGCTGTATGGGTTGCTAATCTGTACCTTGCTCTGTAAGGTCCTGTATCGTCTAAGCTGTATCTAATAACTGGGCAAATTAGCAACATGAACTCACAGTGGTTCTCAACTGGTGGGTCACCCCCTTGAAGGTTATATATCCTATATCCACATGAGGATTTATAACAGTATAAAAATTAGAGTTATGAAATAGCAACAAAATAATTTTAGGGTTGGAGGTCACCAAAACATGAAGAACCGTATTGAAGCACTAGGAAAGTTGGGAACAGTTGATTGCCGTAAATGATTACACACCGAAAGATATGGCTCCACGTACAAACCAGAGTTAGGCTGCTGGTGACAATTCTATCTGTCTGTAGGTTTCCATGGATGTTTACCTGCTATAGTTTTCAATGCTCATAGTTCTTTAAAGTATTATCACTACACTTTATTTTTCTTATAATCCTTGCCAAGATCTAATAGTATGTTGAGTTATTCATGATAGACTTGAAATAGCTTTTTTCCCCTCCATCAGGACAGTTCCATGAGAAGAAAGCCTTTTCTCCATTTCTTTATAACTTTACTCCCAGTTCCTAGAGAAGTGTCTGGCAGATGGTGGGTGCCTAAGACCTTGCTGTGGGAGAATGAATGAATAAGCAATGGCTTGCTTTCCAGAGGGTTCTATTTTGCATTCTTAGCAAAGAAGCTTGTTGATTTGGGTGCTTCTAAGAAATCTGATTAGCATAATTGAAGCTGTTTAACAGTCTTTGAATGCCAGCTTTCTCTTCTTTCATTCACACTAAATAAATTCTACTCTTTAGCTTCATGTTACAGGGTAGGTCAGTGTATGGGGTCCTGAAATCACATTCTCTTTTCAGGTAAAACAATAGATGTAGAGGTCCCTCTACTTAGTGCAGCATGTTTCAGACTGATTAAAAGCCTAGCTTCTCTTTGGTAAACATTTCTAACTATAGATACTTAGTTTATATTCTCTGCTAGCAAGGATGCTCTGAACTGTGGTTTTCATGACCATTGAGGTCTCGGCAAATGATGTCATATTAATTACATTGCCCATTTGAAGCCTAAGATATTGATGGATGCTGGGCCAAAGGTCCTCGTGGAAGCATACTGGCAAGACTTTTTCCCCATTATGACATTTTCATTTAGCTCAGTCCCTATTTTATAATCTATTTCACTTAGAATTTCTTCATGTAAAAGGTTATTATTCATTGTAAGGATATTTTCTTTCATGGTGGCAGAGAAGTATTGAACTGACAGTTGCGCAAAGGCAAATTCAGAAGCAATCCAAGCCATACTCTGGCCTCTGTGCAGAATCAAATCCATCACACAGAGGAGATGAGACAGTGAGTGATATTCTTTAATTAGTTCTACCCACAAAGTGTGATTCAGGATGTGTGTGTGTGTGTGTGTGTGTGTGTGTGTGTGTGTGTGTGTGTGTGTAGGGCGGAGTGCTGGTTTCTTTATACAAGTGTCTTCAAGTGTCCTTCAGGAACTTTTCTGCTGCCATGAGGAAAATTTTACTTGGAGATTAATTTCATGTTCAATTTGACATAAAGTGTAAAAGGTATATATTCCACTTCATTAAAGGCTTCATTTACTTAAGACATTCATGAGACTGATATGCAATGCCCTCAGATGGCAAAGAATAAACGTCATCATGAGTGGGTCATATGGGTACTCCATAGGCTTTCTAAGATGTAGTGGGGATCCTCTACATGTTTCTGTGTGAATGAATAAATTAGTGAAGAAAGGTATGAATGAGTAAATAACACAAATCAGTCATATTCTTACCATAGGAATAATTGGAATAAAGAATTCATAAAAACAATTTTGCTTGTATAATTACCTGAATAGATATTGGCCCTCTGACTTAATCTGGGAAAACTCAAGAAGGACCTCCTTTGAATATCAGTTGGGGCTTCCAGTGTGTGGGTACCACAGTTTGCCTTCTCTTCCTACCCTAACCTGTTCTTTTAAAATAGTTTTATTTTAGTGTGTGTATGGGTGTGTGTGTGTGTGTGTGTACGCATATATAAATAATATAATTTCATATATATATATACTTACTTTTGTATATATGCACATACATATTTTTATATATATACATATATAAGCATATACTAACATATATGCACATAGTATATTAAGCCGTATTTCTCTTAGTTTTGCTTGTATTTATATGTGTCCAGGAATAACAACTTGGAATTAGAAAATCTATGTGAGAGTTTGTTGTTAGAGGAACTGTTTCTCCCTGTCAGCAGCCATTGAACACCTGTATCTCTTCTTCTATGGGTGGGATTATAGAAACATTTTGGCCTTATTAGCATGCCAAATGATGCCATTATGCTTTGGAAAACCATATTTCAACTTGCTCTGTCATATCTCAGGGAGATTATCTATCAACAGATATTCTGGACCTTGGCTCTTAGAATCGCTATGGCCCCTCTTCTACAATTTTTCATTAGCCTTTGGTGTACAAGTTCTGTGACAGATACACCAATTGGTATTGCATATTCCACACCACTGTTTATTTATTCACTACATCTTGGCCAACTGAATACCCTCTATCTGTCACAAAAGGAATAGGTGAAGGTTAAGAACTACTCTTATCTATGGGTATAAAGATAGGTAGGTAGAAATAGTTAAAATTATATTGGCTAAGAAAACTGACAGTAATGGGTTCTTCTTTTATATCTAAGACTTTTCCAGCCATGGATGGAATTTTGGCTAGATTTACTATGAAGGTATGAGGTATGAAGTTCCTTGTTGAATAGGCCCTAAGGCTGAGATAGCTGTTTGTTACCACCAAGGTAAAATTACCACTGTGGTTTCCTGTAAATATCTTCTCTGTCCTGACATCATTGCAGATTATGAACGTGTATGGGTTTTGCATTGGGGTAGGACTACCAATTACTTCTCTCCATCAACTTGCATAGCACCTTCTGATAGTATGAAAGCCAGCTATCAGGGAAGAATCTTTCAGGTCAGATCCAGGCTTGATTTTTCTCAGTTCCATGTCTGAAATGTATGTGTGTTTAGGAATATAATCTTCCCTTCAAATTCTGGCATGCAATCTAAGATACTTGTAATAGCTTATATCATTTTGAGGGTCTCTCTTGGATTTCCCTGTTTTCTCTTGCCTGGTTATTGGATTTTCTGTTAGATAATGCATAGGATTTGTGTGTGTGTGTGTGTGTGTGTGTGTGTGTGTGTGTGTGTGTGATGTGTGCATGTGCATGTGTGTGAATGTCTCTTTAAAACTATAGCTATATACATATTCTGTGTAAGTCCAAGAAACAAAAAATGATTTCCTACATAGTTTTTAATATTCTTGGTGTTATTTCTCTTTACTCTTTCCCCTCAGTTAAACTCCCGCTCATTTCTTTCATACAGAGGAAAATCTCAGATTAATTTCCTGATAGAACACTATCATATAAATTGCTGTAACAAAATCTGTCGCAAGAAAGCCAAATTTAAAGCACCATTTGAGATTAACTTTCCTCACTTCTTAATAAATAAGTGAGTACTTATTCTCATACACTATTGTAAGAATTAGAGGTATAGAAGCAAAGCATTCCCATTGGTCTTCTGTAGGTATTAATTTATATTCTCTTTTTTCCTTTTTATTATAATCTTGACTGCATCCTAGATCTTGTGCTACCACAAAATAAGTGTCCACATAGAATCATAGCATGTCAGAAAACTGTAAATATCACTTTGTGTACTTTTTTTTTTAACATGGAGAGTGATAACGTAGAGAAAGGTCAGGGCACTCAAGGGTCAGGTCATCTCATGTGGACTCTGCAAATATAGCCTGAAAGTTTCTGTTTGGCATCATTTGCTTGCATTAAGTTCAGTTTTCTTTCTTTCCTAAACACAAAGAATAGGAAAACAAACAAACAAATAATCCCTCTTTGCCTCCTCAAGCACATTGCCAACATTTTCTTCTTCCATTTTCTGGAAATTCAGAACAGTCTCATTGGCAAAGAAACAGATTGGATACCTTAACAGTACTGATTATGAAAGTTCTTCTAAGAATCATTTGATCTCCATACAACTGTGTCCTCAAACACTTTGGTCTCCATTGGAAGAAAAGCCACCAGGGTTTAAGAAAGAGAGAATCTTTTCTAAGGACCCTCTCCCTCCTCTTTGCAAGACATAAGACGATTATTGAACTTTCATTGCCTAATGAACACCATTCTTTACATTTGTCCCTATGGCTCGAATATGTAGAAGAAGATTCTATGAACTGTGCTTAGTCTCTGTTCTTACATGTTTCACCCTATAATGTAACAGTAGGTGCTATTTTATAATAGAAGGGTAAATAAGTTTGTTTAAATATAAAATAAACAATTTATTCAATGTATTTCTAAGCTTTATTGGCTTCTTGATGTCAAAACAAGAAGGAAAAGGAGAAGAGGAAGGAGAAAAAGGGAGAGAAGCGGGAAAACTACTTTAGGACATAAATCTGGTGTTCTTGAACCATGGGGCAGTGTTAATGCATATTTAGAGGAGAAAAGAAAAAGGAAGAGGAACAAGAAAAGGAAGAAAGAGAAAGAGAAGGGGAAGGGAGGTAAAACTACAGAAGGACTTGGCTCTGTGGTCTTGAAACCAGTGGGTAGTGTAGTATATAGTTGAAGGAAGAAGAAGATGGGAAAAGAAAGAATGGGAAAAAATGCAATTACCATGTAATGAGACTTTCTTATGTTAGAACAGTATATTTTGTTTAAGTTAGCTATTTCAGCAATACTTCACAAATGAGAATAAACTCAAATAAAAGGACTCTGAGAAAAACACAATTATTCCTATGGACACACTATCATTTGACTGTTGCAGGTTGAGCTCAATATGGTGGCTAACCTTCAGGTTTGGGGGTCTACTAGGATTGAAGCCAAGGGGGTAATTTCAGTGCATATTTTGGTTTTGTGTGTTTGAGGCTTGGTATAAAGGGTATGTGGCCTCTTGAAGCAATTCTCTCTCTCAAAAGGGAAACAGTGGGTTACATTGTAATTTTACAATAATGGCTGTAATGTCTTATCATAACCTACTTATGTTCACAAAGAAATAGTCTGTTAAACCTTGTCAATTTGAGGGGAAGTGGGTCCATCTTAATCTCTGGATGCAATGCTTCAGAAATGCCTTTGCAAGCCAAAAGCACCCACTACATAGTTCTTGGTTAAGAGATATATAAATGGGGGGAAAAAAACCCAACCCTACATGAATGTGCACCAATAAATTCTAAAGTGACTGTATTCAAATGATGAATAGTTGAGCTAGAATTATAATTAGGACAAACTCAACCTGCTTGGACAGTTGCTATCCTTTGAAGATGCTATCTATTATGGAGTACAAATGGCAAACACACTCTTCATGTCAGCACTAGCGCTCTGCCCTGCTGGCTTCAACCACAGATCTGATGTAGGATGTTTTCCTTGTATACTCACTCAAAAGCATACATTTAAAAACTTGAGAGGATTCAGCGAATGTCCACCCAGGACTACAGTTTCTTCAAAGGATAACATTTGGAATTATTTGAAGAAAATTATTTATCTGCACTGTGAAACAAGGGAATATTCTAATGACCCAAGCACCTATCCTGTGGAATGAATTAAAAACAACCAACCAACCAAACAAGCAAACAAAACCTCTTTCACTGCCACTGAACGAAGGCAGTCAGGCTGACTTATTGAGGCACAGTTCTGATTTCCAAATTTGGGAAGTGTCTATGGGAATAATTAAGATACCAATTATACTTGTATCTTCAACATTCAAACACAAATTATGCTGGGAATGTATTTGGCCTTTTCTGTGTCAAACATTTCTTCTTTGTAAAATGAAGGCAAAAATATATAAAGACTGAGTAGATAGTCAATGATACAATATCTGTATGTACCGACAATAAGATTTCCCCTCCTTTCCTTCCTCATTTCTCTCCCCTCCCCCTTTTTAGTTATTGATGCCAATGATGCCCTTTCTTATTCTCTTCCTTTCCCCCTTGTTCCTATTATTACTTGGATGTAAAATCATTTGAAATTAGCTCTTATAGACACACAGATGTTACTGTCATTATCTCCTTAATATTTATTTTACCATTTCCTTAGTTTGCCAAAGAAACACAAAAGTATTTTTACCATCTATCAGTTTATTAACTATAGAAAGTGTTTTAACATTATGATGTGGGTAAATGGCACTAAATTATTAAGTGACACAAATCCTATTTCATTTATGATCAGAAATAAGTTACATAAGTTACTTGGTCTTTTTGAGCCTTCATTTCCTACAGGATGTCAATATTTATAGTTTATTGAAAGCTTACAAATCTATGCCTTCAACATCTCCCTGTTTACTTATTGATGTCCTGTTACTTATTAATCCAGCCATCTTCCTACCATCAACACTCTTTGTGCCACCCATGAGGTTAATGGTTTCAATAAACAGATAGCCAGTCACTTCAGTTTGAGGCTTTATATGTATAGCAGAGTATATTTAGACAAATAAAATGGAGACACTGGCATAAGCACATAAAACCTACTTTGAGTTAAACCCCAAATTCAAAAATGTAGATTCCCCAACTAAACTAAAGAGTTACTATCTTTACTTAGTCAGGAGTGAATATTTCAAATCACAAGATGTTTCACCATATTCAAGTATGACTTACTTTATACTAATTTAACTATACATAGAAGAAAGCATGTATCTCATATATTAATGGAGTCAATCTTTTTTATTATTTGTCATTAAATAGGAGCAATGAAAAACATCCAATTTTTCCAAATATTGTTTTAGATCTTAGTTATCTACGTGTAGCCTCAAGAAACACCCCATTCTTTGTTTACTTCCTCTTCCATTCAGTCTATTCCTGTCAGTCTCAGAGGAGACTGTACGGGTTTTCCTTCTGGGGAATACAGCCTTCTAATTGGTTGCCCTGACCTCGAGTCACACTCCTTCAGTTTCATGCAGCATCCAATCGGAACATCGTTAAAGATGCAAATTAACCATCAAATTTAGACAGACTTCCTATTTTCCCCCAAATAAGGAAGATATCACTCAACATTATACACAACACCAGCCCAGCTTTACTTAAATCTTTCTCATACCCTCCTAGCATATCAAGATAGTGTGGAGCTATATTTTATCCCCACTCCTGAAACCTCAACGTATCTGTTTGTTTCCATAGGGTTTTTTCCCCCTATAGAAAACATCCTTTCCTCCACGGACTCAGGTGAATCCACACTAACTATTGAATTGGAATTTTCTACTCCAGAAATCTAATTCTAAGCTAACCACACACCTATCCTTAATTATTCGTGCTCATGACAAGGTATGTTTCCTTGCTTCAAGGCCCACTTTGTTGAACTGACTGGTTCTAAACACTGCATAGCTGAGGAGAAGGTATTTCTATCATCCATACTATGCTAAGAACAGCTGATCATAAAGGTCCATCAGCCCAGTGTCATGCAGATGTCAGCTAGGCATTTACCAGACATTTGTGGAATCAGCACAATGAGTAAACCTCTTAAAGCAACAGCAACTTGGATATTGTTACACATTAAAGAATGCAAAGGAGAAAGGAAAAGTATTGCATAGATTGACTTGTCTTAGTACATTGTTTACCTGTCACATTATGTCAGAGACCAAAAGATAGCTGTTTTTCTTCCAAAATTAAGAGTAGCTTTGTTTTTACTGCTTTCATGACCCCTATATTAAAGGGAGCTTTAGTGGTTGACTTTAATATAACTTGATTGTCTCTACATTAATATCCCTTGATACCTTGCTTTCACCACAAGTCAGCATGATCAAAATCTCTTCTTAATTATCTTCCCTACTTGCTGTAATAGATGTTGCTGGGAATGTGTCACTGGCCCAAATGATTATTCTGGTGGTAACGGCATACATTCCTGCAAGGCAGGGTGGTGTGCTGGACTTCAAAGGGTCTATGCCAAGTGGTGATGTATATTATAGTCCAGTTAAAGCATAATTACAGTGGTATGCTATATTCTGATTTCTACTTGTGTCATAGATAATACATCCATATATTATATACTGTTACTTACACAGAATCTTCTAGGTCACACCAGCAGAGCAGAATACAACTGTTCTGTGCACACCCCTGTGAGATGACACCAGGTGTTCAGCTGCGACAAGATTCCTTTATAATATATATGTAGTAAGTTGGGCTCAGGGATAAGTAGTAAGTTGGGCTCAATATCTCATTGATCTCTAGAGGCAGGTGTTATAATTCTCATGTTTGACAGGGAATGATAAAATTCAGGAAGATTCTATGCTGTGCCCAAAATCATGAACGCTATCATTGTGTTGGCTCAATTTCAATAGTGCAGTTCTAATTTATATAGGACTTGCATCGCAGAAAGATGTACTTACAATTACTTAACCTAAAAACCAAATCATGGTTACATTTCTCCTTTTGATCCCTCTCTAGAAGTGATCTGGAGGGAGGGGCCACAGACTGCAGCTCACACTGTGATTCTAGGCAGTCCTACAGCTACCAAAGGGCCTGAAAAATGTGCTTTGGGCACATTTCTTCCCACAGGAGTCTTGTAGGAAAACAAAGAAAGAAAACTAGAAGGAGGAGCCTAATAGATAGATATTCTTGTGAGTCTATTGAGAGATTCTAATAGACTTTGGTTTGGGCATTTTAAATTGCCCTCTCTCTGGCTTCTCGTATCTCTGCCGAGGGTTTTTAAAGTTAAACTCTCTATTAACTTGTTCCTGCAACGAGCTGGATGAAATACTTTCTCTACTCAAAGTTCCACAATTTTGCTTCTCTGAGACAATTCTATTGTCCTCCTTCCTCACATCACTTTCCAGACAAATGATTTCCTTACTTCCACAAACTTTGATGCAGCACACTGATACAATTTTGAGGTTCCCTTGATAAGTTCATTGAAAAGGTTCCCAGACTACCACACCTGACGTCCTTACCCAGGAGAAAGAAAGAAGAAACTAGGCCCATTCAAAAGAAAATTAATAATTGTAACCTTGATTTACATTTCTGTCCACAAGCCAGAATTTTCTTTGGTCCTACCTGGGCTTAAAGCCAAAAGTTGACAGAATTGTTGGGGGTGCGGGTCTGATTCTTAATCAAATCCTAAGTTAGTTGAGGGCTACCCTTCAGAAGGCTGAATGTTGTAGCAGTCATTAGGGAAAAGTATTTTTCTGGTCTGATTGGAGACCAAATATTGTATGCTACCCAAAATGTAAAAGGATTCATCTATTTGGGTCATTCTCTGACTGTCCTTTGGGAAAGTGGGTTCACTTTAAGCCATGCTAAATAGGTAGGAGGAATAACTATCCAAACCTTAAAAACATTCTTTATTCTTTCCCAGAATTCTCACTTAGGTAACACTATTCCTGGGGAGACATGGACAAGCATCTCCTCACTCCAGATAGAGAACTGATAACAGACCAAAGTACAGATACAAAACCCAACCAGATGATGACTCAATGAATTTTTTTTATTAACTTGAGTATTTCTTATTTACATTTTGAATGTTATTCCCTTTCCTTGTTTCTCAGCAAACATCCCCCTAATCCCTCCCCCTCCCCTTCTCTCTGGGTGTTCCCCTCCCCATCCTCCCCCCATTGCCACTCTCCCCCCAACAATCTAGTTCACTGGGGGTTCAGTCTTAGCAGGACCCAGGGCTTCCCCTTCCACTGGTGTTCTTACTAGGATATTCATTGCTACCTAGGAGGTCAGAGTCCAGGGTCAGTCCATGTATAGTCTTTGGGTAGTGGCTTAGTCCTGGAAGCTCTGGTTGCTTGGCATTGTTGTACATATGGGGTCTCGAGCCCCTTCAAGCTCTTCAGTTCTTTCTCTGATTCCTTCAACGGGGTCCTATTCTCAGTTCAGTGGTTTGCTGCTGGCATTAGCCTCTGTATTTGCTGTACTCTGGCTGTGTATCTTAGGAGAGATCTAAATCCGGCTCCTGTCTGCCTGACCTTCCTTGCTTCATCCATCTTGCCTAATTGGATGGCTGTATATGCATGGGCCACATGTGGGGCAGGCTCTGAATGGGTGTTTCTTCTGCCTCTGTTTTAATCTTTGCCTCCCTATTCCCTGCCAAGGGTATTCTTGTTCCCCTTTTAAAGAAGGAGTGAAGCATTCACATTTTGGTCATCCTTCTTGAGTTTCATGTGTTCTGTGCATCTAGGATAATTCAAGCATTTGAGCTAATATCCACTTATCAATGAGTGCATACCATGTATGTCTTTCTGTGATTGGGTTACCTCACTCAGGATGATATTTTCCAGTTCCAACCATTTGCCTATGAATTTCATAAAGGCATTGTTTTTGATAGCTGAGTAATATTCCATTGTGTAGATGTACCACATATTTTGTATCCATTCCTCTGTTGAAGGGCATCTGGGTTCTTTCCAGCTTCTGGCTATTATAAATAAGGCTGCTATGAACATAGTGGAGCACGTGTCTTTAATTTTATATTGGGATTCCTTACAGGAACGTGGGTGAGAGTTTACTTAGAAGATTAGAAATGACACAAAGACAGCAGTGTCACCAAAGCTCACCCTAGCAAGGGTGACATATCACACATGTGAGATACTTCAAGCACACTGTACATTCTGGAGTCAGCCCAACAGGTTAGAGAATGTTATTTACAGGTGACTCAGTTGATTAGAGCTTCTGCTGAGCAGCTCAGCTGGATTTTAATCTTTCTGTCTGTGTCTGTCAAGCTGCTTAGTTGGTCTTTGCTTTTTCCAGGCAACTGTTTTGATCTCAGGCTAACTCTCAGCACTCTTTATTTAGTATACACTCTTGGAAGGGAGGGGTTTAGTGAATCTGATCAGTTTCAGGGACTTCCTGTTGCTTACTTGCAATCTTAATGAGTCTCCCTACATGATGGATTGATTCAATCTCTGAAGAAACATTTGCTACATATAACCAACCCCCAGTGTAGTTCCTATGAGTAGACATGGGGTTTTGTAAGACCTGTCCAGAATCTGAAAAGTATAATGGTTCCCTTTTCTTCTCATCTATTTTTCAGATACTAGTAAGAGCCTATGTATGCTTTCTCTAGTACTTTTTGGCTACCTTATTCTTTCTCTGAAGTTCTTCCTCCTGCTATGTGGCTGACCTCGACACTGATTTAATGCAAGCAGCATGACTTTCCTCTTCCTCATATCCCTCTTCCTCTTCTAGGCTGATGCCCAGATTAACAGCCTGCCTGCCCTGGGGTTTTCTTTTAAACTCTCATAAAAATATTGTGACCTTTCACACATTTCCTTGTCTTGTGAGCAGAACAGGCACTATTGCATTTACCACTGATCTACATAGAGTTTATACTAATATATACTTACAAATAATAAAGCAAATGTGTGTGAACATATTTTTATAGAAAGATGAATGGTCAATAGGTTATATTCTTGAAATGAATTGTTTTACAATTCATTGTCATTTTATTTAGTTTCCAACAGCTTCCAAAGTAGGAGTGCCATTTCTTCTACTTTTTTCAGGCTTAATGATGTATTTACCTTTAAAAAATACTATGTCCATTCTATCAAGAAGCAAATGGAAACACATGCATTTGGAAAGCTGCCAGAGTATTATGACAAAATCCCACGTTGATTCAACTCTTCTCACACCTAAGTCATATAAAACTAAAGCAGAAGAAGAAAGGCTTAGATGGGTATGTGAAGGAGAGCTTTGAAGGTATCTTGGACAACTGAGTGCATGGGTGTGTGTGCTTGTATAATATGTATATAGCCCCTTTCTAAAAGAAACAGTTCTTTCCCTGTCTTTATGGCCATAGAATCAAAAACTGGAGAAGAATGAGTTTATATCTAGCCTCTCTCATTTTACAGTTGTACAAATTCAAATGAGCTCAAGACCAATCCAGGCTTTAGATTTATCACTAATAAAATGAAAATGAGAATACATAAGACATAGGGTTGTGGAATGGATTAGATGTGATTTGCATAGAAGGCTGATTTTATTACACTTTTTTCTCAGAACTCACTCAACATGGCTACTGTTAGTGTTACTGTAACTTCCTCTTCCTACTTTCCTCTAATCTTATCTTTTCTCACGCTTGGCTTGCATACACACTTTCTCCTACCCTTCATTTCACCTCAGACTTTCAAATATTTTTGAGAGTGTTCTCCTGCTATGGAAGAAGTGAATAGACCCACAGACTGTGTGCAGAGTACCTCTGCCATTCATTCCACCGCCATCTTTACATTGCTATCAGTTTCATGTTTCAAATACTGAGCCATCTATCTCTGACAATACTCCTGGGGGTAGCTACCATATGAACTTGAACATGGCCTCTGTACCCTTTTCAACATTTCTTAGTTATCACAATGAGCCTCACTTCAGAATAGACAGGGTGCTGTGGGTGAGCAGTGAAACCTTCAGAGCTATCAGCATGAAACTAGGTTAAGTTGCATGGAACAGGGCTCTGAATGAGATCCTATCACTTCCTGTCTGACAGAGAGTCTACCACACTGGAGTGGTCTCTATGGCAGTGTTTGGGTCTCACAGTATGTCAACAACCCCCATACAGGATTCTGTTAAAGTCACAATAGCAAAAGGACACGATTTCATATATAGAAACCAGATGAAGCCTGGAAAGGTTGATTTAACACATTTAAGGAGCAGAAGACTGAATAATGGGGCATAAAAGAGAAAGAAGTAAGTACTAAGTGAGAGAAGGGGCAGCTTGACACAGATAGCTGTCATGCAAATACTTGTTAGCGTGGGATTATTTTCTAGGTATTTCCTATCTGTTAAGAACTTTCTTTTTCCTTTATGAAGCTGTACCTTCTGTGACAATTCCAAATGCTAAATGAATTCTCATAAATGATCCTAAAAATAAGAGAAAATAAATGATTCTCAGTTTCCAGAGAATTATAGCACTTAGAAATTTTCAGACTGGGTGAGTTTTCAGATATCCAAAATGTACAGTAAAACCTCAGTTTTCTGGAAATAATTGACTCGTCTTCCTCAATTAGTACTTGGTATTGTGGAGATGCATTTTCAAACCTAATGTATCTCTCATATTTCCTAAACACTTGGGACTATGGCAGAGAATCCATTCAATAATTTGAATCCTTTATCAGTTCACGAACATGCTCAGTATTATGATCAATTTTAATATATGTTTATACTCATATTTATGCTAATGTGATATGTGCTGGGTTAGGGTTTCATATGCTTGTTTTTAATCTATTTTTTCCTTTACTTCTCAGAAAGGCTCAAAGCAATTACACATTGTTTTGGACAGTATGTCTGTCTGAATATAACCTTTGAGGAAAGCCTGTCTGCTAGAGGAAATAAATTAAAAACAAGATCGACAAGACTCTATTTATTTTTGTTGCAAAGCTGTGTTGAACATTTACTGTAGATCAAGTAAATAAGAAGAATTCCAGGTACAGAAATGAATTGTCCCAACCAGACATCTGTCAAGCCAAACCATAATGCAAGGTACTGGAATCCCAGTAATAGTGGAAACAACGTGTTTTCACAGAGTTCAAACCCACAGAGAAGTCAAAGTGAGGAGTATAGGTTTTATAAGAAAAGAGAGAATGTTCCTGTGGGAGAGACTACAGTCTTTTAAACCAGTTTCAGTCTTCTTCTTCTTCTTTTTTTTTTCTTTATACTGAAATGGGTAATCCAGAGTGGCTAAATTTTCATATTTAAATTATAGTTTTTCATTTTAAAAATATTTGTCAACTCCTTATCAAGGGCTATTTCTTTTAAGACCCCTGGGTAATCATGAGAATAAAGTAGAAAAGATGCTTAATTATGCCTGCAAGGTCAAGACATATGTTACATCTGAATTAAACCTGAACAGCTGAACACGTGGGGAATTACATTCTGTAGACGTAATTCCCTCTGTCTGCTACAACATATGTTTTATTCATCTGTATGTCTGTCTTTTCTCTCCATGCTCAAGGGCTAGGGGCTGGGGTACTCAATCAGTATTTGTGGAATAAATTTTATAAGTCTCAGAAAAATACTACTCAAATATAAACAGAACATAAAAAATACAAGTTGTGTACAACTCTTTAATTAGTTCTATTGTTGTATTTATTTAACAAATAAATGTTGAGAGTGTATTTTGTTTGTGAAAGTATTTCAGCTACTCAGAACATAGTGGGCAAACTCCTATCATTATGGCTTTTACATTCTAGAGGGGAGATATAAATAATAAACAGCGTATATGTGTGTATATATGTAGACAGTCAGATAGATAGATAGATAGATAAATGCAATGTACTCATACTATCTGTTGTATTTTATACACATTCTCTTCACTCTCCCGGTTAAAATATACTCTCTCTATATGCCTGTCTCTCTGTCTTTCTATCTCTCTATTTCTTTCTCTCTCTCTTTGTGTGTGTATGAATATGTGTGTATACACAGGCATGTGTAAAAGCATCTGTGCATTTATATATATGCATCTTATGTGTATAGTTGTAAAATGGTGGAAATGAATCACAGAAAATGTAAATTGTGCCATGAAAATGATAGATGTGTTATTCTTAAAAATAGGCCCTGATGCATTTTATTACCTCAAAGAGGAGATACGTGCATACATATATCATACATACAATTATATATGTATACCATATATATAATGACAAATGTATAATGCTGTTCATATAATATATAAGGATATATAATAACATACAATGACATTCATATTAATGACATTCATTTGCATATTATGTGAGTGGTGGGGCATCATACAATTTAGATGAAATGAAAGTATTCAGAAGTGCAGTGACCCAACAGAAAGGCAGCACTAGAAAGTGAGGTCTGAGATCAGAGACTTAGGAGAGGACACACCAGTTAGGCCATTTTAACGAGATGAGAAGGTGCTAGAAGCTTCTGAAAAGAGGAGTGATATAATCTATCACTTTAAAGAGACTACTTCAAATCTCACTTTAAGAATGCAATGTAAATATCCAGAGCAGAAGGATGAAATTGATGTTGTTAGAGGATAGCCTAGGGCATGAATGATGGTACTGGAAGGTTAATGAAGAACTGGTCAGATTGTGCATTGATTCTGGTTCAGGTCTGTTGGTGGATTGGATAGATAATGAAAGAGAAGAGGGTGATGCCAAGATTTTTTTCTGAGCAACAGAAGGGTAGAGTTATCATGAGCTGTGCTGTGAAAGTTTGTGACAAAAGCTAAGTAAGGATACATGGAATTAAAAGTTTCGTTTTGGCTGCACTGAAGTTGAGATGCCTGTTAAACATCCAGATGGAGAAATTAAGTAGACAGAGTCTATACAAGTCTGTGTTTCGGAGAGATGTCTGAACTAGAGATGTAAATATAGCAGTTATTAGCATGGAGATAGAATTTACATCTTTACATCTAGTTAGGCCACTGAAGACTGAGTTTAAATAAAGAGAAAAGCTATGCAAATAGACACTTGGGGTTCCCCCAACTAGTATAAGTACCGGAGACAAACATAGACAATGAAAATGAGATTGGAGTAGGAAAGCAGCCGCATTAGTGGCTTCCTGGATGTCAACTGAAGACTGTTTAAAAGAGACAGGGGTTATCAAGGTGTCAAACAGTGTATTGTAGGCCAACTGAGTGAACTGAGTAAATGCAGGTTTTTAGTGACCTTATTTGAAATGATTTTTTTTGTGGTCCAGATTGCATAGAGCTCCAGAGACAAATTGAGATAAGCTGAAAACAGATTTTTTGAAAAGAAAATAAACGAAATGATGTGTGAAAATGAGAAAAAGAAAGTATTTTCAGTGTACATATGGCTGATAGGAATGAATAAGTAAAGACAATATACGTGAGGATGGAAATTTCCTCAGCTCATGTCTCTGAATAAGGACATGGGAATTGTTTAGGACACAGGTAGGAAGATAGAATATTCTGAGACTATAAAGTATGTTCACCAATATAAGTATGAAATTGTGAACAGTCAATAGGCTCATATAGATGATTTGAGGTGTTAGTGAATATGGTCTCACCGATAAACTGCTACAGTGAGAATATTAAATGTTCACCACCCCCCCGCCCCCACACAAAATCCTCGTGTGTTGAAGACTTAGGTTGCAGTGCAATATTAAGAGTTTGGACATTGAGAGCACAATGGGCTCTGACCTAATGAACAGACAGTTCCATTGGTTACTTCATATTGATATGTGATAAAGACTGCAAAGTATGACTTAGGTGACGGCAGTTTAAAACTAAGTGATTGCCTTTGAAGGGTGTACCCTGCCTCCTACTCACCTTTTTCCTTAGTCTTCAGACAACATGAGGCCAGTATTCCTCTGCCCTGTGCCCCTTTCGTCATGATATTCTGCCTCACCATAAGCCCATGGTAATGAAGCCAGTCAATAGAGGCAGAAGATCTCCGAATTCCAAGTTTGTTTTAATTGATTTGCTTAGGTGTCACAATGACAGGGAAGCACATTAACACATGGACCATGGGATCTCTGCATTTGCCCTCTTTCAAATGAGTGTTTATGTGTGCAAGGTGGGGCCAAAGAGCTGATGGCAGATGTGTCATTCTAGGAGAGAAGAAAAGTACTGGAAGGCATTCTCTCCTAAACTTGAATCATTGAATGTATTATAAAGTAGTTGTCATATAATTATATTCCTTGTGTTACTAGAATGTTTGCTTCAAGTATATGCACATTTACGTCTTGCTATTCTTATGTTAAGTTTTATCTGCCAATGTGATGCCTCTCATTTTCCATAAAAGGTCACTGTTAAATTTAATAGAATTCTAATAGTAAGTGATATGATATTCAGTCCTGCTTTCTCACATGCTCAACGTTCCTACCCAGAATTTGCCATCTCTTTCATTACTAAGGGACATTATCAAGTAGAAGGACTTTGTCAAGGACAGACTAGCAGAAAGCCTTTTCCATAAAGCCAACAGAAGAGAACGGAAAAGAGAACTTTACCCATTATCATTAAGTATTATGTGTGTATTATGGAGGTCAATATAAAAGTAACTCTTCTCCCTCAGTTGCAGGAGTTTAAATGAATGCATATTTCAACAAGAAGGCAGACTCACAGACAAGCATAACTCGTGTGTCAAGAGATAGGACACAGAATTCACTGGAGCACAGATTTTCAAACTTGTAAGTCATGTTAGTTATGTTTATCCTTCATTTAAAAGCAAAGTTAAGAGTCAGAATATGATTTTAGCATGAATGCTGAGGGAACTGTGCTATTACTGAGTTAGAAGCCAGACACTCAAGGTAATTTATCCATTCATTCTGGCAGAGCTGACCATAGAAAGCTTCCTACCAGCTTGGAATCTCTATTATTCTATTTCATTAGGACTTGAGTTTATTTTCACATTTAGTCTTTTTCTCTGGGGAAAGAAATGGCGAAGCAGAGAGGCCAGCTAACGAGAAATAATCCAGACAGCAACCTATAGTGTCTAATAAGTTACTAAAAATTGGGATGGAGAGATAGTTGGAATTAACAAACATTAATACTAGAATCCTCAAACTTTTGTGAAAAATAGATCATAGTTTGTCTTTAAGAAGGATCTGTTTAAAAGACAGTGAGATTCTCAAGCATCTAAGAATATGTAGAATATCATTCAGAATCATAAGAATCTCTTTGTTGAGCTTTGTAAACTACTTATATTGGAAAGATCTAGGACATGGTAAAATAATCCGTTGCTCAACTATACATACACACACACTATATATATATATATATATATATATATATATATATATATATATATATATATATTCAAATATTGATGTGTTGTTACCTTCTCATTATTTGAACTTGTTGAAGCTGCCTAATCGATTTTTCTCCACTGTAAAATATCAGGGCAGACAGATGCATGTAAATGTTTGACAACTTGTATTGGAGCCCTGGAATCCATGTTAAACATTGGATGTGATAGAACCCATTTTTAGGGCTAGCCCTTTTATAGCAATATGGGAGACAGGAATAAGAAAATCAACTGGAAGCTCTTGGTCCAAGTATAGCCTGGAAAACAGTGCAGTAGCAGAAATAAGAGAGACCTTAACTCCTTACTTCAGCAATGTAGAATGCTAACTTCCCCAAATGCTTTTCTGGTCTTCTGAACTCCACATGTAAACCATAGCATGGGCATAGCTGTGTGTGTGTGTGTGTGTGTGTGTGTGTGTGTGTGTGTGTGTGTGTGTGTATACACACACTCAAAAGCACATGTGCACCACACAATCAATCAATCAATCAATCAATCAATAAACATTAAAACTACTCAAGATATTTGTGCTAAGCATCATGTAGGTAATAAATATTTTTATGATCCATCAAAAATATCCTGTCTTCACAGATTTTTCTAGGAGATGATATGGGCACACACATAAATTTACAATTGCAAATGTGATTTCCTGCTACTAAAAGAGTGAGTGAGGTAGGCAGGAAAACAAAAATTCATCCATTTGGCAATCAAGTAACTGTGTTGTGAGCTCTACATGATTGTACTGTGTACTGACAAATTCACTCTTAGGCACGAGGGTAACAACAATATGTAAAAGTAGATGGGCTATAAAGGAAGATACAAGGTGAGGGGGCAGGGGCCTGGACTGCAAGGGAAAGATTTCCTTCTGAAGAGTGGGAAGATGACTGTGAATAATTACATGAAAAAATGATCTCTTTAAGATTTCTGCCTCCACTTCACAATGTGTAGCACATCTCTGTATGGAACCAAAAGGTAATGAAGACAAATGAAAGATCCCTAACTAAATCAGTTCATTTCCTGTATTTGGAAGCACTAAAATCCAGTCTAAGTGTATATATATTTTCCCTATGATGTTTCACCATACTTAAAACATAAAGCAAATGAATCCCTCAGACCCACACTTCATACAATAAGTACATTTGCTTGCAGCTAATATGTCTTGTTCTTATATGTGCAGTTATTCATTCCCCTTTTAGTTCCATGGTCTGGAGAAGTCACCTTTGCAACATACATTTGTGTTGTTTTAAGCATTGTTTGAGATAGGTAGAAAAGTAAAAATCAATTTGCAGGAAGTTTTCAGTCACCATCTAAATATGCCTTTGAATGTATGTCTCTGTATGGGCTCTGGGCTGTCCACAAGCAGAAGCAGCTGGACGATTAGCACATCAGCTTGTTGGATGACTTTGGTAGAAAACTCACCATCCTTGTTCTGATCTCAGTTTTCTCATCTATGAATGAAAGGGCATGTTAACCTTCTCTGACCCCTCCAAAATGTTAGAGAGGGGAAATAAGTTAATGTTTGGAAAGGCCTGTGTGACCCTTCAAACCAAGACATTATCAAAGTACAAAGTAAATGGTAGGAACTGTTTGCTATTCCATTAGTAACTCAAATAGTACACAAGCTCCTCCTGTCAAATTCTTGTAAGGCAGGCTTCTGACATACACTCATTCATTTGCCAGGATGGAAATGGAGTAGAATTCAACTCCCTGACTTTTTTCTACAGATTTTAAAAGAACTCTCCTTGGGAAAATATGGGCATAGACAGATTTCTTTTTATACAAGCACCGAGCCCCAAAGTCTTTATTTTTGTCTCAGGATTCTAGAAACAAGATAAAAGAGTTTGGAGCACAGCTTAAGCTCTTAGGGCTTTTATGATGTAGATGCCACAATATTGTTTCTGGACATGTAAATTGAGAATCACTACCCTCATTCCTAAAAGGCCAAGTTGAAATTTATAGATGGTTACCTCTTATTATGCTAATAACTCTATTAATACTGTCTCCTTAAATTCTCACAAAAGCTTGTGAGATATGATTTATTATCCTTAACTGTCATATGAATAAAATGACGTAGCAGAAGATTTTGTAAATTAGCCAACTGAGGGTTGTGCCTGAGACTCCTCGCACTTTTTTTCTGAGCTTAGCTTCAGCTGTGTGGATTCTGTTTGCTAGACCTAGCAGAGAGTGTGGTCTGTATTCCAGTAATATACATCTACAAAGCAAACATGCTTTGGGACTTCTATTCACATGGTAAGAGAGTTTTTCACCCAATATTCTTTCCTTTTGATTTACTATTAGAAAGTTAATTACAATAGGACATGGAGAAGTTGTTCTCTGATCACGCTGATTTGGGGAGGGGAAGTGAATAATCTATATGGATAATTATATCTAATCCAAAACTTAGGACAATGTTTTATATTTGTTTATTGAATATATTTTCTATCATATGCATTTGCACATAGCGTGGCTCCTTCCCTACTTACTCATTTTAAGTCTAATCTCTTAATGATGTCTCAGAGATCTTATATAGAGTTCTGATACATTCACACAAGGTAAAGAGTTGACTATAAATATGCAAATTATACCTGCATTGGGAAGAGTCTTAATGAGAGGTCTAGAGCTGTCTGTCTGTAGATATGTCTGTGAGTGATTAGCTTAATTAAATAGATGGATATGGGAAGACTCAGCCCACTGTAGGTGGTACCATTCCTTAGCTAGGAAGTCTTGAACTGTATAAGACTGGAGAAACTGAGCAGACACAAACATGAAACAAGTATGCATGATCAGTTTCTCTCTGACCTTGACTGTGATTGTGAGGTGACTAGCTGATTGAAGTTCCTGCCTTGATTTCCTCACAACATTTATTGTTACTTGGAATTACAAGCTGAGATAAACCATATATTCCATCAAGCTGTGTTTTATCAGAATATTTTTATTATAGCAACCTAAGTTGAAAATTAAGTGGACAGTGTGATACCCCCATTGAAATGAAAAATACATGAATTTCTAGGTTAATATAGCTGTTTACTTCTCTTCGATGCCAATTGAGCCTGATAAACTGAAATGCTTTTTTCCCAAAGTTAGCATTTTCAAAAATTCCAATTAGATATGTATGCTTATTTAATATTTATTATCTATATGAAAAGAAAAATAGAGAAATAATGTGATTTATGAAATGGCATTAAAATAATGATATTTGGGTTAGTGTTTACTTTTCCATAGACCCAGTGAATTTTTCTGCCATTTATGTAAGATAACACATGTTGAGATCTTTTACATGTCTACTTAACCACTGGATGGATTCAGAGAAAAATATTCTTTCTACCTCACATAAAGAAAGTGATCACATAACTAAAGTGATAGTTAGTTTGTGATTGTACCAAGCCAGCACTGGGCTCTCCCAAAGATGCCCTAAGACGGTCTTCATTCTCTTAGTCTTTAGTATTAACCCAAACTGTAGTTATCATAGTCTATCTATTCACCACTTCAATTTCTAAGTTCTAGAGATGCTGGTGTTCTAAAGTGAATGGAGTAGGGGGAGTAAATATCCCCAGATAGCCTTTTCCAGCAGTCTTCAGAAGCTTCTGATGCACTGACCTGCGTTTTTAATAATTACAACTCATACTCAGTGCAAGGAACAGAATCTGACACATCAGTAGAAAGCTCAACTCTTCCCCTTAATAGCTGTGAAGAAGGAAAGAACACATTAGATATCATGATTGGGAGAGGGAAAGTGTAGTATTTAAGAACTAATGCTTAAATGAATGATTTAAATTTGCTCAAATTTTACATTTATTTTTTGGAAGGAAAAGAGAGAAAATCAAAGAGCATTGCTCACGCTTGTTAGTGTCCCTATCAAGGGTGTGTGCTCTACTGAGGAGGTCGGCACAAGATGACTGATAAAGGAGGAAGTCTGATAACAGACAGATTTTATTACAGAGATTTGGTCCATTGGGGAACACATTGTTCTTCTAATTCTGAAAGAACTTCTGCATTAATATTAATGAATCATCATGTTTGGGAGGCATAAAGTAGACCCAAATACTGACTATTATCTCATTCATTGCATAAACCTCTATGTTTATAATAAGGGACATGGCAAATTCAAAAGAAATAAAGGAGAGAGACGAATTCTCTTTCTTCAACTCCTAAACTTAGGCATTCGAGTTTACTTTTCATAAAGTGGAAACTCCCATGAGCATTAACCTCACAACAATACTCTATCACCATCAGGAAAACTATTAAATTCTTCATATTATTTCTTCCATGTCATCAGTAAATACAATAATACGGCCAACAATTGTCTTTTAAATATGGGATAATGTCACAAACAGAAAGAAATATCCTTTTCTGAAAAAAAAAACACAAAACAAACAAAAAAATACTCCCACAACACACATAATATACCACAAGGCTTTTGGAACTACTTTCCAATAAAATAAATGTCAGTCCCCAAAGTGGCCATATATCACACCCAAAATTATCTTCCAAAGTTAAAATTGGACCCTTTGGTCTTCTTTGACAATTCTTTTTCCTTCCTTTCACAAATGTTTGATGGGCAATTGTGATTGTTAAATATGTTAGAAATGCAATAGTAATTCAAGTAAAAAAGATTCTTTTGACTACGGAGTTTTATCCTACAGAGTTTTAAAAGTAGGGTATAAATAAATCAATATATCCATAAGCAAGACAATTTTACATGGCAAATGCAAAGGAGAAAACAACATAGAGTAGGAAAGAAAGAGCTGACTCTATTTCAGATTGAATTACAAGACACCTCCTTTCTTAGGAGGTGATAATTTGCAAAGATGTGTCTAGCAATTGGTAAAGAGCCAGGATCTGACAGATGTGATGCAGAGGGACCAGAGGCAAGAACAGTCTTCTGAGCAGGGTGGTGCTGAGTTGCTTGAGGAATAAATGGAGTATGAGTGGAGCTGCAGCTTCAGAAATGTTAGACCCTGAAAACACTCATTTTCCGCATATGAAAACCTTTTTGTTCTGCCGCGGCAGACGTGCCATCTCATTTCTCAATCAACACTCTTGTTCTGTTCTTCCTGGCTTCACTGACCTACTTACAGATTCAAGGTGAATGTACCACGTTGTTCACACCAGCATTTACCAGGAATCCTTACTCTCCTGCCTGAAATGTGCTTCTCTGCTCTGTCATCTGTGAGTTCTACTGATCTGTCAGGAGAAGTCTTCATTTTTATCCACGAGAGTAACAGAGGGCATGGGTAACTATTCATATTATCAAATCTCTATTGACAATGGTTTTTTTTTTTTTTTTTTTTTTTTGTCGAGCCCAAATTTCAAATGAATATTCTGTGCTACTTTGGCCAATTGTAAAGCTCTAAATAATCTTTTAGGTCATACACTCCAGAAAAAGATGCATATGTTTTGTGTAATATAAACAGATTATATGGGGATGGGTATATATTTCGATGAAAGGAAGCTTGCCAGTCATAATGGTCCGTGGATTTAGTCCCCAGCATCAGCAAAAAGAAAATCATGAATATAATTTAGGACATAATGTTGCCAAGACAGATTACAGGGTAAAAGCATTTGAGGCATCTGGCCATATAGGATCTATAGTCAGGTAACATAGGACCTTAGATAATACAGCTAACATTCTGCTTTCTTTTTCTTTTTCTTCCTTTCTTTCTTCCTTTCTTCCTTCCTTTCTTTCTTTCTTTCTTTCTTTCTTTCTTTCTTTCTTTCTTTCTTTCTTTCTTTCTTTCTTTCTTTCTTTCTTTCTACATTCCAGTCATTGCCTCCCCTGATCCTCACTTCCATTCACCTTCTCCCTTGCCTCTGAGAGAGTGCCCCCAACCACTTTAGGCATCACCCTTTCTTAGGGTATCTTAAGAATTAAGCAATTCTCCCACTGAGGTCAGACCGGGCAGTCCTCTGCTGCAGATGTGCCTGGAGCTTCGCACCAGCCTGCATATATGTGTGGTGTGTGTGTGTGTGTGTGTGTGTGTGTTATATGCTGCCTGGTTGGTGGCTCAGTCTCTGTGAGCTCCTTGGATCTGGGTTATTTGAGATTAGCTGGTCTTCCTATGGGGTTGCCCGCCCCATCAGCTTCTTCAATCCTTCAGCCATAGGGTCCTCAACTTCTAGTCTTCCACCCAATAGCTAGTCTTCCATCCAATAGTTGGTATAACTATCTGCATGTGGCTCAGTTAGCTGCTGGTAGGTCCTCTGAGAAGACAGCCATGCCAGGCCCCTCTCTGTAAGCACATCAAGCATCAGTAACAGTGTCACACACACACACACACACACCCCGCCCCACTGCAGATGGATCCTAAATTGGGCCTGTCCAAAAACACATATTAGAAAAAAGAAAGCATCTTCAATAAATTGTACTGGTCTAACTGGCAGTCTGTATGTAGAAGAATGAAAATAGATTCATATTTATCACCTTGCACAAAGCTCAAGTCCAAGTGGATCAAGGACCTCAACATAAAACCAGATACACTGAATCTAATAGAAGAAAAACTGTAAAAGAGTCTCAAACTCATTAGCACAGGAGGAAATTTCCTGAACAAAACACCAATGGCCTAGGCTCTAAGACCAATAATTGATAAATGGGACCTCATAAAACTAAAAAGCTGAGAATTCACAGCTGAGGAATGCCGAATGGCTGAGAAACACCTAAAGAAATGTTCAACATCGTTAGTCATAAGGGAAATGCAAATCAAAACAACCCTGAGATTTCACCTCACACCAGTGAGAATGGCTAAGATCAAAAACTCAGGTGACAGCAGATGCTGGCGAGGATGCGGAGAAAGAGGAACACTCCTCCATTGTTAGTGGGGTTGCAGACTGGTACAACCATTCTGGAAATCAGTCTGGAGGTTCCTCAGAAAATTGGACATTGAACTACCTGAGGACCCAGCTATACCTCTCTTGGGCATATACCCAAAAGATGCCCCAACATATAAAAAAGACACGTGCTCCACTATGTTCATAGCAGCCTTATTTATAATAGCCAGAAGCTGGAAAGAACCCAGATGCCCTTCAACAGAGGAATGGATACAGAAAATGTGGTACATCTACACAATGGAATATTACTTAGCTATCAAAAACAATGACTTTATCAAATTCATAGGCAAATGGAGGGAACTGGAAAATATCATCCTGAGTGAGGTAATCCTATCACAGAAAAACACACATGGTATGCACTCATTGATAAGTGGCTATTAGCCCAAATGCTTGAATTACCCTAGATGCACAGAACACATGAAACTCAAGAAGGATGACCAAAATGTGAATGCTTCGCTCCTTCTTTAAAAGGGGAACAAGAATACCCTTGGCAGGGAAGAGAGAGGCAAAGATTAAAACAGAGATGAAGGGACACCCATTCAGAGCCTGCCCCACATGTGGCCCATATACATACAGCCACCCAATTAGACAAGATGGATGAAGCAAAGAAGTGCAGACCGACAGGAGCCGGATGTAGATCGGCTCCTGAGAGACACAGCCAGAATACAGCAAATACAGAGGCTAATGCCAGCAGCAAACCACTGAACTGAGAATAGGACCCCCGTTGAAGGAATCAGAGAAAGAACTGGAAGAGCTTGAAGGGGCTCGAGACCCCATATGTACAACAATGCCAAGCAACCAGAGCTTCCAGGGACTAAGCCACTACCTAAAGACTATACATGGACTGACCCTGGACTCTGACCTCATAGGTAGCAATGAATATCCTAGTAAGAGCACCAGTGGAAGGGGAAGCCCTTGGTCCTGCTAAGACTGAACCCCCAGTGAACCTGATTGGGGGAGGTCGGTAATGGGGGGAGGATGGGGAGGGGACCACCCATGTAGAAGGGGAGGGATTGGGGTTATGGGGATGTTGGCCCGGAAACCGGGAAAGGGACTACCATTCGAAATGTAAATAAGAAATACTCAAGTTAGTAATAATAATAAAAAAAAAACTGAAAAGCTTCTGTAAGTCAAAAGACACCATCAATAGGACAAATTGGCAACCTACAGATTGGAAAAAAATAATTCACTAACCCTACATCCAATCAAGGGCTAATATCTAAAACATATAAAGAACTCGCGAAGTTAACCTTCAAAAACCAAATAACCCAAGTAAGAATGGGATACAGACTTAAACAGAGAGTTCACAACAGAAGAATCTCGAATGGCCAAGAAGTAGTTAAAGAAATGTTCAACACCCTCAGTCATCAGAGAAATGAAAATCAACATGACCCCGAGGTTCCTCCTCACACCAATCAGAAAGGCTAAGGTCAAAACCTGAAGTCATAGTACATGATGACAAGATGTGGAGAAAGAAGAATACTCCTCCATTATTGGTGGGATTACAAACTGGTACAACCACTCTGGAAATTAATCTGGCAGTTCTTCAGAAAATTGGAAATAGTTCTTCCTGTAGACCCAGATAATCCACCCTTGGGCATATACCCAAATTATGGCCCACCATACCAGAAGCACATGTGGTCCATAATGTTCATAGCAGCCTTACTTGTAATAGCCAGAAGCTAGAAGCAACATAGATGTCCTTCAAATGAAGAATAGATACAGAACATGTGGTTCAGTTGCTCAGTGGAATATCATTCAGCTATTAAAATAAGGACACCATAAATTTTGCAGGCAAATGGAAGGGACTAAAAAATAGTATCATGACGGAGGTAACCCAGACTCCAAACAACATGCATGGTATATACTCACTGATAAGTGGATATTAGCCAAAAAGTACAGAAAACCTAGGATACAACCCACAGATGGTAAGAAATGTAACAAACAGAAAGGCTCAAGTGAGGGTGCTTCAATCCCATTCAGAAGGGGAAAGGAAATAATCATGGAAGGCAGAGTGATGAAGGGACCTGGGTGGGAGAAAAGGGGAATGGGATCAGGTACTGGGGAGGGGAAGGAGAGAGGGACAGGAGACTAGAAGAATGAATGGAAATATGCAGCCTGGCCAGGAGGCAGGGTGAGGGAGAATGGGGGTACTAGAAAGTATCAGAGACCCTGGAGGTGACTTTCAGTGTTCAATGGGGGTGACCTTCGCCAAAATGCCAAATAATTGAGAGAGGGAACTCAAATAGTCCACATAACTTTTTGTACTTTATGCAGCCCTGGACCCAAGCCTGGGAATGTAAAGAGTGTGTTACCTTCTTAATTGACCTAATCAAGATAATCTATTATAGACAAGGCCAGAGAGAAAGCAACAACAACAACAACAACAACACCCTTACAAGTGTGCCCAGAAGTTTTTTAAATGACATTATATACAATAAAATATAATAGTTAAGTCTTCATTTCACAGAAGACAGAATGTGGGGCTTCTGAGCCTTGGACTGTATATGATGGTGTCACAATGACAAACATCTCTCTGCTCTATTTTCCTTCATTGGTTCTGTTCCTCTTCCAAACACTGACTAATACATAACATTCCTATCTCTTGGATAAGCAATTCTTTCTGAAAGATGAAACTAGTACTTGGAATAGACTAGTCTTTGGGACACCTATTTTCCAAACTCCTGATAAAAAATTTCTTACATAATTTTCTTGATTTCCTTCAGATATTTGAGTTTGAAGTTAAAAAGAGGGCTCACAAATAATCAGGAGATCAACACTGGTTGGACCATGTCTATTGAAAAAGATGCCTTCTATAAACAGTTAGATGACTGTAGTGGTCTTGATTGTTGCTATAGTATTTTGAGAGCTTGGTGTCTCATTCAAACATTAATATCAGTTATTTGTAGCATTTATTATATTGCCATAATCTGACAGATTTTTATTGCCATCTAGATAGCCCATATTCTTGTTCTTCTGTTGTCTTAGGCACTAATGTACTATCAGGGCCTTTGGAAAGCCCTGTTGGTGGCTTAACTACGTGGTTCACACACAAAGGTCACATAGACCATCTGAAGAGGTTTCCTATCTGGCTTTGGCAGTTTTCCCTCTCAAACATGGTTGCAGTAATTCAAAATATTGTGTAATGGAGACAAAGTGTGTACGATGAAAACATTTTCTAAAATTAGAAGAACTGTATTCTCTAAGACAGACACTGTCTTTTTCTCTTGCTTCTCTTTAACTTTTTAACAACATCACTTTTTAAGAATTTCACACAAATATACAATGTATAATGATCACATTCATGTCCTATTAACTCTCTGACCACTTATCTTGCCCTCTAAATTCTTTCTTCACTACTCTTCCTCCTAATATAACACATTATATTTTATTTTGTTTTATTTTATTTAATTAATTTTATCTATTTGGAGTTGCATGTATGAACGTAGATGGGGTAACTTAAAATAGCATAGGCAGCTTGCCTGTGAAATTATACCCCTGCCCCTATTAACAACTGCTCACTCTCAATAACCCTACAGGGAAAAGTGGGCATCATGGATTCCATCCTTCTTGTTTGTGTTGGAAGGTTGAAGTACACAACCTTTTTCTGGTTTTATACAGAGCTTCCATGTGGTCATGACATAAAGAGTCATATCGTACACAGAAGAGAGCATTTTATAGCACATTTCTCCTCCTTCTGCTCTGGTTTTCTTTCTAGTTCCTCTTCTGCACTGTTCCTCGGGGCTTGGAGGAGGTGAAATAATTTTTCCACGTAAGACTGAGCACTGGAGTGTCATTTGTTCTATGTACTTTGATCAGTTGTAAGTCTCTTCATAACCATAGATGATTGCAAAGAGAAGCTCTTCTCAGTCAAGCATTGAGCACAGCATTAGTCCATGTATGAACATGAATGTTTAGATGGCAGTGTGAAAATATGTCTATTTAGCAAGATACTAGCAGTGAATTCCCTCTATGGGGCTGTGAGTTTTCCAGAAATAAGCTTTTTGACAAGGTTTACAGTGTCATATTGTATTTCTTCCCATGAAATAGGACTTAAGTTTAATAAAAAGTGGTCAGTCACCCTCAAAACAGTCATACCACTGTTGCAGCAAGTGTCTTGTCTAGCAGACACAGAATTCGCAACAAGAAATTTGTTAATGATTTTTTTCAGCTTACAGTCTGCATAGCAATTTTGTGGTGATATAAACTCTTGTCAGCGGAGAGGGGCTTTTCAATAGGGTTCCACATTTATTTCCCTGTATTCTGTATCGAAACTGTGTTGTGACTTCAGCAATAGGTGTAACTTTAGTAATGGCTATTAATAGCTTCTATTGTCTTTGGAGCCTCTCTTGAGTTCTTCTTCCATCACCTGTCACATTGAACATTTGAAGGGTTCTTCCGAGGCAAAGCCTAAGTGGTTCCTCCTTGGGCCTTTGTTTTTCTTGTGGGGCCTCTAAAGATACCACTCTTAACCTCCCATTGTTCAGCTTATGTGAGGTTTTCCCTGTCCTTATGCCTGAGTGTTGACCTGTACACTACAGGAGCCTGGGCCGTATACCTGGGACTTGTGTTTACAAAGCTGTGACTTTTGGAACATTATCCACCTATACATAGCACCTCACTTTGAGGTCTTTAGAATTTTAGTTAGTTTTAAAAGTTGTACGCTTCTGTTGCGCTTTTTCATTTCCCTTAGTTTTGGTTTAAACTCCTATGCCCACTATTTTCTTCTGCTACCCCAGTGCCACACCTATTTAAACCTTTTGATATTAGTCATCCTACCCCTGCCCCCTCAATATTTTCACCTGACATGTGTTGTACTATCCTCCTGTAACATCTCATTCCTCCCCAGACCTCTTTTCTTGCCTCCAGGCATCTGTAGATACTTCAACTCAAAAATAGAAATCTAAAAATCTGAAGATAGGCTCCACATATGAGAGAAAAAAAATTATAGAGCTTCTCTTTTGGCTAGCGTTAGTTTACTCAGTACACTGTATTCTAGTTCCACCCATTTTCCTGCCCATCTCATATTTCTCAGCACTGAATAAAATCCCAATGAGTGCATGCATCGCCCCTTCATTATCCTCCATAAGCTGATGGGTTTCTAGGTCGATTCTATTTCTTAGCTAATGTAAACACAGCATGGACGAGCATCCATATGTATTTTTGACAACAGTTCTTATTGGCTTTATTTATTAAAATTTGTTATTTATGCATGTGTACATTTTGCCTGCATATATTTCTATATATGCCAACAACATGCATTCCTGGTGCCCGAGGAGGTCAAAAAAAGAGGTTAGATCCCTTGAGACTGAAGTTAGAGACAGTTGTGAGCTGCCCCGTGGGGCTTGAATTAAATGTAGGTTTTATGAAATAGCAGTCAGCACTCTCTGACTTATGTTATTGCTTGTCTAATAAGAACCATTCTGACAATTTTGAGATGAAAATCTCACCCCAGTGCAGGGCAATGTTGGGGGGGGACGGTAAGGGGGGTGGAGGGGGGAATGCCCATATGGGGGAGAGGGAGGGGATGCGGACTTATGGACAGGAAACCAGGAAAGGGAATAACATTTGAAATGTAAGTAAAGAAATATATCTAATAAAAAATAAAATAATATTAAATTAGTAAAAATGAAATTTCAAAGAAACTTAAATTTGCATTTCTCTGACAGCTAGTAATATATAACTTTTTAAAGATGTTTATTAGCCAATAGTATTCCTTCTTTTGACAATTCTACTCAATTCCACTGTATTCCACAATTTACCTATTAGGTTGCTCATTTTCTTATATGTAGTTTGTAAGTTCTTGGCTTACTATAGGTAGTGATTATTCGAAGGCTTCCTCTTCACTCAATAGACAGTTTCCTTTGCTGTGTGCAAAGTTTTTAATTTCAGGGGGTCCCAGTTACTGGTTCTTAGCCTTATTTCCTGAGTGAGCATGTTCTATTCAGAAAGCTATTGTAGATCTATCTCTCGTAATGTGTTCTCTTCTTTTGTGAGTTGTATTATATGGAAGTCTCTGATAATTTTTGTTGATTTTTGTTCATAGTGAGATATAAGGATATAGTTTCATTTGTCTGTATATGGATATCCAATTTTCTCAGCACCACTTGTTGAATATGCTGTTTTTTGTTGAATGTGTTGTTATTTTTGGCTTCATAAGATACATTTACCTTATTGGACATCCATACCTGTCAATAACAGATGTAAATGGTAATTGAATGATCACTACTTACTGTTACCTTTCAAACTTCTCTCTCTGTTACACACACACACACACACACACACACACACACACACTCCTCACATATATTCTTTCTGTGCTAGGAATGGAAAACAGAGTTCATTAATGCAAAACAAACATTGAGTCACTGAGCTCCATCCACAACCCAGACAGTAATTTGTCAAATTATTTTCTTTACTGTTTTAAAGATAATTTATGTATTCTCCCACAGGTCAAGTTTATTGTAAGTTTTTTAGAGTTCACTCATTTTATTTGATCAAATTGTTAATACTTCAAGCCCTTCAAAGCAACATGTTAATCTGTTAATCTGAATTCAATTCAATTACACTCAGTACAATTACAATCACCATTGAATACCTATTGTATGACGGATACTATATTTTATTGTACAAGTTGCAATTAAAGTGATTCCTGTGTTGTCTTGGAACAGCCATAATCTATGACCAAGCTGGATTTGTACATAAGTAAATTACTTAAGAATTTAAAAAAAACACTGAGATATGTCAAGGAATATTTGAATAATCTTAAGAGAACTCTTTGCTGTCTAGAAGAAAACAGATTCCATGGAGCAAAGAGTAAGTACTCAGAGATGGCGCTGTAATGAAGAGACACCTTGGGTGGATGATAAATGTTAATTCATTATTTCACATAGAACAGTCACTTAATCCAGGTAAAGGAAGAATAATATTTGAGCACAGTGTTTAGGCAGACAATCTCAGATTTGGACACAAATGTATTTGTCAGCTATTTGTTCAACATTTATTTTGGGAGCCTCAACTCCAAAAACACCTTCTCAGGAACAGAGCTGCCTAGGTTTCTTAGAATCCATGCTCATCATACGGCAGTTTGGACACTATATTTTGTCATGTGATCGTGCTATGCGGGGAGCTCCTGTTTCCTGTTCCCCATGGAACTAACCCACACCTTCTTTATTGTCTTTCACACCAACCTAAGAAGAGTCCTATAACGAACACTTTTCTCAGTCTGCTGACATGTGCAGAGAGATTAAAATCTCCTTTGAGATTGAAGTCTTTAGTAAGTGTACAGCCACTGGCCTGTTAAACCTAGCTTCACTGAACAGTTCTCATTTTGGATATGCCAAGAAAATTCCCTGTAACCTGAACAATCTGTTTCCCCTTCACCAGCTCAGCTACTTTATCCAGACCTTGTGGCTACTAAACTGAGCCCGATACAAATGGTCATAGAGTATATGACCCTATTTATGTGAAACACGCAGAAAGCAAATCTGTGCTGCCAAGGTGTATAAGTAGTGTCCAGAGGCTGGAGGAAGGGGCCAAATGAGAAGGAACTGTTAGCAAAGGCTGCCTTGCTCTTTATTTTTTCAATTTTAAAAGGTTTACACAGGGTATCATGTAGTTCCCTTTAGCTTAAACTTAAAGTGTAGCCAAGGATGACCTTGAGTTGCTGCTCCTCCTGCCTCTACCTCCTGAACACATGGATTATAGTCAAGCACCACCACCCCAACTTATACAATATTGGGAAAAGGACTTAGGGTTTCATGTACCTAGACAGGTACTCAGATCAACTGAACTGCTTCCAACCCTGGCCTGAATTTTCATTATACTAAGTCTGCTACTTTGTCATAACATTTCCATATATGCATGCTCTATTTCAGTCTTACCTACTCCCCCCATTACACGGCATGATGCTCTTTACCCTTACTTCCTTTTCCACATCTCTGATAGCACCCTGTTCTTTACATTGCCATGCCCCTTTTCCTTCCCGGAGGCTACACATGGGAAAAACCATATAGTGCATCTATCTTATGGACTTCTTATTTAACTTAACATGATGATCTCCATTTCCCCAAAATCATAGGTCTTCATTATCCCAGCAGCTGAGCAAAGCTTCATTGAGCATATGCACCATGCTTTCTGTATCAATTCACCTGTAGTGGGTAACTGGGCAGAGTCTACAAATGAAATGTTGTGAATAGTGCAAGAAGAAACAAGGTCATGAAGATATCCTGAGAGGCAGTTCATATTACTTTTTGAGTATATTCTTTTGAGAACTGTGGATATTTTCTTTTTCATTGTTTTAGGAACCTCCAAGTTGATTTTCATTATTAGCTGTACATTTTAACATGATGAAAATATCTATAGTTGGATAGAACTTACAATTCAAACTTGTGAATATAGTAAAAATAACTATAAATGATTTCTATTGCAAGGGTGAATTTTATAGTGTGTAAATAATATCTCAATTAAAGTATATGCCAGCCTTCATTACTACTGAAATTTGATGAAGTTTCACAAAGCAGTTTTGTTTTTCGTCAAACTTTCCCAGGAATATTATATGCAAACATTTTGGATTTAATCTTCTGTTTTCTTACAAGCTGCGGACCACAATTATTGCTCCTTATCCAGCAGCTGGCTTTTCTAGAAGGAAGAACTAGATAATATTATTGGCAAATTTGCCAGATGGGTGAATTCACAAATTACGGAAGATATTCTTTTGGGTTTTGAGCCTTAAGAAATGAATGATAAGTATATTTATCTCTGTGGGCAACATTTCCATTTCAGCCAGCAGTGTAGCTTGAATTCAAGTGATTTGGCTATGATACAAATAGCATACATTATATGCAAATTTCCCAAGCATATGAACACAATCACATTCACAGTTGGAAGAAAGTGAAACAAAATCTATATTTAACCACACAGTCACTTATGCTAAAAATACCCTCTTTCAAGACACATCTCATTTTTCCAGTGGTTGGAAAATAAACTTCGTAGTATGCCCTCCATGGCACTGATGATCAATTGTAAAATTATGGCATAAAATTTTAATCTGCTATTTTCCCCCTCTGAGCAATTGATTTTTCAAAGCAGAGAAACTGTGGCTTTCTCCTATTTCTAGGCCTTTGAGCAAGTGATTATTTTAAACACCTGCTTTGCTCTAAAAAGGAAAGAAAAAGATTCTAAAATATCTACGGTGATGTATGCTTGCTAGCTATTTAGTACTTGTGCATGTTGGGGACATTCCCACTCAGGTGCAACCTGGGAAATTCATTTGTTGGTTTTGCTCAGCATCCATTACTACTGCTCTCCCCTTGAGATACTTCAAAGTTCATCTGCTAATAAAACTCAGTTCTGAGAAGAGGGGGAGGTAAAGTACTACGCTTTTAAATCTTAATATTCCCAACACCCTTTTGGCTTTATCTTTCTCTTCTGATGAGAGAAGCAATCAATACAACTTTATGGTCTATAAAGACACCTCCATTCTGCCTTTAAAAAACAATGCTGTAGCTGTGATTTAAGATTTTCTTTGAAGAGGGGACCATAGAATACCCCTTATATAATTTCTGGAAGGTAGTACCTTTTGAAGCCTTTGGTGGTATGGTTGGATGGAAGACTTAAAGTAAGTATATTAACATTTTAAAGTCCTAAGGTATATAAGAACACTAGGTTTTCATGTTTAGGAAAGTGACTAATAGGTTAAAAAAATCTAAAGTACGATCTTGGCACCAAAGGCTAGTGGAGATACTAAGGTTTATGTTCCTGGCTTTATCTGTCCATTTATATACAAAATATATCTCCAGGATTCATATGTGTCTCAATTTCACTTGATTTCTTTTTTGAAGTTGGAAATGTTTTGTCTTTATGTATCTTTTCTGGATAATTTTATCTACTCTCCTAGCTTTAGAAATGTATCACAATATTTTTAAGCATAATGCAGGCTAATTATTTCTTGTTCATACCAAAATATAATTCTTATTCTCAGTAATTTCACAAAAAATGCTCTCAGCATCATCACAATCATCATCATTGTTGTCATCGTCATCATCATCATCATCTATGATGGGTTGAGCACTTTCTTTCAAAGAATTGTCTAGGTATTCCAGACCCTTACGTATGTTAGTTCAAGTACATAGCTATAAAATGGCTCTTCCATGTTTCTTCTCAGTTAAAAATGAATCTGGAAATGAGGCTCTCTTGTCCTTGATAAAGGGGAAATGGAAATTAAAAAGGAGCAAACAGATTGATCCTTTATGGTCTCCAACAGTCAACTTCATTTCTCCTGTTAAACATAACGTATGGGAGTGTGTGGGTGGGGTGGGAAAGCACCTTCTTGAGGCAAACAGGAGGAGAATGGGGGGGTTTATGGAGGGGAGACTGAGGGGGGGTAACATTTGAAATGTAAACAAATAAAATGATAAATAAATAAATAAAAATATATGCTGGTCTTCTCCCTACAAGGCAGTTTAATGTTCTGTTCAAAGAAACTGTATCTCCAGATGATGTGCAGGCTTCACCATTCTTCCAGATGTCTGCCCTCACAGACTGATGATCCACGAAGATAAGGTGCCTGCCCCTAATCTTCCTGCCGGCCTCCCAACAGCAATTATACAATAAATAGACCTTGCATGGTTTATCAAAACAAATAATATCATTTATGAAGGAGAAATGTACAAGAAATATAAACCACTAGTTACAATATATGCTTGGGTTTTCCTCCCAGACCTCCTTCAAGAGCATCAGTTACTGATAGTTCTCAGCTCATGCTCCTTCAACAAATGCCATTTAAGGACACTACCTATTTTGTAGCAGCCTGTGTCCCATGATGGATGTAGGGTGTAAAAACATAGCTTGTTGCACCAACTGGGACATTTTGGAAGAGATTTTCCAGCTTCTACTCTTTGATGAAATTGGCTGAATCTTTTGTTGTGAATATTTTATGGTTCAAGTTCTTTCTTGGCATACCTCTGAAGGAGGAATCTTCCCTCCTTCCTTAGAATGAGTCCCAGTGGCATTTTTAAAGTACCCTTTTTGCTTAGCTTTCAGATCTTAGGTCATGATTCGAGGACCTTGGGTTCAGACACTGACCACTGTTTTCTTGACATTCCAGATCAGTCCGATGAGGTCTCGTTAATGTGAATATTGGAGAAAGTTTCTTTTCAGGATTCAATTCTGGTCACTAGTAGAAAATTCTCTCTCTCTCTCTCTCTCTCTCTCTCTCTCTCTCTGTGTGTGTGTGTGTGTGTGTGTGTGTGTGTGTGTGTGTGTGTGTGTTGGCACACCATGCACACTCAATGACCTTTGGTTCTATCCTTGCATGCTTTCTTTCGTTTAACAATAGTTATTTTCAAGTACATTTTAATCAGTACCAGTATATATTGTTCTTAATGTACAATCTGTGTCCTGTTTCTTTTTTAAGATTAAAATCCTAAAGATGAATTAAGTCTAAAGGACTTACACTTTTAAATGAGTAGTGAATGTACATCATTGTGCTACTTCTAACAGTTTTTTACTTTCTAATTGCTAAGTTATAAGTCAATTCCATGTATAAAAATGCCCCAATCTGTTTCCTAGACTGAGTCCTCAGATACATTTTATAAAATTAATTACTTTTAGTTTTTATACCTCTACCTTTTAGTCATTGCTAATGAGGTCCTCAGGATTAAATGGATTGATTGAAACATATTTATCATTGTACTCTTCAGTTAGTAAGAAGTTTCTCCTTGCTATTCCATTTAATGACTTGTAAAGGCCTGGTATTGTTAAACTTTCCAACTTAAAAAAATAAAAAAAACCATATTTCTGGCCTTATTTCTCTTTCATTTTCACATACAAAATATATTTTTCCTTGAGTGTTAACATAATCCAAAGGCAGCAGTGTATATCCAATGTACAGTAATAGGATTCTCTTTCTACAGTTTTTGAATAAGATGTTGGTTTGCTAGCCATGCAAATTCTACTCTGCACACATACAAGTTGGAATGAAACAATACATTTTGCATAATCAAATGACCTAAACTTCTATCTTGTATTAGCCTTGTTGATTACCTTTGCTTGCTAATTAATGCTTTATTTCACTTTTTTTGTTATGGAAACATCCAACATTGAATTATTAGATTCTCTCTGATGTTTGAGGAGCAGCAAACAATCATGAAATCTCAGTGATCTAGTGAACAAGAACAACAAATATGTCCTCATATCAGAGCTTATTGTAGATACAATTGGTTTCTTAGATTTCCCTCAAAGCCATAGGAATGCCCGTCCCTAGCCACGTGATTACCTCTTTGGGGTTCTTCTGCATCCGTTAAATGAGCAAGAGGAAAATATGAGAGTATGTGTTGAGAACCTTCAGGAGATGGCAAGGGCTGGTCCTGGAAATGTTCTACTTTACCCGTACTCACATCTCATTGTCCAGAATTGCCATAGAGTCACAAAGGATTCTGTGGTATCTAAATTTTATTTGTTCTCAGGAGAAGGAAGAAGGGCCAAGGATAATCTAGATACTCTGCATTTTTAGATGTGTGTTTCTCTAACCTACATATTTTTCTCAATAGAAAACATTTCCTAATGTATACACAGAACTCAAAAAGGTCAACAAGCTGAAGGGCCAAAGTGAGGATGCCTCAATCCTACTTGGAGGGAGAAAAATGCAATCACAAGGGGGGAGGGAGGGAACTATGTGGAAAAAGGGTCAGGGGGAGATGAGAGGGGAACATGATCTGGTATGGGGCAGGGGGAGAGAGGGAGGACGGACTGAAGCCCTGAGGACCAGCAGAAAGAATGGAAACAGGAAACCTTGGGAGGTAGGAGGACACTCCAGAATGTTCCAGAAACCTGGGAGGTGAGAGACTATCAGAACTCAAATAAAGGGACCTTAGATTAAGTGCCCTACAGTGGGGAGAGGGAACTAGTAGAATCCACCTCCAGCAGAAAGACAGGGCATCAAGTGAGGGATGGGGTGCAATCCCACAGTCAAAACTCTGACCCTGTCTGAAAGAACTGCGGGGATAGAAATGGAGAAGCACCTGAGGAAAAGGAGGTTCAGCAACAGGTCCAAAGTGGCCTGATGCTGTTACTGAGGCTATGGAGCACTCACAAAAAGAGACCTATCAAGAATGCCCTCTGAGGGCCAAGAAAGATGCAAAAACTCTGAAGAAGGATGAAGACATTGTATACACCAAGAAATTAAGAACAAGAAGTCACCAGAAAAGTGAAACTGTGTAGCAAAGACATTTAAGAAGGAAAAGTAAATTTGGTTTAGAGATAAATTCCAGTATGATTTTCATCTCCAGTATGAAGGTGAACTGTAAATAATATTGCCTGTGCTTAAGGAAAGAAGCTTTGAGCTTTCCTGGTCATACTCTCTTCAAGCTCCAATGGAGATCATGAAGATCACCAGGGATCTCAGAGCAATAGTAGTTTAAATGTTTGGTGGGTAAACAGGTAGAAATGTGGCCCTCTGTCCTACCCAATAAAGCTCTGTGAAATTCAAAAAAAAAAAAAAAAAAAAAAAAAAAAAGAATGCCCTCTGAAAGACCCAACAAGCAGCTGAGAGTCAGATGCGGATCTTTGCAATCAACCAATGGGCAGAAGCTGCTGATCCCTGTGGCTGAATTAGGGAAAAGCTTGAAGAAGCTGAGGAGGAGGGCAACCCTGTAGGAAAACCAGCCGTCTCAAAGAACCTGGACCCTCAACATCTCTCAGATATTGGACCAACAACCAGGCAGCATAAAACAGCTGATATGAGGCCCCCAACACATATACAGCAGAGGATTGTGGGGTCTGGGTTCAGTCAGAGAAGATGCTCCTAACCCTCAAGAGACTGGAGGCCCCAGGGAATTTAGAGGCCTGGTGTGGTAGGTGCTAGGGCGTGGAGACATTCTCGTGGAGACCAGGGTGTGGGGAGGAGGTATGGGATGGGGAATAGTCAGAGGGTGGACCAGGGGGGAATAAAATCTGGAGCAGAAAATAAAAAGATTTTAATTGTTTTTAAAAAAGATTTGCATGGCTTCTTATGCGTATGTTCTGTTGTGGCCCTCTATCTTTCTGATATTTATTTTTATTCTCTTTGGTAGGTGGTAGCAGAGAGGCTTATAAGTTTAATCATATCACATACATAAGCTTCTATATAGTCTGTACCCTTTTCAGTTTAGGAGCAAAGTTTAACCCCAAACCCATACATCTTTTTGTTATGCTTCTGTTCAAGTATAAGAAGTTAACTGAGCAAGAATATTAAGAGATGTGTGTTGTAAATGAGATCTGATCTCTGTAAGAAGGAAAAACACACTAGTTAGCAGAAAAATATGATAACATGATAATATTAAAGTAGCATCGCAAGGATGGTTGTGCGGCTGTGGAAATACCCTCTCCCATGGGCGTGCCCTCTGATTCTCAAGCTGAAGTTCATGTAAAGCATATCTCAATAAAGTTTACAATGAGAATGCAGGAAGGCAAAGAATAGCAGGTGCTTCTTCATCCACAGCAATGACTTCTATTCCTAGTCCTATAGAATGTGGGAAGATTGAAGACAACAAAACTTTCTACCATTTTTAGTCAGTTTTTCTTGGCTTTTATTAATAAATCAAGAGATAAAAACAGCATGAAAATTGTACTATGTAAAGTAAGTCCATGATAAACCATTGAATGTTTGGTAAATTACATCCTATTCTTGGGGTGAATAATATTCATGTTGGTGGACCAGAAGGTACAGTTTCCCTTGATGACTTTGCAGTAACAGAAACAAACACAAATAGAATAATTTTTTTCTATCCAACTAGTCCCATGTTTTTTAATGCCCTGGGAAATAAGAATTAGCATAGCCTATGAATCTACTTAGTAGGGTCTTTGATTTGATTTGAATGGTATTTTACTATTCATGAGATAATTCAGTATTAAAAGATAGTGGACATATATCTCTAAAACCTGCAGCTTCCCCATCATTATGTCTATTTAAAGTCTCATGTGAAATTTGTCATATTAAGTGAACACCAAGGCTGACCATCTAATGCCTGTGACAAACCTTTGTCTTTTAACATTGATCTTTGCCCATACAGAAAAAAAGCTCTTGTGAATCAGCCTTGCTCAGTGTGGTTATGAAGTTGAATTTGAGATTTGTTATCATTAGATAAAATAGTCTTCCTTCTCACCCTTCCAAGAGACAAGTGGGAACTGGCAGAGTTTCTGACATGGTTGGTATGATGAGGGTGGGAGAGGGCAATTTAAGATGGGCACAGAGAGAATAATAGAAGTAGTGTATCTGAGTCGAAAGTTCTGTGAAGTTTTGGTGAATTGAGGCCCTGTACTCAGACATTCAGCAGGGGGTTTCCCAATTCTGCCCCAGTCATCTGGGAAATTCTCCAAAGCCACCCAGTGGCTTTCTACCTAGTGTATGAATGGGGTCTCTGGGTGAGGGAACTAGCTGTTTTTCCTTTATATGAACTTTAGTGCAGATATCAGACAGATGAACCTTCTACATACAAAGATCTTATAGTTGTACTGCAATGAAACGTTCATACAAGATTATGTTCAACCACTGCAACAAAGCTTTTGAACATACATTTTTTTCTTTGATTAATGAAAGACTTTCCTATTGAGAAAATTAAGTAGAATGACAGATTTTGCAGAGAAAATAACAGATCTAGATCTTCCTAATATTCCAGAACTTTAATAATCAATGTTAACTCAAACATGTTTTTTATAAGTGAGAAATCTTTTTTTTTCTAATTTTATTGGTTTTTTTATTTATACATTCTTATGTCTTGTCACAAATTAGTGGTATAATTAAGCATAAATCAGCTTCCATAGCACTCTACTGTGTTTCTGGGTTTTTTTTTTAATATATGTATATGACCTGGTGAGTGCTTTGAGAGTAGAAGAAAGAAACCCAGAGTGAGGTAGTAACTATCTCATGTAAAGCCCTCAAGTAGCAACACTCATGCTTATAGGCCTTACATCCCTTGAGCCCTACCCCTCCTCCACCTATAGCAATTTCATTGTTTCAGCAATATAGGAATAGAATCAGAAAGTGTGCACATAAGAGAGAAGAGCAAAAGCCACAGGAGAAAGCTAGAGCAGAGTTTGCTTTGCAGGACTCTGGAGTGGTTAATATTAAATCTGTTCACATGCAGTCCCAAATAAGTACAGCAGGTGAAAATAAACGGTTCTAGTGAATTGTAGACGAGCTTCACTCTTTACTCTTTGTGGCACACTGGATACAGTTATGGAAGTGACGTAGTCTCTATGAAGAATGAACAAATTGTACCCACATGGAAAAACAGGCTTACTATTACTCTCAAATAAAATGTGTTGAAACCATATTTTCACACAGAATTGCCTGACTTTTAAATGTCATCTCAATTTTATTTTTAAAAACACCTAGCAGACTAAACTATGTGGCACCTGCTCTTCAGCTCTGTCTTACAGACTGATTTTCCTATTTACAAAATGGGGCAAGCAATTTGTATTTGACAGTGTTGTAAAGGTTAAAATACTTGACATCTAGGGTTGCTTTATATAAATTGCCTTATGAACTATTTTCACTATATTACGAACAATATTTATTAGTGATTAAAGAGTGAGGGTACAATAAATGAGCTATGAAGATTATGTTTCACCTTAGAAATGGCTAAAAACCTTCTATCTTCCTCTCCAGAATGTCACTGAGTTCTTTGGATTTAAGGTTGGAGTCAATCAAAGACTGATGATCTTATCTTTGCCAGCATTTAAACTTGATGTGCCTTCCTGGATAAATGTCCTGTATCTGTAATGACTCCTAGTGATAAGAGGCTCTCGGGATTGATTAGTGATGCCTATCAGGATCTCAAAAATAAATAAATAAATAAATAAATAAATAAATAAATAAATAAATAAATAAAGTGCCCATATACGCATGTACATTTGCCATCCTTGGACTAGTAGAGTTTTCAGTTCATGGTCAGCTCTAATAGTTTACAAAATGAGAGTTGATCAAATCTAACTTGTAATGCTGATGCTTACACTATGAAGATCACCTTGGCACATTAACTGATGGAAATTTTTATGTGACAGACAACCACATACACCAGATTTGCTTTCCACCATTTTATGCTGGATCTAGACCCAGGACTTTACAGAACAGGTCTTGTTATCTAATGTCATCATTTCATAGTACACATGGTAAATGTTTACCTACTTCATCTTGGTTGAAGTTGAAAAATATGAATTTTCATCTCATATGTGAGATGTTAATAACACCACTGTGTGGATTTACTAAATGTATTTCCTACCATTTGCATTAATACAAATATAGAGAAAATATATCAAATAGGAGAGGTGAGCAATCCCAGAAGTTTTTGTCATTGCTTCTCAAATGTTCCCACCAAAGCCCAAGGGAGATTGCCTAAAACATGAAATCTGAAGCCAGGCATAAGAGTACAGGTTTTTAAGGGAATCGTATTTCGTATTTTAAGAAATACTAAAGCACTCTACATAATAGGACTATTTTCTAGTTCGTAGAACTTTTATATTAAAATATTCTAGTATAACTGTTGAACACAAAAGTGCATGAAACACTTTCTGTGGATCTTTGCATCTCTAGATATCTATAAGGTCCTGCAGTCCAATAAACAAACAGTCTAGTAGATTAGCATTTCTGAATGCTCAAGGAAGACACTATTAGTATTGCTAATTGAAGAAGAAAAAGAGTAAGCCTCACAGCTGAAATCAGACATGAGTGAAGGGTCAGAATTCTAATACAACCAGAGTAAGTGTCTGTGTAAAGATTTGGATATTGCACAGTGTCCCCAGGAAACTGCAAATAGTTTTGTACTGTTGGATATGATGTTTCCAGACTGAATGAGGCCAGAGTAAGGGAGATCCACTGAGTATAAGAAGCAACTGTTAGACACATCATCATCTTCTGAAATATGTATTCCTCATTATTCTTTCTAATTGCCCCTGTTCTTCTTGCTTAACTTCCCACTCCCAGACCAAAGAACAGGTCAGTTGGAAGTGCTTTTAAAAAATTGTTATTCATTCATAAACCATACTTTAAAACCAAATCATCTGTGACAAACTCTGTCATGGCCTTGGCCACCTATCAAAAGGATCCCCTTACTGGTGATCAGGACCTGAAACTGAGCCAAGAAGGAAACAGCCACTGATGAAAAGAACAGGTTAGCAATTCAATGAGACCAAAATGTCCTCACCAGAGTGAGGGCTGAAGGGTTCCTTAATAAAAAGCATTCTGTCTGTTCAAGAATCATTCAACAAGAATACCCCCCCCCAACACACACACATATACACGCGTCAGGGTGGAAATACCTTCTGAAAGTTAGTATCAATCCACCTTCTGTATGTAACCTTGTGATTCATTTGAGGAAATATTTACAATAGAAAGCTACACTGAGCTACAGAATACCGGCCCTGTTTTTGAGTGCCTGAGGACCAGCATGCCTTTGAAGATGCCTTTTCCTCTCTACTTCCTCTGGCGACTGCCTAAACAGTACCTGTCTTCTTGATCCCAGTCCAACCAAGAGCATGAACTTTAAAGCATTTTCACATACACAAACCCAAGTCATTAATGTTGTTCTTGCTATAAATTGTTGGACATTAGGAAACACTTATAATGCACTTCACCTTTAAATCATTCTTAACTTTTCTACATGTGGAATGACTGGCTACATTTTTTAATTACCTTGCATAATGTCTATATCTTGTCCTGTTTTACAATTGATGTGGTGGTAAGGGTTCTGGGAGTAATGAACTTGACAGGAAGGGTATTTGGATAATGGTCATGTCTCTAAATCCACCAGACTGTGGAAAACTTTTATTCATTCTCCTTTTTGCACATGCTACTCTAGATAAATTACCTAATTAATCTCATTTAATCTATATTTACCCTCACAAATCTAATAAGAAAAAATAGTATTTCACATTTTAACTGGTCTTGAGGCTCAGAAGAATTTATTTATTTCCCCAAATTTGAAGCACTGTCAGTAATGGAGCTGGTTTAGAAGCAAGGGTATTTGTTTTTCAAGTGTTCTGTCTTAATATCCTCTATGTTTAAGCCTTTTACCCTTGGGGTTCACATTGTTTGTATTGATTCTTCAGCCCTGGTTCACGGTCTTCTTGTTGTTAGTTTGTTTTGTGTCAGTATTTCCTTTACCATTTGAGGTTGCAGTGGCTCATGTCTTTAATCTCAGCACTGGGGAAGTAGAGGCAGGTGGATCTCTGTGAATTCAAGGCTAGTCTTGTCTACATGGCGAGTTTTAAGACAACCAGAGCTACATAGTAAGATCCTGTCTCAAACAAACAAACAAACAAACAAACACAGATATAAGCTTGTAATCAACTGGGTGTGGAGACAGGACACCCAGTTCTAGGCTGGGTGGTTGATATCTACAGTCTGCTCTACACACTGTTTACTATAAAATCTGACAAGATGTTGGCTATGGCCTTTACTTACCCATGTCACACAGGATAACTATCACAAAGCCACTATTTAATAACTTCTTAGTCATTTAATACAGCCCTTCATTTTTGCATTTCTGTGATACTTAGTTTTACAAATGCTTCCGTGTAAACTGGACCATTATGAGATATGCAAAAACAAGTAGGATCAGTAAATTTACTACACCAAGTGAGACATATGATTAATATCAACAACTGTGGATTAGCTACAAGAGTCTGAATAACACTAATGTGTTTCTACATATTATAATATGTAATGCTATGAAGTATCTTAAAGCACAGTAGTGAATTATGAAGAGGCCAACAATACCATTTTTAAACAAAAGTATACTCCAGCAGTACATATAAACTCTGTATTGGTGGTACGATACATACTAGTTCCTGCTGTATGAATGGACCAAGTGTAATTTGTCATGAGATTGTTCTCCTGTTTTGCATAAATGAAAACTTGACCCTGATAAATTCAAGATGTTTTCATCTAATGGTTTTATATTTTTAAATTTACCTTTATTTATCCTTCTGTGGATTTAGTCCACTGTAGTTATTCAACATTTTAAAGGATGAATTTCCTAACAGGAAATAGGAAATTATATATATATATATATATATATATATATATATATATGATACTGCCATTTCAGTATCACCTGCTAAACAATGTTACTCTCCTGTGATGTACTAAATTGAGTCTTAATACTACAGCCCTAATGTCCATGATCTCAAAATGTGAGTATAATTGGAGATATGGTTATTACGGAAGCAAATGTGTAAAAAAGGATGGCAAGCAGGTGGAATTATGTCTCTGCTGATTAGTATCATTCTACAAAGAGGGAATTTTGACCCAAGGAAAGACATTTGGGAGTTGCTCCCCACATAGAAGTGTGCAGAAAGACACTTGAAAACCTTGCGGCTAAATTAACCCTACTGGTGCTTTGTGACCTAATGTTCAGCCCCTAGTGCTCAGAAAGTCAGCTCATGCCACTGAGGTAAACTAGTGTATAGTATTCTGTTGTGAGAACACTAAGAAACTAATTGGAATTTTGATGGCAGCAAGTGAGTTCCACTGTAACACATGTCAAGAATATGGAAAGTGCTTTAGCACAGTCTAACATATGTTGGCTTTTGTTGCTATAAAATTAAAATAAATGCTGTCTTTTATCCTGTACTAGATCCGCCACCATAGTGCCCCCAGATATCTGGTAGATATCTTCATCTTGGTCAGTAAAGCATCTCACCTGTTTTGCTCCATCCCATATCACATTGCCAATGATTACTTTCTGAACCTGGCAACAATCTCTCTACCCATCTAGTTCCCAAGGCAGGTTGCCTCCATGCCAGACATATATATCCCAGTTCCATGGTGGCCTAGTGTCTCCAGCCACCACATACTCTCTTGAATTCAATTAAATCGCCACGTGAAAGAACACTCAACACAATAACCTCTGATGCAATTGATAATGTATAATTGCCCACCAAGACATACAAAGCCCTGTACAATCCATCCCTTAAGATTATTCATATCAGACTGTAAATGTATGGAGAGGAATCTTAACGTCCACCTCCATGTTCTCCCAGCTGCTTTCCTCTTCTTACTCCAGTCTCCTCCATCTCTATAAAACTTTTCTCCTGCCCATCCTTCCTTCTCATCCAATGAAGGCCTTGTTCTGTCTTGTTCCTGCCTTCACATGCATAATGACATCATCTGTAGGCTTCTTTTATAAATATGTAAGAAATGCCCAGGATCCCTTGAAATTGCTGATGGTAGACAAAAAATCAGGAGGTGAATCTCAGATGGAAATGAAGAACACATTGTTAAAGCAAGGCAACACTTGCTATGGAGTGCCAAAGAACATGGTTAAATTACATTCTACAGAAGGTGGAGTGTTTGAATCTAGATATTTAACACAGTGGGTTTCTAAGTAAAATATTAGATTATCTGTTCACATACAAGAACCTGTAAAAGGAAAATTACACAATGAAGAAGAAACTATTTCTAGAAAAGGAACCGGAATGGGAAGATTGAGAATGTTCTTAGCATATTCACATTGAAGAATGTTAGAATGAACCATGTGGAATGCTATTCACAACAAATGTTGATGAGAATGGAAACTGTAAAGTGCTGGTGGACTGGTTGCAGAGTTTTAGGCTACTTTGAAGAGGGATAACTTTTCTGTTAGTGCTAGGAACTGGTAGATTCCTTGGATTTTCTTCTGCCAACCATGCCATTTCCAAAAGGACAGTTTTAGATTTTTAAGTTTTTGTCTCCGGCATGGGTCTTACACTTCTTTTATCTTGTTTTTAAAGTTCAGGCTAGAATCACCAGCTACAGGATGAAGAGAAGTGTGAGGTCTAATCACAATTGTAAAAGGACAGCATCTCTCATCCAGGAGATGTTGTGTATATTTCCTTTGAGATCTTTATTAAGTAGAGAAATCCCTTTACTAGATGTCTTTTCATAAGTATTGTCATAAATGAGGGTTTGAGTCATGGAAATGCTTGTCCTTCATTGATAGGGTAATACAGTTCTGTTCCCTTTTTTAATTCTTTGTATGTCTTTGGTTTCAGGAAAATATTGTATTTAAGTCAGTTGGGAAATATGCCCTTAATGAAATTGTGGGTGTAGCTTCTGTGTCACATGTCCTTTATTCAGTAGTTGGAAGAGAGTAGAGAGGCTATAGCTACACTGAGTGTTCTGACCTGTGAACAATTGAAAGATTAGTCATTTAACATTTCCTGAAAAAAGCAAGCCCGAGATGACCATCAGTCTAACACCAAGGGGCTTGAAAGGAAGCTATTCTGGGAGGACCACTCATCTGATGTAGTATGAGCCCCATTGGGCTCCAGAGGCAGGGAAGGAGCTATAGACTGGAAGCGCCCAGCCTGGAACTGAGGGTCCCTGGGCAGGAGTAAACTTGAATGACCTTTGCATGGGCCCAAACAAGGAGCAAGCCTGAAATTGCCACTGATCCAGTGCCACTCGGGCCTCTGAGGTAAAGACAGACCATGCCAAAGATGATTTCTGTCTGACTCCATAATGCACCAGAGCACTCCTCAGACAATACCAAACACTCAGAGACCCTGGGTACCACTTAGAGGAGCAAGTAAGTGGTGGATAAATGGAAGAGAAAGAGAAACAGAAGGATGTGAGCACAATGAAGAAAGGCAGAACTAGAGACTTGAGGGTAGTGAGAAGCAACCTGATGTGAGTAGCCGGTGATTACACCTAGGACCATGGTGGAGTCCTAGCCTATGCTTCTACCACAGGCCATGTCTGGGTCCATAGTCCCATAGCAGGAGTGGTCTATTACCACGAAAACACTGGGAAGATGTCCCTGGTCTGGGCTGCAGCCTAGGGATATGTTGGTGTCTGAGGTCATGCAGAGCTGGCTTTACCCCTCACATGAGCACTACACAAAGCTCACCCTGTGAGTGTGAAGCAGAAGAGCTGATCCTACTCCTAGCCATCTCCAGTACTCAGCAAAGCAAGTATCCTTCACCTTGCCTGGGCAGCACAATAGAGCTGGCCCTGGATGATAGGGTTGCAGGTGAGCCAGCCCTGAGGGCATGAGGGAAGGAGAGCACACACTGCCTCTTGTGGTACAGATGAGGGAGTGATGTTCTACTCCCCTCCCATTGTCCCTTACTATCCATGACAGATAGGAGAGGTGACCCCAGGAATATGAGAGTAGGAGAACTGGCCATATCCCTTGATGAAAGTGGGCCCTGAACCTTCCCTGGGCAGCAGGGCTGGTCCTGGTTGCCAAGTTGTCAGTAAGCCAGCCCCAGGGTGTGAAAGTGGGAGAACTGGTGGGCTGACTGACTTAGATACCTCTCATGCCCAGATCTAGGGCTTTGAATTGGCCTACCCCAACAACTGCTCCATAGATGAACTGCTGGAGTACACAAAAGGGCCATTCCTAAAGATCTAAAACTACAGGACTTCCATTCGATGACAACAACAGGGTATGTAAGAAGAGTTCCAGTGAGGTTCCAGTATTGATAAGTAAGAGAGAAGCCAGAGATCTCTTACCAGACCAATGAGTCATTGCAATGAACATTTGTAAGCAAGAAAGTGTGGACAAAAGGGTACAGCATGGGGCATTTTGACACACTACAGCTTCTACAATGAGATTGTTTTCCCTCTACTGAAGGAGAGTTGGCAAGGGTGGAAGGTGTGTCTGAAGGGTGGGGAAGATAAATGGGATTGGGGTGTATGATGTGAAATTCACAAAAAATCATCAAAAAGTTAAAATAATTGGAAAATAGTATATAATTTTCAAGTTTCTGGAAAAGGTTGAACAGAAATGACAAATAAGTCAAGAAACATTGGGCGGGTTTTCTTTTGACTTTTGCCAATTTTATTTTTTCTTTACAAATTTCATGTACATGTCCAATTCATTTAGATTTTTTCTCTCTGTACTCCCTCTCCGTTCTCCCTCCCAACCTGTCTTAACCACTCCTATCATCCTTTCTACCAATCCTGTCCTCAGAATTATGACTCTCTCACGTCCAAGTGTGCGTGTGCACATCTGCATGTGCGTGTGTGTATGTCTGTGATCTATTGGAACAAGGATCCTCTGGAGTACTGATTTAGCAGCATCCATTAGAACTTTATGGAATCACCTATGGGTACATTGAAGACAACAAGTCCCGCTCTCCCTGAAGTTATCACTACCAAATGTTTCCCCATTGAGGATAAAAGCCCCTTGAGCCTTTCCTGTACCCATGTGTGACTATTGATGGACTAGGCTCACTTGCACGACTCAGTACAGAATTCTGCAAGTGCTGTGGACTTATAATTGAAATGACTGTGTCTTTCCCAGAAGATGGCATTTTGCAGCTGCTTTCTTGACTTCTGCATCTTATATTCTTTCCACCACTTCTTCCATAATATTCTCTGGGCCTCAAAGGGAATGCACACTCACTCACCACTCATCTCCAGCATCCTGTGCTGCTATGAGTGTTTGCATTTACTGCCATTCACAGGAAATAGATCCATTTATAATTAAGGCAGAGAGTAGTATTCTCCTATAGAGAATACATGTTTAATACAACATGAATATTTAAAACATATCTTGACACTCTGCCAATTTGGGTAATTAGATTCACTTCTGAACTAGTGCCTTATGGCCTCATCTCATGTTGTTTTTGAAAATAGATTTATAATACCAGGTAGAGATTCCATGCTGTGGGATGGAACTCATCCTGTAGTTGGTTTTCCAAACAACAGTATTGCCACCACTGAACAAGTATGCATGTTTTATCTGGTAAGATGGTCCTTTAGTCCATAGAGTTAATAGTTGCGTATGACATTTGGTGCTTTTTTTCTCCACCAGAACTATACCTAGTGCCTTCTCGAACCATGAAAGATAGTCCAGGGAAGAGTTTCCAGCTCAGATTGATTTCTTTATATCATGCAGTCAGTGTGTAGATGGTATCATCAACAGTAGGGTCTTCTTATCTGGTTCAGAGCAGGGATAAATGAAATGGAAGAGAGAGAAGACTGGGAGTGAAAATGTTTAAGGAGGGAGAAGGGTAATGGGTTTGAGGGGGAGCATTAATCTAAATAATTGTTGGCCATGGAAGCCCTAGAGGCTTTCCTAGTGTCTCTTTCAATTTATTATAGTGTATTTCATAAACTTTAATAAAAGACATACAAATAACAAAAAAAAATCACATGCCAAAATTAACTATATACTTCGCCATGAATTTTCATACTGTTGGACTAGCTGTTCTGAAGTGATGGAACTTCACTTTAGATTTTACATCTTCACTGTCAAATATATTTTTTACACTTCTTCATTACTAAATGTTAAAAAATCCATTACATAATTGGAACTAGAAAATCACTTAAATTTATATATTCCATCACAATTTACGTCAGGTCTATTACATGCACTGGGTCCTTCCTCATTCCTATTATGTAGCCTTTCTTATCCTCTTTCTAAATGTTATACCGCACACTGTTAAGTTCCCTAATGTCGAGTCGCACCATTTGCTCTGATATTGGATGCTACAAGGTACTCTTAGTTTTAAGATATCCAGAATTCTGGAAATACACTAGTGTACTTATTTATAGCTCTCCTCTGGATAGGTGCTTCACAATTTCTTCTAGTTTATTATTTCCTCCATTCATTCTCAATTTTTCCCAAAGTCATAGATTCACAGATAGCTCTTTGTCTCCTTGTTTTGTCTTTGAAATTCACAGCTTGATTTCAAGCAAATGTACAGCAATCACATTCTTATATTCAAACATGTAAACACATATCTTTGTAACATTGAAAATAGAATTATGTAGTTTCTGCTCCTTGACACTGGGATGGCAAGAATAAACATATATGCCATTATCAGACAACAAATTTGTCACTGCAAAGTTTGTAAATTCTTCAGTCTTGTTTGAATAGTTAAAAGTTTTGGAGCAAAAAATTTCCTGCAGAGTGATAATTATGGATCTATTTGCATTTTTTTACATGCAGACATCGAGTTAGATCAGCAACATTTGTGGATGATGCATTCTTTTTTCTATTGTATGGCTTCTTTGTCAAAGTAATATTTGTAGGAATCTTCAACTGATTCGATGAATCAACTTGTCTGTTTCTGTAAGAATACTACACAGTTTTTATTACTATTGATCTGTACTACAGCTTGAAATCAGGAATGGTGATATGGTGATACCTTCAACAGCAGTTCTTTTATTGTACAGGATCGGTTTAGCTTTTTTTTTTTTTTTTTTTTTTTTTTGTTTTTCATATAAAGTTGAGGATTGTCCTTCAAGATCTGTAAAAAAAATGTGTTGGAATTTTGATGTGAATTGCATTGAATCTGTAGATTCCTTTTGGTAAGAAGGCCATTTTTACTCACCAATTCATGAACATTAAAGATCTTTCCATCTTCCGAGATCTTCAGTTTCTTCAGCGACTTGACATTCTTGACATACAGGTCTTTGACTTGCTTGGTTGTAGTTGCACCAAGATACACTTTCCCTATAGACTACAGTAAGGACAAGTCACCAACATCCTAAGGTTCTATCAAGCCATGCCATTAGTTTTTCACCCATTCTCCTCTTGGTACTCAGAGCCATCTCCTTTATTCTGTTTTTATTGGATATTTTATGTATTTACATTTCAAATGTTATCACCTTTCCCTGTTCCCTCCTCTCCCATACTCCTTCTCTCTGCTTTTATAAGGACACTCCCCTTCACAGCCACCCACTCCCACCTCAACATCCTGGCATTCTCCTACACTGGAGAAACAAGCCTTCACAGAACCAAGGATTTCTCCTCCTGTTGATGCCAGATAAGGTCATCCTCTGATACAAATGCAGCTGGAGCCATGGCTCCCTCCATGTGTACTCTTTAGTTGGTGGTTTAGTCCTGGGAGATCTAGCAGCCTTATTTATAGTAGCCAGAAGCTGGGAAGAACCCGGATATCCTTCAACAGAGGAATGGATACAGAAAATGTGGTATATTTATACCATGGAGTACTATTCAGCTATTAAATACCATGACTTCATAACATTCTTAGGCAAATGGATGGAACAACACAATATCATCCTGAGTGAGGTAACCCAATCACAAAAGAACGCACATGGTAGGCACTCATTGCTAAGTGGATATTAGCCTAAAAGCTCAGAATAGACAAGATTCAATCCACAGACCCTGTGAGGCTCAAGAAGAAGGAAGACCAGAATGTGAATGCTTCAGTCCTTCATAGAAGGAGGAACAAAATACTCACAAGAGGAAATACAGGGACAAAGAGTGGAGCAGAAACTGAAGGAAAGAGTCATCTTAAATCATTGAAATCATAATCTGAGAGAAATTATTGACCAATCCTCATGAGAACTGAAATACTTTCCATAGCCTGCAGACTCTGGTGGAGTTTGAGTTCTCCATTTCATGCTCCCATGCTTGCTGATCATTTGTTGCTGCAATGTTGCAAGCCCCTCAGCCAGTGTGACTTTACTCACTCATGTCTGGAATTACTGAGTCCCTTGGCAACTCTCTCCCTTACATGGCTAGTGTTCAAGGTCATGCCTTGGTAGCCAGGGATATGGTCCAGGGGAAATCCTAACATATTTTCAGAGATTATTTAATTCCTATTTCTATATATCACAAGTTGTGTGACTGTGTCTTCGTCACTTATGAGCTCCTAAGGAGCTGTCAGCTTGCTCATAATAAATAATTTTACTCAACGAATATCCTACTCATTATGGTGACCTGTAAAAAGTGTAGGTTCAATATATATTAGTTCACCCCTCTTCATTTTTTGTGAAAAATTATCAATGGCAATTTGATAAGGAAATGAAATTTTGGGAAAAATCTAGCACACAATAAGAGATAATATTGTATTACAAATTCTCTCTCGAGTCTGCTCTATACACACACACACACATACACACACACACACACACACACACACAAACACACACTTTAGACAGAATCTCACTATGTAGCCCTCGTTGGCATGAATCTTACTATGTAGACCCATCTGGCCTTGAATTAACCATTTTCTGCCTGTCTATAATATAAGTACTCTATTTGAGTACTTGACATAGCCTAGAGTCATCTGAGAGAAAAGCTTTCAGTTATGCATTTTCTAGGCCAGATTAGCCTGTGAGCATGTTTATATATAAATATCTTGCTTATTAATTGATAAATAAGCACTCAGTCACTGTGAACAGTACCATCTCTACTCAGGTAGTACAAGGACATATAACAAATCTAGCTAAACATTAGCCTGTTAGTGAGCTAGAAAGCAAGACACCTAGCAACCTTCTACCAGGCTTTTGCCTTGAGTTCCTACTTTGACTTCCTTGAATGAAGGAATATGACCAGGATAAAGCAAATAGGGAATATGAATAATATTAGTATTGGTGTTTATTGACATATATTTGTATGTATGTATGTATGCATACATGCATATAGTATGTATATATGTATGTATGTATGTATGTATAAGTCCTATGGAAGTTTTATTTGCAGGAAATATATAAAATGCAATGGGTTAAAATTTATGTCATTGAGAAATAACACCTAAAAATAGATTCCTCGAGGGCTGGGATCTACTATTATAGTGACTTTTGTTTGGCAAACTTATCCTGAGTCAGGACTAAAAAGGGGTTTAAAAAAAAAACTTTTGCCAGCAGCCCTGGTACCCAGGCAATTCACCAAAGCCCACTCTCAAGGGAGGTTTCATAGTCTTGATTCTTGGTCAAAAGAGAATTTTTGTCAAAAAGACTTCATTTTCCCAAGTTGCTATATATCCCATTTTCAAGTACAAATTTTCTTGAATTCCTTTTTCTTTTAATTTCCTTGACCCTAATATCACTCTATGTTTCTTCCATCTTGATCTTGACCATAGCTGTCGATCTATAGTTTTAATGTGGACTAGAACTAATTACTCTAGATTTGGCTTGCTTATTTCTAGTATTTTCAACAATCATTGTGTAATTGCTCCTCAACTCATGTTCCAAAAGCTTTATCTAATTCTCTTCCCTGGTATATATGATGTGTCATAGTCAGACTATCTCTTAATCCTTCTCAGACAAGAAAGTCTTTATAAACTGTAAAGCTCTTTACAAATTATAAAATGACAAGGATCTACCAGGCACATTGAGTAGATCAAGAAAAGGACTTGTCTATTGATTTTGTAGTTTGGCTATGAGGAGGTTTGCTTTTTAATTACCAAGTTAAATGATACAGTCTTATCATGTTCAGTTTTATTATGGATTCCTTTATCTAAATTTGAATAAATATGGATGTTCAGTACTCCTCAAAATTAAGGAAAGGATGGAATTTCCCACTAAAAGTTAAGAACTTGTTCTGTTCTAGTTTGTTGGACTTTCTGTCACTGACCACTGATTGCGAAGAAAACACAAAGCATCATTTTGCACGTCTTTAAATCTCAGTAAGAGAAGCTGTCTGTAACAAGGGAATTAAATGTAAGCTGAAACACTAATTCAAGTTGTACTTTTATTCTTGATCATTTCGTTACTATTATTTAGGAGTTTTCCCACTCAACTGATACAGGACCCGTTGGCCCCGCCTCCTTGCCAATAAGAACCTAAAGACTTAGGACAACTGGCTAAATCTAGAGGTCTTTATGAGTTTTCTTTTTATTCTTTTTTCTCTCTTCTCTCTTCACTGGTTGCTTTTTCTGCTCTAGAGTATATATTCATATAATCTTTATCGAGTTTAATTACCAAAAATTAAAAACAAAAGTTATACACAATAGTAATGGTAATATGTATTGTGGTCCCTCCTCTTCCACCTCCCCCCTCCTTTCTCCATTTCTCTTCCTTTCTCAAAGACATGAAGTTGCAATTAAGCACAAACACAGAGACCGGGGAAAACCCATTTCTGAAGCTTGTAGTGGTAGAAAACTGTGGGCTAAATTAAGCTGCATTGAAAAGAATAGGGAGTGACAGAAAACATTACACATATTGCAAAAATTACTCACCAAGTTAAATGGTGTTATATTCAATTAAACCATGTAATTATATTCCATGATATTTTACAGGGGAGCAGGTCTAAGCAGGAATACATGTAACACTGGTGCCAGTCTATAGTTAATTGGTAAATCCTCCTAGAGCTAAAACCTTGTCTGAATCTGCAGAGCATTCAACTGCCACAGGTCCCTTCACTTTGACTCATCCGAGTGATTTCTCAAATTTGTAGAAAGAACCAACAAGAAATAATTTTTGATACTGTAGACTTATATCCCTAACTAAATACTTACACATGGCAAACTTTGCTTCAGGCCTCTTGTAGGAATCCTTATTCTCTCCTCTTCTTCCTCTTCTTTCCCTCCTTGTTTGTCCTCAGCAGCCTACACAGCATCTTCTAGCACTGTGTAAGCTGACGGACAGGAAAAGTTTCATGGTCATTCAAGGCTTTTTTTTTCTCTAGGCACTGCACCTGAAGTATGTGGTGTGTTCAACCAAAGTTTTTACAATCTAGTTATGGCAGATAATCAAGACCAATGACATTAGCCTACCTCATTCTCGAATGCCTAGTACTGAGATTGTCATTTAATAACCCATGTCTTCTGGAGGCAGTATTGCTCACCAATGCAAGACATTCTCACTCCACTTAAACAAATTAAATCCTGGGTAAGCAAAGTGAATTTTCTTACTAATGTGAAAGATACAGTTCTAAAATTATACTTTGACTTGTATACCCCACATTCACACACCCACACCATTTTCAATGGGTGTATTTGCAGGAGAAAAATATGATGAATTTATAGGTCTATATCATGAGGGAATGACACAGAATCCCAGTTCAACTTCAAATTGGGAAGTGTGTGGTGTATCATGGGAAAACGTGGATGAATTATAGAAGATCTCAATCCTGAACTTCTCTATAGTAGAACATTAAAGATGAATTTGAATGCATTATTTCCTCCTGATGCAGAAAGTTCAATGAAATACACTTATGTTTTACCTGGGAGTTTCCCTGTCCTTTCTCCTGTTGAGAAACATGAGCTTTGGTCATTTTCAGGTGACAGGCTTCTACTCATGCTGATTATTTATGGAATATATGCTTTGACTGAGAAAGTTAGTAAAAGTAGCATTTGCTTCATAGCGCAGTGCTTATAGATGTGAGCTCACAGTAGAATGATGGGACTCAGAACAAACTGACCATTTCCCTCTAGTGTAGAGACTTTAAGGACTCTGTGTAATCTTCTCAATTTATTTCAAAGTTGATATTTTAAAGATATTTCCAAGATTATCCCATCATAGATATTCTGACTGCTTTTAGATGTTTTACAAATCCACAAAAATGCTTGCGGTAGGGACTTTTCTCATAGCTCTCACACTCTGAAATTGCTGGTAAAGCCTCTATTCTCTGCCCCATTGTGGGTATGGGAAGTTATTAAAAGGCTTTTATGTTGGCTTTATGCCAAGAGGGGATGACCGTTACCTGTAATCAGATTTTTTGCTTCATTTCCATTCCCCAAGTATGCTACCAATTGCTTTTCCAGGCAAATTTAAGAATGATTGTCTGAAGCCAATCTAAAATATTGCTAATTTCCTGATTCACTCCTGTCCTGGTTAGTGTATTGTTTATTGTTTTTATTGATAGCACTTAGAGTCACTGTGGAACAGTGAAACTCAACTAAAGATTTTCCTCATTCAGATATAACCATAGACTAATCTGTGAAAAACAGTCTCAGTTAATAATTGGTGTGGGAGAACCCAGGACACTGAGTGATACCATCATTAGTCAGGTGAGACAGCCAGAGACTGAACCAGTAAGTAGTATTTCTCTATGATTTCAGTTCCTACTCTGACTTTCAAGTATGGACTGTACCCTGGAAGTATAAATCAAATAAACCTTTTTAACCCCCTAAGTTTCTTTTGCTTAGACTGTCTTATTACATCAGGAGAAAAAACAAACTTGAACAAACTCCCAAACTTTTCTCTGAAATGTTAGGGCATCATTCTACATGAAGACAGTTTCTAATGAGCTTCTCAACTCTTTGATTATCATGGATCATTGATAAATTGAACAAAAGGGGCCAAGTGTGCTTTACAAGGAAACAAAATATTAGAAGAGTGGATTATTTATTGCAGCTTTCTTAAAATAGAGTTTCCTGGAAGCGTTCTGAGGAACATATGTATATTTATCTCAACTCTCATTTGAAATCTGAACTCCAACATGATGTCAGTTTGCTTAGGTCATTCAAACTCTCAAGGCCTGTGCATGAGCATTTGAACAGTGAGGGGCAATTGAGGAGACCTCTGGTAAGTTCTCTAGTAGCTATAACATTCAGTGATTCTAGTCTTTGGTATTAAAGACCATTTCTTTGGGTTTTGTTTTTCTTTTACTGAAAGTTCCACCTTACATTGCACGGCTCCTCAGCCAAAATAGGCTAGATATAAATTTGTAGGCTTACAATATCTCAGAGTTCAAAGGCACTGTCAGGTCACAGAGCTCAACCCTATGGTGATACATAATACCTTCTCCAACACCTCCACCAAGTGGCCAAGCAGTCTGCATTCTGCAGGTGGGAGCATGTCGGCTGGTACTCACCACATACATTCCATTCCAAACATCATTTTCTCTAAACCTCCCTATGACTATGAGGTTTTTTCATCAGTTATTCCCAAAGCAGCTGTCTCTCTTCCTTCACAAGGACACCTAAATTCTACCTCTATGACGTAAATGATATACTTTCCTGTTTTTTCTTTAACTAAGCATTTTTTCTGTCATTTGAAAATGATACACCCAAAGCTTGGTTCTAGAACAGGTAACTCAGCTCTTTGGATCTTTGGAGCATCCTTATGCTATGTGTGGCCCTGGTTCTGATCACTGTCTTCTTCTTTGACACAGACTATCAACTTCCATTTTACTGACTCACAGGATCTGTTAAGTGTCCGAGTAATTTGGGATGACAGAATTTAAAAGCCAGGTTTCAGAACAAGCAAAAGAATCTGACAGAAAACTGGTACGTAATCTGACAAAAATATAGAATCTACACAATGTTAGTAGCAGAATAGTCATTTCTGTTGGGTATTTTGAGTCTTGACTTCAGTGCATTGTCTTCAGTAATATACTAAGTCCCCCCATGTGTTTTTTCAGTTATCTTTAGAAGACTGATGTCTGAAGAATTTAAGGTTTTTAATTTTCAGGTTCAAAAGTAGTTCATCAATACCTGAAATGAAAGATATATTTCAGGAATATTTATGAGAAATGAAATTAGGGAAGGACTGAAGAAACTGAAGGGGATTGCAACCCCATAGGAAAAACAGCAATATCAACTAACCAGACTCCTCAGAGCTCCCAGAGATGAAACTACCAAGCAAAGAATATATATGGGTGAGTCTATGACTCCTACTACACATGTAACAGAGGAGTGCCTTATCTGGCACCAATGGAAGAGGAGGTGCTTGGTCATGTGAAAGCCTGTTGCCCCAGTGAAGGAGGATGCTAGAAGGATAAAGCAGGAGTGGGTAAGTGGGTGGGGGAGTACCTTCTTAGAGGCAAAGGGAAGTAGGGATTGGATGTGGTATTTACAGAGGGGAGACTGGGAAGGAGGACAATATTTGCAAAAGTAATAAATAGATAAACAAACAAATAAATAAACACAAACCACTCTCTTTCTACAAATAAATAGAAAGAGTAAGAAATCTGGCTCACTAATTACTTTTCACGAGAAACTACTTTTGAAATTTCTATAGAGAGTAGATTCCAAGACTGGGATTACTAGACAGAAATACCACTGAACGGAAGACTGTTTTCATGTCCCTCTGTAGGAGAGAGTATAAGTCCTCCATCTTGGTCCTTTTTCTCCTACATTAGTTCATCCTTCCAACACAGGGCCTTAGAATGTGTTTGTTTTAGGCTAATGCATGATGCATATTTGGTCTAGGAATGGTTTATAAGTGAGAAGCCTGTAGCATCTTTGATTTCTAGATAAATTGACTTTTGCTTCGGCTGACTCTCAACTGCTTTTCTTCTTGGAGTATATTCTTAGAATAGTTATTATTTGAAACATCTATCCCATACCACATACCACAAACCCACATACTCCAGGAATAACCACTGTTATATATGACAGGATTATGATATTTGAAAGCATCAGGCTGCACAGGGGAAGCTTTTTGCTCAATATTCTTAGCAGTGTGGTCAGACATCATCGTTATTGCTCCTGAAGCAGTCCTTGTAAGCAAAGAGAGAGGGATGAGCCCTGCCAGACTGTCCTCAGAACAAGGTTGTGATGATCCTTAGAGGTCAGAGTAAGGGGAAGGCTAGACTTGGAAAACCTTTCTTGACTATGAGCTCTCCCTTTGTAGACAATAAAATATAGAGAGGTTCTTTCTCATTTCTAAGCATCCCTTTGGTCTCCACCACAACCCAGAATGCACTGAAACCTGAATTCTCCTCCAGATTTATATCTGCAAATGATCACTGACAGATGACATGAATTCATTAGCCAGGGCATGTGAAACAAAAGAGAACACATCATATAGATTAGCAAACATTGACTCTCTTTACTCATAGTCTAATTCATATACTCCACGATCCAAGGAACCATCCATTAAATGAACCCCTTAAGAAATTCTCTTTAGCTTGCTGGTGATGGCATACACCTTTAATCCTAGCACTAGGTAGGGGGAGGCAGGCAGAGCTCTGAGTTTGAGGCCAGCCTGGTCTCAGAGTTCCAGTACAGTCAGGCCTAAACAGAGAAACCCTGTTTCAACATCCCCCTCTCAACAAATGAAAGAAGAGATAAAAAGAAACCCTTTTTAGAGAAAGGATAACAGAACATATATAAACATATGATATAAAAATGAAGGAAGGATTAGTAGGAATTACGACTATAAGTGGTTATCTGGGAAAAGGTAAAGGAAGAGGAGGAGTGGGTATGGGTTTAAAATACACCAAACAAATATATAAAACCTCAACAGAAACACACTTTTTAAATATAATTAAAATTGATTAAAATATAATTTAAAATTATTAAACTGATTAAAATATAATTTAAAAATTGGGGTATGCACTTGTATGCACATGCACTTGCAAGGGCATAATGATTCCCTAGCTGACATGGCTTAGTAAATTAAAAACTCAATACCCTATCTGGGATATTTTACCATCTCTCTGACCATAGGTCAGAAAGATCCTAGAGTCCCCTCTGGATGACACAAACTATTACCACTGCTCTTGGTTGCCAATCAGAATTAGATGGGAAGACTTTATTGCTGAAGATAAAATACATTTCTATTGTAGAATATAGAAAAGCAAGACTGGAACTAACCTCATAACTTCCTATTAAGTGGATAACTTCTGTAGTGCTACGCGGGCCACTATTGGAGACAAAACCATCAATGGCAACCCTGTAGTCAACTCTGTAATCTACAGACCTACTAGCTAAGGTCTGCTAGCTGGTACAATAGTGGCATGAAGGTTATAGGAGTAACACATGACATTTGGATATCCATGAGATAGTGATCACCACGGAGAGAAGCAAAAGGACTTGAGGTTTCCATAGTAATGAAATCAGGTCTGCTACTGTAAACCTTGTCAAAAGCCTAGAACTCAGGAGGTCAGAGAAGAAGGAATCAACTACTCTTGTTTTGCTAAACCACATGTCGTCAAATTGCCATCTAAATATTTAGGCTTACACCCATAGACTATGGCTACCTTCATCCTTGGCAAGAGAGGTTTGGCGTCTCTCTATGAAGAGCAGTAGTCAAAGTAGAGACTTGTAACTGGTCAAATTGCAAAGGTAAATTTCTTTTTTTTCATTCTTTCCTTTCATTTTATTTTTTATTGGTTATTTTACTTCTATTGCCCAAGATGTATCATTTCCATGCGTGGATCCATCACAAAACAAATTAATGATATTCAATTTTAAAAAGACACCTTCAACTGAAGAATACACATGAAGGGACCCATGGCTCCAGCTGCATAATGTAGCAGAGGATGGCTTTATCTGGCATCAATGGGAGGGGAGGCCCTTGGTCCCATGAAAGCTCAATGCCCCAGTGTAGGGGAATGCTAGGGTGGTGATGGAGTGGGTAGATGGGTGGAGAAGCAGGAAGGAGGGAGGATGGGATAGGGAGTTTGCAGAGGTGAAACCAGGAAGAAGGATCAAATCTGAAATGTAAATAAATAAAATAATAAAAAATAAATAAAAATAAAGAAATCTTTGTCAAGGCATGCATATCCCACAACATGTCTCCATCACTAAACCTATCTCTTCCTTTGCCCAAAAGATCACTGAGATAGTGATCAGCACAGAGAGAAACACAAAGATGAATAAGACGAATGTGTACATGCTTGCATGCGCGTGTGCAAACCCCCCCTCCACACACAAAGTATTATATAATGGGTTGCATGATGCCTGGTACCAAGATCCTATCTATTTCCTCAAGTGCACATGCCCACACACAAGATCTCAATATGTAATTTGTGTCTGTTCCTAGACCTAATATTCATCAATCATTAGCCTAAACACAAACACTTTTCAAGGGTTCTTTTGGGAAGAATAAATCTAATCTAGGAGACAAAGGACAATACAACAACATGGAAGACTCATCTATCAACTATTGGATATAGACTATGCTTTCTTAGAATTATTATGCATTTTACTAGTATCCAAAATGAACTAACATTATAAAACTAGGGTTGGAGAAAGAAAAAGGGGAAGACCCCTGAGATCTGTAAATGACAAGGGGAGGAGGTGTTTGTACTTTTCACCAAGAAAGGCTTGAGAGAAGACTGCAAGCGATCCTTCTTGTGGAAACAGTGTAGTTCTCTGTGGTGAGTCACCTGTCTGGGGCTTCCCCAGATCAAGAACACCCAGGGTTGTAAGTCCTTCAGTAGAAGAAGAACCATGTTAGGGCTGAGGACCTAGAGTCCATTTGAATCCTGTTGCTACTACATGCTCATTTGAGGAGAGATTCTAAACATCATAATGTTACCCCAGTACCTCTTGGAACTGATTATCTCTTTGTCCTTTGAAGTGTGTGTGTGTGTGTGTGTGTGTGTGTGTGTGTGTGTGTGTGTGTGTGTGTGTGTGTGTGTGTGTGTGTGTTTACGTGCATATTTTAGGAGGGTTTATTTACATTGGTGACTCTATTCCAATGTATTTGACTCTTCCGTGATGAAAGAGGAACAGAAAAATGAGACTGAGAACAGATAAGGTAGACAGACCCTAATTCGGGTAATTCTCCCTTCTAGATGCCAGGCAAGGCAATATACTTGGATCAGAAAAGACGCAAAGCCTATTCTAGAGGCATCTGTAGTCTAGATAGAGTGACCTGGGGCTTAGAGCATACTAAGAAATTAGTATCTATATTCTTAGGAATAAGGAAGGCACAGTGCTAAACACTTCATAGTAGGGGCCTTTAGCAAAAAGAAACTAATCAGTAGACTTCCAAAACCACAAGTGGCAATCCCCTACCTGGTTTGCTCTAGGCCTTTAGCTTGTCCAGCTGGCCCAGCTAGCCCAGCTGTTGAGGTAGGGATGCATAGACATTTTTCTTAGTACTTCATTCATGCAAATTCACATTCTCTCTTGAAAAAAAAAAACCTCTAGCAAATAAGTCTCTTGATAAATAAGTTTTGTTGTCTTTTTTTGTTTGTTCTGTTTTTTAGCATTAAGGAAATGCATCAAGATCTACTTCTAAAGAAATAAAAAGTGACAATAAGATATTAAAATCTTCAAACTCATTCATTTCCTCTGTTTTCTTCTTCAAAAACGATTGAAGAAGGCCATGGTGTTGGAGATGACAATGACAGTCACCACAATGTAGACTAGGAAGCCCTTAAGAATAATAGGCATTACAGGCATCATGAGAGCTGCCTATGTCTAATAATTTTGTATACATTTCTGTGAGACAGTTATATTGTTTCAGTTTTGCAGATAAAGAAACTGGGGCATTTGTTTGGCTAAGATCACAAACATTTCCAAAATGAGGACCCGTGTTCAGATCTAAGTATACTTGACTGCAGAGTCTAAGTTTCTGCCTGCTTTCTGCCCTGTGTGTCAAAGGCAGTCGGAAAGGTTGATCTCTACTCCCAAAAACTCTACTACCTCATGGAGAAGTGAGGAAAGGCAAGAAATAAAATGAGGGGGAAATGTCCTCTCAGAAGGGCGGAGAGGTAAAAAACTACAGACTCTATGATTGACTTCTATTAGGCATTGCGAATCATTTCCCTAGACTCCAATAACTTGTCTGTGTTCATGGTTTAGTCTCCTTGAAAGGTGTTTTTCAACCCATCCATCTTTTCTCTAATTGGGTGTCAACTAAAGTGAGTCAGTCACTTCCAGTAATAAACAATATTGAAAACTGCAAAACATCTTTTCCCACTCTCTAGCTTTACATGAGCAGGTGAGGTGTACTGAAGACCTAATATGAAAGAAAGAGACTCTCATTTAACCAGCTCAAGAAGAATGGGTGGGTGACTTTGCCAGCTCCCTTTGTTTCTCTGGCTCCCCAGTACATCATCTTTGTGGGAAATGCTCTGAATATGTCATCCTGACCTCCATTTCATCGCATCTACTATGAAAACTTGTTTAATGAGATTCCCGCCAAAAAAGGAAGGTTATCTAGAACTTCAAAAATGATTAAGAAAGGAAGTTTGGTGCTTTTGTGGAGGCTTTTCTTAAAGTACTATATATAGCTGTTGCTTTTATGTTCATAGCTACAGAGAAATAGAACTTCCTGCTTTCTCTGAAAAATGGTGTTATGGCTTGCAAGCTGAGGTAGTCACTAAAAATACTTGCATCCAGAACAGCCTGTGTGGCTTGTTAGAAGGCTGTGACTATGTGAGGTCAAGTGAATTTTTTTTTTAATCATGGGCCTTGGTTACTCTTCACCTCAATTTTCTAGTCCCACAGCCTTCTACATATTCTGTCTCTGAATTACTATTTTAATAAGGTGTTACCAATAGAATTTGTCTCCAACATTCAACATAAATTTCATCCAATGACTTTCCAATGTTTATTACCCATGATGCTGTTGTTTCTGAATAACTAGGCAAAGACAGAAGGGAACTGGTCTTTAACAAGGAATTAGAGTCTTTTGATCTTTGCCAACTTATTCTTGCTCTTTTAATCTGCACACAGATCTTAGGAATATGTAAGTGTTGATAGCGAGTCATTTATTAGTAAGGAGTCAGAGTTAATTGAACATCAACAAAATTTATTTTCTGTGTTATGCTCTGAGTGTCAAATAAATATTTATTCATACAAACATGAAAGTCACTTTTTTCATGCATTTTCTCATAATGTGTTATTTTCCTGGGTGTCAAGTAAGTTGTTAAAATAAATGAACTACTTAAAAAAAATTTTTTTAAAAATACTCAGCTGTTGGTAATGCTAAGTTTGAGTAATTGGATAAAGTGTGGTGTCAGATTTCATCACTGCAAAGTCCCTTTTTATCTGATTGCATTTATTAAATTATCTGTTAGAAAACAATGCTGCAGTTGGAATGAACGGATACCAGGTGATTCCTAATGAGATGTGTTGACATTGCTTGGGGATGTTTCTGTCCAAAATGTGTAAATGAAATCTAGTTGCTAAAAAAAAAAATGAGACAAGGTCAACTGAGGAGCTGTATACAAAAAGTAGTATTCTTTAAAAGTGTCGGTGTTGGTCTGGGAAGATGACTCAGTGAGTAAAGGACCTAATGTGTAAGCATAGAGACCTGTGTTAAGATCACCAGTACCTACATCTAAAGCTGGGAGCAGTGATGATCATCTGTTGTTCCAGCACTGGGAAGTAAAGATAGACAGATCCCCAGTTGAAACAGTGGCTCCCAAGTTCACTGAGACTCTAAAAAAGAAAGAAATAGAAGGAGACACTGACCTCTCCTTTACATATGAAATATGGATAGTCACATGTGCCCACATATGCATAACACACACAAACACACACACACACACACACACACACACACACACACACACACTGCCAGTGATAGAAAAAAAATCAGGATGGACTAGGGACCATTCACAAGTAAGAACATGAGGAGACATATAGTACACAGCATCACAATATAATGCTAGACCAAGAATAACTTATTATAACATTAATAGCCATACATGGTAGCTATAGATAGTTTAAGCTCTAAATCCTAGCATTTTGGGGGCAGAAACAGGCAGATCTCTGTGAAGCTAGGACAGCCTGGTTTACTTAGTGAATTCCAGGATGGTCAAGGGTACACAGAGAAACCTTTTGAAAGAGAGAGAGAGAGAGACAGAGAGAGAGAGAGGGACAGAGAGAGAGAGAGAGAGAGAGAGAGAGAGAGAGAGAGAGAGAGAGAGAGAGAGAGAGAGAGAGAGAGAGAGAGAGAGAGAGAGAGAGAGAGAGAGAGAGAGAGAGAGAGAGAGAGAGAGAGAGAGAGAGAGAGAGAGAGATGGAGGAAGTTAGGGAGGAAGGAAGGAAGAAAGGAAGGAAGGAGATATTGAACAGTTGGTGAAATCAAAATATAATCTGTTAGCCAATTACAAATGCTGTGTTGTTGTTAAACGTAGTATTTTTCTTAAATGTTCAGTGACATGGAAATGAATGTCTTTCACTGTTTCAAAGTCAGTGTTTTTGTTCTTAGGAAATGCTTGTGTAGGATTTTGGTAGCTTACTATTACCTCTTTCATGAGAGAGGGAAGGACAGAAGAAAGGGAGAGAGTCAGAGCAGGAGAAAGGGAAAGAGGGGGGAGGGGATGGGAGGGAGGGAAGGAGAGAGGAAAGGGAGGGAGGGAAGAAGGAGGAGGAGAATGTTACAGCAGATATCTCAGGAACTGAGAAGCTAAGGGAAGGATAATTCTGAGTTCAAACCTTGTCTAAAGTATATACCAAATGAGGTTCTTGTGTGTGTGTGTGTGTGTGCAAGAGAGAGAGAGAGAGAGAGAGAGAGAGAGAGAGAGAGAGAGAGAGAGAGAGAGAATGAATATGAATGAATGTGAAAATAGGAGAAAAATGAAAAAGTAGAAAAATGTGAGGCAAATCTGGATTAATAGCATATAGTCTTTAAAAAATATGTAATTCATCCAAACTTTTTGAGTTTCCAATTATTTTAAATCATAAAAGTCAGAACAATCAGGCAAGAAGCAAATCCTCCAGGAACAAGGGGCGAAAATGAAAAATCAACTTGCTATGTTTTCAAGAGCTCAAGGGAATTTAAAGGTTTTTTTCATGACTTTCCTTGGCTGAGACTATGCTATGGCTTAATTGCAGTGCTAATCCTCTCATGTTCCATCCAGCTAGAGCTTCTTTGACACAGATGGTGACTGAGGTAGGGCAGACATCCAGAGAACAGTCAAACAGCTTTCTGAACTTCTTCACATAGTTTTGACACTTTCCTAACAAGTCGCATCGCCAAGTAATTGAGACTTATTGAACATTTCTTGTGTTCCAACTGTCTGTATAGGTTACAAAGATGTCTATAATGTGTCTTTACTCAAAAAATTTATAGTTAAATTTGGGAGGGACTCATGCTCTGAGTAGGCACAGCTGCAAAAAACAAGTATCCCCTTGAGATAAACATAAACGCTATTAACAAAGAAAGAACGGACAAATTTAATTATATTTTTTTTGTGTGTGAGGAGATGGTTTTGCTGTGTGACTATAACTGTAGTAGATGAGAGTGGCTTTTAGACCAAGGAAACCATGATGGTCTAAACCATCACCGTCTATCTGCCTAAAGGAAGTCACTGGATACTGATGCATCTCAGAATATGCAGAGACTAAGAAGATAGTATGAGGGTGAGCTTTCACCAAAGAACTTTGTATTTTGTCCTTTATGCTATAAAGTTCTCATTGTGAGCCAGTAACAAGATGTCAGAGAGGCTTCAAGGCCCCCAGCTTGAGAGGCTTCTGTCACCATTGCCTACTAATGAGATTCAGACAGTGTCTGCCTCTGTCTACACCACAAATTCCAGCCACAACTGTCCTATTAAGTTTGCTTAGATTTCTTTCAAAGAAGGGCACACATTTTGTCCAGAATTCTTTTGTCTAAAGTTCTTTTCTAGATTATTGCTTCCAAAATTGTGGCTAGGACTAAACAGCCCAACATTTAAAAGTACATTACTCTAGCAGAAGGTGCCACACCCATGTTTAGGTACCTCACAGCTACCTAGGACTGTAATTCCAGGAGATCTGATGCCCTCTGCTGGATTACTCAGATACCTGCACCCATATATACACATAAACCCACCCCATATACATACATACATACATACATACATACATACATACATACATATATAATGTATATGTTCACATACATCTTTAAAATATTCCATCCCTTCTCGTCCTTTGTGTCAACTGAAATGAGAAAGTTAATCATGTTTTAATCAAAACTCTTGAACAAAGAGGGAGATTTGGATCTTTTGTTTTTGTTTTACCTTGATTGTACAAACAACTGCCTTTTCCCTTGAAATTGATTAATAAAATCACAGTTCCCCTAAATTCTATAGTATTAAACTAAAAAAAAAAAACCCCAAACTCTCTTTCCCTCTTCCACTTTTTTTCTCCCTCCTTTTCTCTCTCCTTCCTCACTTTTCTCCCTTCATTCTTCCCTCTCAGGGTTCCTACTTGGATGCATGCTAAACCAGGCAAACACTCTACTCATGGACTAAATTCTCATCTATAGTAATTACTCATTAGCTGGTAGATGCTTTGTCTGACATATCTTTTTGACCCCTACAAGAGGAAAAGTATTTGAGATCTTCAAATAATATATATACTATATATATTTTATATTACATATTATTGTGTATAATATATTATATTGTGTATAATATATGTATATAGTATATGTGATATATTACATGTATATAATATATATGATATATGTATATAAATTTTCATTTTTGAGAACATTATATGTGAATACAGTGTATTTAATCATTTTACCCCACTACTTCCCTAACTCCTCCTAGATCCATCCTTCACTTTTTACCCTTTGCAAACTCAGGTCCTTTCCTTTTGTTAAAGCCAAAGATGGAGCAAAGGCTTTGAAGCTGCAATCTCCCACTGAACATGGCTTCCCCTCTATTTTAAGAAAAAGAACAATGTAAGTGGTTATTTTTCCAATGAATTGCTCCTGTCTAAAGGAAATGCAGGAACAAAAATGAAGCAGAGACTGCAGGAAAGGTCATCCAATGATTGGTCCAACTTGGGATCCATGCCATGTGCAGGCGCCAAACCTTGACAATATTACTGATGCCATGTTAAGCTTGCAGAAAGGATAATAGCATTGTTGGTCTCTGAGAGGCTCTACCAGCAGCTGACTGAAACAGATGAAGATACTTTCAACTAAACATTGAACTGAGGTCAGGATCTCCTATCGAAGAGCTAGGGGAAGGACTAAAGGAGCTGAAGGGGACTGCAACACCATAGCAACTAACCTGGACCCTGGAATCTCAAAGAGACTAAGCCACCCACCAAAGAGCATACATGGGCTGATCCATGTCCCCATACCCCAGCACATATGTAACAGAGGATGGCCTTGTCTGGCCTCAGTGGGAGACGATGCACTTTATCCCATATAAACTTGATGTCCCAGGGAAGGGGGACGCTGGTAAGGGGTGAGTTGGGGGTGGATGAGTACCTTCTCAGGAGCAAAGGAGAATGAGGAGGGGGTGAAGAACTCATGGAGGGGGGACTAGAAAGAGGCAACATTTGGAATGTAAATAAATAATTTAATAAAAATTAAACTTAAAGTAATTAATTTTATTTTCACTAGACATTTTATTCTTGAAAAAGGACTTTTGTGAGGAAAAGTAAAAGACATACAAATGATAAAAGGTGAGTTCTTCTGTTGAGTAATAGTCAAACTTTAACCTCATGTAAAATAATCATTGGTTCAGGTCTATTTGTGTCATATACAATGAAGAACTAGAGACATCTATTTTATATGGCCATTTGAAATAGAAAAATAAAGATTTTTAACACATCTACTTTTGCATAATTTGTATTTAATGATTTGTATTAAAATTAAAATTAAGCTCAGTTAATTCCAAGAAACATATAGTAATTAGTAATTAATGCTGCTTTTGTATCTGGCAATATGTCAAGTATGTAATATACTGGTTTAATTATTCTTTCTCATTGCTGTGACCAATAGCCAGTAAGATGCAGTTTAAATAGCTCATAGTTTAAGGGGGTACAGTCCATCATTTTGGGAAAGGGATGGTAGCTAGTCACATGGTGCCCATAGTACAAGGATATGTAAAGAAAATTGCTAGCAATATTCAATTCCTCCTTATTGTTCAGTGTAGATACCCATTCTAAGGAACAATGAGGCTCCCAATCATCATGTGCCTTTCATCTCCTTGTAGTATTTCTACAAATTTCCTCACAGACACACTCATAATAGTGTTTCTATGGAGATTCTAAGTCCTCTCATGTTGACAGTCAAGATCACAAATCTCCTTGTTCACCTAACACACTTTCTGATCACTAATAATCCTTCCCCATAAGATCTTTTCATTTTATTATGCAAGAAGTTCTTGGTCTGCCTCTATAAATCCTCAGAGTCTTTTACAGGGCCAATACTTTTCAAAAGTTCAAATGATGTAAAGCAATCTCTAAACTGTGAAGCCCTATAAAGTAACAGAATAAAGTATATCCATCCAACACACACTGCCATGGAGTAAGCAGTCCTATCCCAAACGGGAGGGGTGAAAGTATAACAAGACTATACTAGGACAAACAAGACTGAAAGCTGGATGGGCAAATACTAGATTCGATAGTTTCATGTCCATCATGTCGGACTTGTCATGGAATTGTGTCAGATTTGAAGGGTGAGGAGAGCCCTAACCTCTTCAGATCTGCTACCTATAACAGATATAGCATCTATCTTGGACTAGTTCACTCCTGGTTGGCCGCTTTCTTAAGCAGATAATCCATTGATTTGTTATCTCCCACATATTATGGTTTCCTTTAAAATTTAAGCTCCACCCTTACATCATTACACAGTGGTGTTGTTGAGGATTATCCTTGCAGGCACTCTGATCCTACCACCGTTTGCAACAGTATGTCTCCGTAATTTTGGCACAAGGCTCTGTGAATTCCTAATCATGCATGTTTTCATACCTACAAATCTAGTCCCACATGAACATTGTTTAAAAGCTGTACCGTGGTATAGCCTTTCTGGATCTTAGACATATTTTTCATTTTTATTCAGTGCAGGATTCTAGTGCATGGAGTGGTGTCAGCCACATTGAGGATATATCTTTATTCAAAGAACACTTTCTAGAAACACTTCATAGGTATACAGAGAGGTGCTGTCAAATTAACAATGAAGATTAAAAGCGCATATATAATATTTCATTTGTTGGTGAACTAAGACAGATATTTTGTCCTTATTTCATAGAGAAGAATGGGAGACAGAGTGGTAAGATTGTAGGAAACAATAACAGAAAACAGAAGTGGCCTATTAATGAAGTAGCACTAAGGCCATTACGGAGGATATCTTCATCTGACAGCAGCTATATAAATCCTCCTGTGAGAAGACTGGAGTTGCTCACTGAAGCTCCTATTTCCTTTATGCTGTAAAATGCAAGCATTGACAACTTCATATCCCAGACAGATGTAGCTGAATTCACATTGATCTCAAGCTCCAGGATTCTCTGTATCATCTTACCTTGTTAGGATTTTTTGTAACAAAATGAAAGTGGACGGCTTGCTTTTTAGTTTATTTCATATAACTCATTTCTGTTGGCAAAAGTAGAGGCAACAGTTGTGCAAATATAAAGCTGACTTTGTCACACTCACATTCAGACTCCTTGGTGGCTTCTCAGAACACTTTGAAGAAAAGACTTGTGCTGATTATTATACTATGTGTAGACTATAAATAATATCAAAGCCATCAACCATGGTATATAAGGCTCTGTGCTATAATTCATCTTAGTGATAGCTTGGCCATGAGGAAATTTCATTTTTTTTCTTTAGCATTTCCTTTTCCTTCTAACTCTTGGTCTTTATGTTAGGCATAGTCTTGGACTTGGATGAGTTTTCTTCTGGATTTTTCATGACTGACTAATTTTATTTATGTTCCATGCCATCAAGCTACTGTTACTTTGCCTCTCTGTCACTTGTAATTATGTATTATAGTGATTAATTTTGTCTTTATCAATTTTTAAACAATGCACTGAGGAACCTAGAATGTAGGCTTTTTGAGAGCGAGAACATCACCTTTATTTAGTGCTGTATGGCCAATACTTATAACTGTGTCCAGCACTCATTGCTATTTAATAGGCATTTATTGAATGATTTGAGTGAAAGGCAGCAATCTTACCTTATTCAGAAGCTGAGCATAAAATGCTATGCTATCATCAATCTTAAAGCATTCTGAATTTAAATAAATTTAAAACATTTATGAGTTTTGTGAAGACAATGTTTATGTGCTATGTCCACATGAATTACAATTTATAAATAAAAAATATTAATTTTAAATACTGTATCAAATTATCAAATATTGAGTATTAAAGGAGAAACATACAAACCTTTAGAGATAAAGGTTATCTATCATCTCCCTATTGAGTTTGAAATCTCTGAGATTCTCCATCCAAATAACCATAATATTTGATCAACGTAAATCTATTGTACTCAGTACTTAGTATTTGCCATGATAACCCATTTCATTCCTGGTCAGAAGAGCAAGTTATTCTATTCCCCAGAGAGCCATTAATGTTATGGATAAAAAAAAAACATTCTGGACTCTATATCAAAGGGTCTGTAGATTATGGCACAAAGGTTAAATTCATCTTACTTTTGGAAATAAATGAAGAGTACCTTATGTTCTTAAAAATTATAATTGTCATTAAAAAGTTTTCTTGATAACAGTAGGTGGTTTTCCCCCAGGGCCCATGGCATGTATAGCCTCAGGCTCAGCTATTGACAATTGATAGCAGCTAGGAGAAGAAACTCAGTTTTCTTCAATGGAGTGATATTGAGTATATCAACCACACTCTGGGGAAAGCCTCATGTTCAAGAGCAACCAGCTAACACAAACTGGACTGCATAGCTTGGTTGTTTATTAAAAATTAATACAATGTTGATTATAAAGGAAGGTAGTAAGGAATCTATTAGGAGTTGGGAGAGGGGGATGAAAATGATTAAAATACACAACATTCCAGAGACAAAAACAACCCCATTATTTTAAAAGTTGGTCCTATAAAAAGAATTCTAAAAAGAACTCATGGTCATTGGTAATTATTCATAATCATTCATAAAATGTACTTGTTTGCATCTGTATGTTTATATATGTAACTTTTCTCACGGCAATAATAAAATGTCCCTCTCAAAAAATACCACTGAAAGAAGGAAAGATGTATGATTTAGTTTAAGGAGATCCTGTCCATGATGAGTAGGCATAACAGTCGGAGCAGCTCACAACTGTGTCTACAGAAGCTTGTTCACATCATACCTGATCAGGAAGCAAGAGATGGTTTCATCAAACCACTGAACTGAGAACGGGACCCCCGTTGAAGGAATCAGAGAAAGGACTGAAAGAGCTTGAAGGGGCTCGAGACCCCATATGAACAACAATGCCAACCAACCAGAGCTTCCAGGGACTAAGCCACTACCCAAACCCTGGGCTCCAACTGCATACGTAGCAATGAATAGCCTAGTAAGGGCACCAGTGGAAGGGGAAGCCTTGGTCCTGCTAAGACTGAACCCCCACTGAACATGATTGTTGGGGGGAGGGCGGTAATGGGAGGAAGATGGGGAGGGGAACACCAATATAGAAGGGGAGGGGGAGGGGTTGGGGGATGTTGACCCAGAAACCGGGAAAGGGAATAACAATTGAAATGTAAATAAGAAATACTCAAGTTAATAAAGATGGAGAAAACAAAACAAAACAAAACAAAACAAAACAACAACAAGAACAAACCCAAAAGTGGAACCAAATTATAAACCCCATGACATCCCTGATTCTTCCTCCAGGTGCCACCTTCTAAAGGTCCCACATCTCCCCATAGAGTGTCTATAGCTGGAGTGAATGTTTAAACACACAGTCTTCTGGAAACATTTTACATGCCAATTTTAATAATTTTGCATGTGTTTACACATGGCAGTCTATATGTTCCAACAAACAAGATTAAATGTAAAACTCATGCATGGATTATCATGTTCACAGATGATCACCTATAGACAAAATGACAGGATACAAAAGAATAAATTTTCATAGCCTTCTATCTTATTGTAGATAATGCCATGCTCACATGTTGACTGTGGTGCCTAAAGTTGTATATTCATTTTCATAGACAATTTCCTAAGAACATTTGTAGGAGTGTGCATGGTTTGATTATGACCTCATAAGTTACTCTTATTTTTATTTGATTATTGTGATCTTGGGATTGTTGTATTTAGAGAAGTAAAAACAATATTTTCCAGTCATTGTTTTATTTATAGGATTAAAATATAATTACATTACTCCTCTCTTCTCATCTCTCCCTCCAAACCATCCCATATACCCTCCCCTTGCAGTATTTCAATTTATGGCCTCTTTTCCATGCATATACACATATGTATATAGATATACACATATATTCCTAAATTCAACCTGTTCCTTCTGTGCAATGTTACTCATATGTATTTCTGTATCACCTTTAACAGCTTACCTGAAATGGGTGTGCTCTCATTGTTAAGATATCAACTTTGAAGAAATTCAGAGAATTCTTCCGGGAATAGGGAAACTGTCCTATTGCACAGAACTCACAGTGAAAGTCAGTCTAGCTCTGTTAATGGTTCAAGAGGTGAATTATTCTGTAGGAGATACAGATCTGCCACCCTCATGTGTGGGGACGAGGGTCACTGGTTTTCACATTCTGACAAAGAACTATGAGTTCCAGTGAGGAAGGGAGGAAGCCTAGTGGAAAGGCTACCACACAGGAAGCAGGGTGCTTCCCTCACTCCAAATGGCTTCTAACCAGCCCTGGAACCTAGTCAAGATACTTAACTTCTTGATCTCAAATTTCCTAACTTTGAAAATTAAAGGGTCAGTTAGATTTGTGTCTTTGTACTTTGTAAAGCACTGAATTCCTAGATAAAATAAAAATCCCAATTCAAACATAAAGGGTGGAACTGAAGGGAGTAGTTGTGGTTGAAGTGCGGTACTCTGCTCTGTCATTTGATCCCTGACAGTAGTTCTAAAGCCCTTCCTGAGAGCTGAGGACTCTTCAGAACAGCCTGGGGATTACAAGGTTTTTCCTTCTTCCACAGTTCCTTGTTACCTGCTCTAGAGCACACATGATTCTGTACATTTCTGTTTCAACATTCAGCAATACATTAGATTATAATTAACATAATAATATTATTAATAACAATAGAAAGTGCTCTTTTAAATAATCTTGTATCCCTATTGTGGTAATATTTAAATTATTTACATATTAGAAAATTCTTAGGGACAGAGATGAAGATTTAGCTGTCTCTGAAGATTAGAGGTTTTTCCCATCATCAGCCCTATGCACTGATGATGGGAAAAACCACAATAATTATGCAAGAGATTCAATGTGTTTGGGTTACATGGCTCATTCGTGATGGTCACACCTCTCCTACTACTATACTGAAATTCTGTGAAGGAAAAGCGAGCGCCTTCATCTTCTTTTCCTCAGTGCTTTTATTCATGCCTAGTAACAGAAAAACCATATATATATATATATATATATATATATATATATATATATATATATTCTTCTATACTTTCTGTATCAGTTGCTAAATCCATATATGGCAGGTGACAGGCTATCAAGAACATGGAGGAATAAAACTGATCCAATTGGATAGCCAGGGATTAAAATGATCTAGCAGTATCCTAAACTGATATATTCCTAGCCCCATTCCTATATTAACTTCTGTTCCTCCTGCTCTACATCTATAAAATATTAGCTACATAATTTCTAAAGGTTTCTGAGCATTTTCTAAGTCTATTTTTAAAATACTAAAAATAACTATATTAAAGTTTTCTTAAAATATTTAATAATTATTTTAAATTGCTAATTTATAATTAAAAGTCTCCATAGGAAACTCTCAGAATTCTCCCAGCACAGCTTCTCAGAAGCTACAGAATGACTTAAGGTGGCCTCCTCTGTATCAACCAAATAATGTGCCTGTCCTAGTGTATTCACTTTGATTTTCTTTTCTACTATAGAAGGCTGAGGAACAAACAAAACAAGAACAACAAAGACCAAAAATGATAATGATGAATGGGGGGTAGGAAGAGAAGGAGAGAAAAGACAGACAGGCAGACAGACAGACAAAGAGGAACGGATACCTGATAAAAAACTGTCAGTTTTAAGTATTGGCAGAGTCCTCAATGTGGGAGCACTGGGGCACTGTAGATACTTGTAAGATTTTATCAAAGAGAGCAGTCTAAACAGATGATCCCAATCAAAGCTCTTTGAAGAGAAGCAAGCAGAGCCCAGCCATAGCATAAGCCTCAAATCATACTTTAAATATACAAAAAGTGAAATGACCAGTTTATGTAATTTTGCCACTTGCTAAGGATCTTCTACATAGGAAGAAACACCTCACTGGCTCATGACACAGCTATTCTTGACATTTGAGATTTCTACAGAATATCTTTTAAAAGGATAATTTTGGAGCAAACTGGCAGCATTTCATATTTTCCTCTCCCCCCCTCCACCTTTCTTCTTTCAAGGGAGACACCATTAAATATACATCTTCCTTTGATTCTGATGAGAATATGTGTGAATATTGTTTTCTGCTCTCCAGTCCCTGCTGCTTTGTTAGAAATGGAAACTCCTTCCCAAATACCCCTTATTTGCTGGGAATGCATCCACTAGAAATACTGATAAGTAGCTTTATTTTTGCTTATCATGCCTATGATGTGCTTATCAGATATGCAATCTCAATCAACTCATTGTCCACCTCTATTTTTCTCTGTGAACTGGAGATTGTTTTGATCTAAGTATTATACAACCTTTGAAAACACTAACCATTAAGTTAATGTGAATGGTTACTGTCCTTAGTAATATTAAGCATCAAGTAAAACAACCACAAATTTCAAGGCATATGGGGTATGACTGTTTATTAGCCCTATTAATTTTAGTTGAAGGTCTTGATGTTCGATTACCAAGCATGGTGTTGTACACACTAGTTCTTGTACAGATTTGGAGAGTCACTTAAAGTTAGGCACATACGAAGATCACCAACCTAGTAAAACTCTCGAACTTTCCCAGCCTCAGGTTTGAAACCCAGTAACCCGGTGTCTATTGCTAAGCAATCAACCTAATACACTGTTTTTGAGAAACTTAAGGTACAAGTCACTTTCATCTTTACTCTGTCTGGATTTAAATCATTTCCTTCTGGTCTCATACTAATTTCTTAGCACTACGTGGTGAGAAAGATCATTTCAATACTGACTGTTACAATGAACCTTCTAGGGGCTTCTAACTGTTGGACCATTCTACTTTCTAGATTAATCATTTCTAATGAGAATTTTCTGTATTGGTGGTTTCATTGGCCAGTCAGAGGAGAGTCCCTTACCAGGAGCTCTGTACCCAATTTGATCACTTAGTCATTCTGTTCACAAGGATATCACATATTCAATTTTTCAAGACCTTGGCCTTTACTCTGATTAGACCTCCAGTCAAACAGTTCCTCCATTTCCTGTGGGTAGTTCTTGAACGTAGCAAATACTTTACTATACTAACTTTAATCTTTAAGCTTTCTTTCAAAAGTTAGGAACATTTGCAGTTATTAATGTTTGTATTGTCTAATGTGATACACTGGTGGGATTTTTGGAGGGAATAGTAATTTGGATCAAATGGTAGTGCAGAAAGGTTCCTTCTATGATGTCAGAAACATGCTATTCCACTCTAGCTATTCTTGTTCTTCCTCTTTTTTTACTGTGCTTTAAGAGATTTTTGCATGTGTGTTACCATTTGCTTATCTCCCATTCTGTTCTGATTTTTTCTGCATGTAAATTCTTAGCAACCAATAGAACTGCACTGATACCTAATCCTGCAATTCCATGCACTCTGTGATCTTTGCAACATCCAACAAACTTTGAATACTCTTGATGTCTGCCTCCTTGAGACAACTCTTTGAATTGCTTAATCTCTCAATTTCCCTTTTCTTCTTTTTTTTCATATCTTTTTTTCCTCCATCTTTATTTACTTGGGTATTTCTTATTTACATTTCAATTGTTATTCCCTTTCCCGGTTTCCGGGCCAACATCCCCCAACCCCTCCCCCTCCCCCTTCTATATTGTTGTTCCCTTCCCCATCCTTGCCCCATTACCTCCCTCCCCCTTCAATCACCTTCACTGGGGGTTCAGTCTTGACAGGACCAAGGGCTTCCCCTTCCACTGGTGCTCTTACTAGGCTATTCATTGCTACCTATGCAGTTGGAGCCCACTGTGACTTTGGATAGAGCCTGTCCCAATCATTGTAATTGACATCTAAACCATTAGAACTCAGGCATATTGTGCCTTCTTGGTTGAGGCTTCCACTTTAATATTTTATGTGTTAGAGTATTCATTAACACCTCAGATGCTATAAATTTCAGACTCATATTTCCAAATTAAATCTTTTCTGTGAGATCTAGATCCCTACCTGGATATCTAATCATTGATGTGACATAGATGTCTAGGTGTCTTATAGAAAACTCCAAGCTAACATACCCCCCAAACCCTCCTAGTTATCAGCTATATACCTTTCCAGTGATTATCTCACCAGATAGCATTTCCAACTATCCATCAATCATATTGGGCATCTTCTTTATCCTCAAGGGTATATCCAATTACTAGTAAAATATCAGTATAACATTTTCAATTTTCTAAATCTCATCACATAGTTAGAGCGTTGCAGTCATAATTTTGTTTCAAGATATCATGGGATCTCCAAAGTATTCTAACAAGTTTTCACACATACGCTCTCCTTCTCCTTTCTGTTCTTTTAGCAACTGTTATCCTTTATCTACAGTTCTGACTATGACTCTCCTATGCACTGTGTCCTCTTATTCTCAGGATACATAGCAGCTATGCTATTGGTTTGGGTTACTTTTATGATTCTGTTTTTTTCTAATATGCCAACTGTATCTCAAGCCCTTTTCTTCTTCCTTGTGTCTTCTCATTCATCTGGGTCTTTCTTCTCCTTTATACTCTGGGTAATGAGTCTCGTCAGCCATCTCTGTTTCAGACTACCCCTTGCTTGCTTATCCATCACGTTTTGCCCTAAATTATATGTCTTCAGTAGGACTTCTAACAAAGCCCAATGGGGTTGTTTATTAACACTCTTTAGTGTATATTTAGAGTAGTTATGTGTCTAGCACTTGTATAGTATCTTATTGTTGTTTTCTATCCCTGTTAATACAATATAGAGATTTTTATTGAATAACTAACTTGTCTAAATAAAGCTGCTGTTTAAATGATTTAAATTTATAATAATAGAAAATATTTTCCCTAGATACTTTACAACTCTATATATCTGATTGCAAGATAATTCATATCAAACAACTTTATTATTAGTGAGTAAAATTATCACACACATGTTCAGCAAATGCCAGACAAGTGAATGCATAGAAGAAGATGGATACAGAGAAACATGATCAGGGCAATGTGTAATCCTCCACCATGGAACTGTGATTAAAAAATTAAAAGTGGACATCCCTAGCATCAAAACTAGAATAAAGGAGGAGATATTTTAAGTTAATGTTAATGTGTCCTTACTGGAAGAGGGCATATTGGCTGGTAATGTGCCTCTACATGGTGCATAGTGGACATCTTAAGCCCTCTTATATGGTCAACAGGTTCACAGATAGGTTTCTGAGATCAGGTCACAGAACAACAATGGGTATTCAGCAGCATTGTCAGTGTCACAGAGCAACTTCAACTTCATTTCCTCTTTAATTAACTCACCTACCATCATTTCCTTTCTAGGAACAGTGTGAAGACCAATGCAAGAGTGCTATGGTAGACAAACCCTAACATTTGGTGCTCTCCCTCACACCCCTGCTGAAGGGAGGGCCAAGTGCATTTCTAGGAAACAGGATTTTTTGAATTGCATTTTGTCACGTTAAATAATAAAAAATGAAGCACCATCTCATACTAGCATCGGCTACTCTTTGGCTCAGGTGGCAGCTTCGCTGCCTCCATGGCCAGCCCCATGTAGTGACTGCCCATCTCGTAGTTAGCTGTCACAAATCTCTATAACCCAGTGAAACCAAAACTCTAGAGGCTTGTAAATTATCAGTCAGATTTATATCCGTACATTCTCACTCCACAAACCATCCACACATACTTGGAGCTGCCCACTTAGACAAATTGTCCCGTGACAATCCATCCCTTATAGGATACTCATAGCTGCCCGTGACTCTTTAAAGCCACACAATCTCGGTTGTCCTTCTCTTCCTCCATCTTCCTTCCTTCCCTTCTCCATCCTCTCTGTCCTGTCTCTAAAATTCGCAGCCCACCTTTCCTTTTCACTGACCAATCACAGGCTCTTGCCTGATCTTGTGCCTGCCATCACCTGCATATAGACAGCCACCCACAGTATTTCTGTTCTGTATTACAGCCACATGTAACCTGAAGAAAGCGAGTGAGAAACAACCGCCACCTTCCTACTACCTTCTTGGTAGTGCTAAGTATTTTCCCTTCTTTGAATCAATTCTCTCTTACTCCTCCTCCTTACTTCCTTCTCCCCTGAAAATTGTTTGTCTTTATACATGGCTGCTTACAGAAAAATCCTTACCACACTCCACTTTCACCTTGAGCCAGTGAGGCTGTATTTTAATTTCCTTGTGAAAAAAAATAGAGTCAAAAGAGGATAAAATTGCCACACAAGGTTTTTGAGTAAGGTGAGTTTTTTTCTTTTCTCTTTAAACCTTTAAGTGCCTTTCAATCTGTAAGAAGGTACATATGTTACTTAAGGACTGAATATCTCCTCTGTGCACTGAGGATGAACGGTTATACTTTTCTTCACTATGACGTGTTTTCCCACACTGACAGAAGTGCCTTGCATAGTCCGTGGCATATAAGTGCATCAGTAAAGTTCTACCTATTTGGATATAGTTGTTGGTGATGATGTAATCATGTATGTAGGGCCTGATACAAAACAATTAGTGTCCATATCAGAAAAAAAATTCAGGTTTGGAGAGGAGAACATTGGAAACCTCAAAGCAAGATGAAGGCAGAGATCAGAAGATGACATCCACAGGCAAAGGAAATTTAAATATATACATGTATATGTGTATGTGTATATGTGTATGTATGTCGCAAATCCCAGAGGAATTTCAGGGAGACGTGTGCATCCAAAGTTGCTGCACAGTCCTCAGAATATCTCACATTGCTGACACCTACATCTTAGACATTGAACACGTCTAGCTGTGAGACAAAGCCTGTCTATTTTGAAGCCATTTGCTGAATAGCAGCCCTAGGACGCTAATTCAGGCCAAATGTATTGATTGGCAAAAGAATTGCTCATGAGATAGATGTGGTGAAGTTATTTCCTTGGCTTCAAAGGGGTTTAGTTTCATAAAGAAAACAGTATACTTCCCCAGTGACTTAGCACGTACTTATCACAGGATGAACGTGTGTGGATTTTCATTGCTTCTCTGGCCTGATAATTTCCTTAACATGTTGTCTCAATCTCTTTTCATGCACTGCTTTGTAATATGTGTTCTTTATTCAAGGTAAAGGTATTTATCAGTCATGTTCATCTCTGTACAATACATTTGGAGCAGGGGATGGCCTGAGTCGTGAAGGTAGGAAACAGGGCAAAATGAAAGAACAGAAACAGAAGACAGTCTTTTCTGTGGCATATAAAGGATGACTCTTACATTCCTCCCAGGAAGCCACCACATGTGTATGTATAAAACGATGCCCTACTCTTCCACAGCTCAGCTCTCTAGGTGATGGAACTTGTTACAAATTTCAATATAATTTTATTTTTTGGAAACTTTTGAAACTTCATTTGCATATAATCTTACTAGACTTCTGCAAAGTAGTTCATTCAAGAGCTTTAGATAATTAAGAATTGACAACTGATGACTCCAGAGACTTCCTTTCTTGAAATTTCCCAAGCGCCAGAGTTTCGGTGCCTTCACTATCGGTTCACACTAAAAGGGCCTTTCCCTGACATCCATTCACTTGTAGGAAACATCCAAAACGTGCTGTTTCCCCTGCAGACAAAGAAATGTTAACCTTCCAAGTAAGAGATGTTAAATGTGGGACTAGTGTTTTGCCATATCTGAGGATCACCACCCCAAGTAAATTTTCCTCAGCAATGACTCCGATTCATTCTCTGGTTTTGATGTCAAGCCTGGTATTTTGAAGTGAGATGAGGGTCCTGACTGTGTTGTATAACAACTGGAGACATACTCTGCCCAAATAAGGTCCATTGAACAAGGGTGGGAGCCAGCTGGCACATGGCTTTGGGTGCCAATGGATGTAATCATGCCAGGCAAAGGAGCTTTAATGGGCAGCTGTTGCCTTGTCCAGCTGTCCAACAGATGGAGAGATGAGCACCGGAGCTCTCTCGCTGGCACTAATACTTCTGCCTCCTTCTTGTGTTATTTGAAAATCAGCACAATGAAATTGACAAGTGATGATATGCTTAAAATAGATGATATGCTTACAAACAATAAGAGTTGCCTTTAGTTAAGGCTACTGTTCAGTCTTATCTCCAAGTGTCTAGCTTTAACTTGGCGAATGAGAGACTTATCACATACACCACACACACATACACACACACACACACACACACACACACACACACACACACACACACACACTGATATCTACTTCCCCATGGGCTTTGTTTATTTCTCTATTCCACTACTCATATTTCTACATGTGCATAGACAGCCCTCTGAGTGAGAATAGCAGAAAAATATATTTAAAGACTAGTTTTGCAGCATTTCAAGTTGATACTATAAACTACCTCATTAGAACAATGGACGTAGTGCCTGAGGAGATGGTACCATTGGTAAAGTGCCTGCCTCCCTGAGGACCTGAGTTCAGTTCTAATACTCATGTACAAGAAAAGCATGGTGACACGAATTTAGGCATATTCCTAGAGCTCACTATTCAGTCAGTCTAGCTAATCCAGGTTCAGTGAAAGATTCTGCTTCAAAAGATTAATGTGGAATTGTACTAGGGATTTAGTCTTTGGTAAATTAACCACAAACTGCTATTAGCGGGTGTTAAAAAACAAAAAACATGAAGCACAACATTAGAAAGAAAGGATAAGTCTAGCGAACAAGTAGAGGGTGAATTTGATCAAACTATATTGTATGCATATACACAATTCTCACAGAATATTATATTATAAATTCTACGATCAAGAGTAACTGCGGGAAGGTACCCAATGTCAACCTCTGGCACGTAAACCTTCATGCACACCTGCTCTGCACACACCACAACTGTGCACAACATTTCTTTAAAAAGAAAAATATACTAGAGTCAGTCAGTGTTGACTCATAGATCATGGCGCAATGTGAAACCCAGAGCAGTTGCATATTCTGACTCTGGTACTTATCATCATGCATAAATCAATCCCCTCTTTAGGCTGAAAGCTCCCTGGAGCTAACAACAATTCTTACTGCTCTGCATTGCCAGATAGAACTCTCACATCAGTCCTATAGGTGTGGTAACATTGATGGATGCTATCCTGTCAAATTTAACTGGAAGTTTCAATATCTTAACAAAAATAAATGGAGTACTGAAAAATCCCTACACATTGGGAGTCTCTTATGGGATATGATAATTTAGAAGATAATTAAAATTCACCATTTTTATCTGATAAAGGTCCTTATATCCGAAGCTTATGGTGTGTATATTGCTGGGAGGAAGCAAATGAATAGTTAGAATGAACAGTATCAGAGAAATCTTTCGCTGTTACAGTCTCGGTCTGTTAAAGACTGAATTCTGTGAAATCCAGACTGAGATCTTCATTAGTTCATCATTGACTGCTGAGGCAAACCAGTAGGAGACGTGTAGTGTTCTTTGTCAGAGGACAACAGACCAAGTTTAGCACATAGTTTGCAAAGGTGGTGTCAATAGTTTCTCATATCTTTGCAATGTGACCATTTCATTTATGTGTATGTACATTTGTGCATGTACATATGGTACAAGCGTGTATTGTGTATATGCTAATGTCAGTATACCTGTGCTGCTAGTGTGTGTGTGTATGTGCACGTGTGTTAATCAGATATAGGCCGTCATCTTTTCACATTGTTTGAGACAGAGTGTCTGTTACTTTTCTGCTGTGAACCCCAGGCTAGCTTCCACAGGAGCTTAAAGCTCTCTCATTTCTAATTCCTACCATCTGGAAGGACCACCAGGATTATGGCTGTTCATGCTATATGCCTGGATTTTCTATGCGTTCTGGATATCTTAACTCAAGCCCACACATTTGTGTTGCAAGCACTGTTCCCCACTGAGCCATCTCCCCACTCTACATCTGACTATTTTATATTTCAAATTATGACTATCTCCCTTACCATGGAATTAAGGCAGCTCCTAAGATTTTTGTGAACAGCTGAATGTGTCAGCAGTGACATCTTACCACTTGCAAATATCTGGGGTAGATTTTAGGCTAATTTTTGTTTTCTTTTTCTGGTAATGATTCTATTCTCCCATAAAGAAGGACAGCTTTATGGAAAAACAGAAGTAACACAGAGTGGAGATAGGACATCTGACCTGAAGACCTTTGAGAAATCCATCAACAGCAGCATTGTTTGCCTGAAGCATGAACAAGAGAGCAAGCTTGGACCTCTCAGTCCCTGTGGAGCTACTGGTCTTCACAACAACTGACTTTAAGCAAGGCAAGCAGAAGTACCTCCCATCTGAGAATACCTTAATTTCTTAGTACACAGAATCATGAGCATTGACTGATTGCTAAAGCCAATGTATTGAAATGTTTTATACTCACGAGCAGGTGACTGATGTTTGAAGTGATATCTGTTGGTTCTTTACAATAAGATCTGTGACACAGTCAGCAAATATTTATTGAAACCACAGTAAGGGAGCACTAATCACTCACAGTTAAAATAAGTTTTCATTTTGTCTTAATGTTTTGATTCCTGCAGTGGAATCAATCACTTTATAGTTGAAAAGGTTGATATATGGTGATATAATAAGAGCTCCAATGAATTTGTTCAGTTAGTCTATCATGGTCTCTTTAACAACCAGGCGATTTGTGAAAACCTAATTTTTCTTTTACTTATTCTAAAGTTAATTTGGTAACTATATATAGAATTGTACCAGTGTGGTGCCTGTGCTTAGAATGCCAAGAAGAATTGACTTATATAGAAAGAATCAGTGACCACTCATGCTACTTCTTGGAAATCTACTGAGTGCCACCATGCCCTATGAATACTGTAGTCATAATCTCTATTGCCAGTAAACTCAGGTGGAGTGTGAGATATGAGACTTCCAATGTTCACAAGTGTGATACATGGACAGAAGATCGAATGGAATGGAATAGAAAACATGTTAATGGAGAGGAATGACAAGAACTATAAATGAAGAAGTAGTAAGGTCTTTTAAGCTAGGTCTTATTTTTAAGCACAAAGTTCACAGCTTGGTTTACCTGTCCTGATATCCTTCATTTCTTTTTAAATTTATTTTTATTGGATATTTTATGTATTTACATTTCAAATATTATCCCCTTTCCCTCTCTGCCATCCCTCTCCCCCCTCCCTCTGTTTCTATGAAGATGCTCCCACTGCCACCCACCCACTCCCACCTTAACACCTTGACATTCCCTTACACTGAGGAAACAAGCCTTCTTTCCCAAAATGTCCCCTCTTACCTCCTGTCTTCTCTCTCTCTCTCTCTCTCTCTCTCTCTCTCTCTCTCTCCTCTCTCTCTCTCTCTCTCTCTCTCTCTCTCTCTCTCTGTGTGTGTGTGTGTGTGTGTGTGTGTGTGTGTGTGTGTGTGTGTAGTGTCCATTCCACTGAGCTTAACTCCAATGGTCTGAATGTGAATAGATAGGAGGTTATTTACAGAAGCATAGGTAACTCTCAGTGGCTAAAGCATTGAAAAAAGTCATACACCCCTCCACAGACACATTAACTGTTGATAATCCTCAAGGAATAGATGGGGCCCCATAAACCCTTTCCCCTTTCCACAATGAAACATTGAGAGGCCAAATCTTATGCAGAACATGTCCAATCACAGTTTCACTGAGTTCATAAATACATTGGCCATGTTCAGGTCAGATGACTTTTTGAAACCAAGCACCCCATCGCCTGGTTCTTTCGTTCTTCCCCCATCTTCCCTGTAATGTTATCTGAGCCTTGGAAAGGGTGATTCAGATGACTGCTTTACAGATATCTTTCACTTAGGCTATAAACATTCACATTTGCAAAGAAGGCATTTCCTTATAGTTTATACTCTCTCTAGTTAACTTGTGAAAAGTTTCAGAGTATAGTAGGCAAAGGAAATACACAATGGCTGCTGACCTGGATTGAACTGATAGCTCAAAATATTTAAGAGGATATCTTAGTCATAGTATTTCCCTTCATTTTTATTAGTTCTTTGAGAATGTCATACATTATATTTCAATCATATTCACACCCTCCTCAATTCCCATATCCACTCCCAAATCTGCGTCTTTTTAATTTTTTTAACCTATCAAGTACAATTCATGATGCTATCTACTCTTTGATACGTGGACTTCAACTGTAGTGTAGTCGACTCACCAGAGGCCACCCTTAGAGAAAACAGACTGCTCCAGCCTGGTAGCTACAAGGTGCCAATAGATCCTAACCTAGAGATTGGATTTCCTGTCCACCTCCCATCTGCATGCTGAGATTTTGTTTAGCTTATGTGTGCGTGTTGTCTCTAGTGTGCTGTAAATTCGTCTGTGTGATCATGCTGCTTTATCTTGAGATCCCTGTTTCCTTGTAGGTCCCCACCTTCTCAGAACCTTATAGTGTTCTGGCCCCCTCCTCCATAATGTTCCCTGAACCTTGGGAATAGGGAGTGTGATAAAGATGTCTCCATTAGAGACAAGCACTGTACAGTTTCTGCCCTTTGACCAACTATGGGTCTGTTACATTATTATGTCCCTCTTCAGTAAGGTCTTTCAGTGTAAGTTTTCAATAACAGCAAAACATATATGATTGAAGGTAATATTTTCCATCCCTCTCTTACAAAACTGTTTTAAAGGTATTTGTGAAAGGAGGTATGAGGGGGAGTGAAATTTTTGACAGGAGCCACAAAGGTACTGTCCCATTTCCGTGAAGCCTCAAGACTGACTAATTCCTGCTCCTAATCTTGGGCTATCACACCTACCCCATGTCTAGCTCCCTTGAAACCTCCTCTTCAAAGGCAGTTCTTGGTCTCATTTCCTTCCCTCACTTAAAATCTCTGAAAAGCCTTCATGTTACTTGGAAAAGTTGATACGTAGGAGAATGCAATGACTCCCTCCTATCCCATTCTTGGCTGTAAGAGGAGCTTGCTGGAGTCAAAAGGAAAGAGTCATATTTGTGTTTGTGTGTATGTGTCCACAAGCAGCAATATTTCCAAAACTGGAAAGGGATTAATTTAATAATCCATTTCTAGGATCAACCTTGCTTATTTAGGTACAGTTACACTCACTAACTTTGATGCATAATATTCTATTTATGCCTTCACCAAGTAGTGCTGTTCATACAATCCTGCCACTGCAGTTGGATGTTTGATGATGCCTTGCTCCTTTTTTTTTTTTTCTGTTACAGACAATATTGCAACCAAAGAACAAGGTTACATTTTGTTTGCTTTTCTCTAAAACATAAACTTCAAAAATAGCTTGTCACATTTTCGGCTAAGTTAGGGTGGTGGTGCCCACTTGTGATCCAGCCACAAGGGAGACTGAGGCAGATAGATTACATCAACCCAGGAATAAAAGAACAGCATGAGAAACAGAGAAAGCCTTGCCCCCACCACATGAAAAGCATTGCCAGGTTCTGGGTTATCTTAAACTTAACAGGGATTCCCACATTTTCTCTGCCCCTTACCATTCACTAACAATTTTTTGACTACTGCCACATTGGGGACAATCTTAAAATACAAAAGTGATCATATCCCTAAAAAGCTTAAACCCTGTAATTGACTTCTTGACGTCAGTAGGACACAGTATACACTCTTTAGCCTTATCCTAAAGGCCTTTAAGATTGTGGCAAACCCATCTCAGCTTCTTGCACACCATATCTTGCAGTGGGCCCAGATCATTACTCATTTTGTGGTGGCACAATGAAGTACAGTGCCCTTCTCTTTTGCACAATAGATTTCCCTGCCTCTAAGCCTCCTCCTTTGCCCCTTAGTCTCATTTTATCAAAATCTGTTACATAGACACTTCCTTTAATTATAGTAATAATAGGTAACACATACTGAATATATGTCATTTGCTCGAAATTACTCTTTGTCAGTTTGTCCTTGTGCCAAATACTTAGCTTTTATTCTTTCTAAAAATAGCTTTCCCGGGCAGATTTAACACCCTTTCCTGTGCTTCTCCGTTATTTTGTCTTATCCTATTTGATATTGGGGCAGATGAACAATGACAAGGTTCAAGATATTGCTCATTTATTAACTAACACTATTTATATGCAATTCTGATATTACTATATTTTGTTGTTTAAAACCACTTGACTTATAAATTAGTAATAGTTTTTCTAGAAAAACTTCAAGTTCTAGGAATAGGGTTATCTTAAAGTTTTGTTGTGTTATTACTGACCTAAATGTGTACCGTCATTAATTTAAAAATTGCTTTAAGAAGAGATTGCCTGAACTACTCACATTTTAACTCTAGGCAGAATAGGATAATGGCTCAGTAAACTAGTACATTTGCTGATAAATTGCTATCCTTTTCCCTCAGAACCTCAATCCTCACTAACATTGATGATGAAGTTAGCTGGGAATGGTAGCATTCACCTTTAATACCACCCGGGAGGCTGAGGCAGGTGGATCTCTGGGAGTTTGAAGCCAGCCTGGTCTATATAGTTTCAAGACAGCTAACACTACATAATGAGACACTGTCTGAAACAAATAAACAAAAACAATTACAACAACAACAACAAAAGCCACCCTGATACACAACCACACACACACACAACCCTCCCCCCCCACACACACATTTGGTGATAAAGACATGATGACTAATGTGAATGAAAGGCCATCTTTGGATGAAAAAATCACTCCTCAATAACCCAATCCTGAAGCCACAGAAGCCTTGCACACTCATCCCATCAGTTTCATTGAGAGACCACATCCTTCCTTTCCCAGGGGCCAATAGTCCCAACTTGATCTGTTGCTGGCCTACTTGAATCTAGTGTACAGAATTTGCTGGTAGCTAAGAGAGTGGGTAGAAGAACCCAGCTAGCAGGGTTTCCACATTAGATGACTTTCTTTTTAAATCCTGTGTATGTGGGGAATGTTTTCATGTATGCACTTGTGTGGAATTTGCTCCTGCGTTTGGGAGCAAACATTGACATCAGTGCAATTTTCGCAATCACTCTTCACATTAATTTTTTGAGAAAGGATCGTTCTCTAAACCAGAAATTCTCCAACTGGCTAGTAAACTCCAAGGATTCCCCTGTCTCTAACCCCTAGAGCTGAGATTACTGACGAGTGCCACCACCTGCTTTTACAGGAAACTAAGAACTCAGGCGCTTATGTTTGCACAGCAAGTACTTTACTCAAAGATAATCTCTCTATTCTCACTATTACATGAATTCCAAGGGAAAAATCTATCATCTGTAGAGTCTGGCTTGGTGCCTCACTCAAGGAATCATTAACAAGCTTCTGTGGAAGGGAATTACTTTATCTCCTGAAGTCAGAGCTTCATCTTTGGCCCTGGGTGAGAGAAAGAAAGAAGATACTCGGTCAGACATAAGGCACTTAGAACTGGCACAGATAAGGCTTGAAAATTCTTGAGAAATGCCAAACATTTAAATATACAGATTATTCTCTGGCATCACATCTGCAGTCCTTGATAGGAAGTCAAGAAGCCAGGAAGAATGAGCTCTCACAGGTATATTAGGAGAAATATCCAGAGTATATAATCTTTAGTCTGTAACTACTTCTTATGTTGTTTTCCAGAAATGTCTTTAAGTATGTCATGTGTATACTTGGACATAAAAATGTGAACAATTTCTTTAGTGTTAACTGTAATTTTGCCTCAGGAACTAAGTTTGGGATACTTTTAAGAAAAAAAAGAATAAATATGTCATACTAACTCCATCAGTCATCTCTATTCCTCATAAGGGAGCTGAGAATGTGCATTTCCAACTTCATATCAATGATGAACAAATGGAGGGAAGAGACACCACACTGTAGGCATTGAGCAGAACTGGAATCAGAATGTAGGAACTGAGAAAATGAAGAATTCACTTTTACAGGAACCTCCAACAGCAAATGTGGGTTCTCTGTCTCTATCCATCTCCTATGGCCATCACTTTCAGGTAGACTTCCAGGAGTGGTAGACAAGTCACACTATGACAGTTCCTGAAGTAGCCATCATCTAACATTCAGACCATGGAATGTTGGTTTTGTTCTCATTTTCTTGGTCAAATAATTACCATCTTTCTTCCTTCTAATCCTTATGTTTAGTGTTCATAGAATGAACAGAAAAGCTGCCTCCTTGATTGCTTAACAAAACTGGACACCTTCCTCCAGTTGAAAATGAAAGACTCCTGTTGTTTTAAATCAAATGATTTCTGGAGGAAAATGACTCGAATAGCTGCCTGGTCCCTATAGCTGGAGGGGAGTCAGTCCCTCTCCCTCTCCCTCTCCCTCTCCCCTCCCTCTCCCTCTCCCTCTCCTCTCCCTCTCCCTCTCCCTCTCCCTCTCCCTCTCCCTCTCCCTCTCCCTCTCCCCCTCCTTCTCCTCCTCTTTCTCTGTCTCCCTGCCTCCCCTCTACATTTCCATGTTATCTCCAACTCCTTCACTTTATCCACTCTTCTCCCTCTTGCTCTTTCCCATCTCCTTTGTCTATACCAAGGGGGAAATTAGTGACATTGATTCACAGAGAGAATAAATGAGTTAAAATGGGAGAGAGGATTAGTGTAGTATGATATGCAGTTAGCTCTAAGTAAACACCTTGTTTTCTTACATTGTTACTGACTGTTCTGTTAGGTCAGAAGATGTGAGTTTGAATTTGAATATAGGCATGGCCCAGACACAATGATGAATTTTCCTTTCATAGGAAATAGAAACATCTCTTTTAACTGCAGACATTCATAACTCTTTCATTTTATAAATAGATACTGAAATATGCATTGTAAAATTCTTTTAAAATAATACTGGAAACTTCATTAATCTAGAAGATGTGAGAGTTTAGTAGTATGGGGTTCACTGTGCATGGAAGATGGCTTTTGCTCTCTGAGTTGACTAATTGTCTCAGGATTAACAGAAATAAAAATCTAAAACCCCCAACTTTGCATTTATCATTATGAGAAAAATACCTTGCTGTTAAGCTGTGTGACATTTGATGACACATGGTAAAAAAATGTACAGGAGGCTTGTGCCCTTCTGAGTGACTCATAACTTGCTTTACAGGAAAAAAAAAAGACAGCATTCTATAAACCAGAGCAGGTCAGAGACAAAGAGGGGATGGATAACTGGTAACAACAGGAAAGGCTGTTTTAGGGGACAGTCAGTCAGCTTGGGGACACTGTTCTTGAGTTCCTGCTGTTCACTGTACTATCACGATGATGTAGATTCTCCTTTTGTTTTGTCTTTTGGGGTAGCTTAGGCAGACCTTGAACTTGTGCTGATTCTTCTAACTTTAAACCAGTACCACCCCACCCAGCTAATTCCTAGTTTTTAAAAATTGTTTTGTTTGTAATCCAAATGTGGCCCTCCTTCCCCATCCCACCTCCAAGAGTCCTTCAACCCATTCCTCCAACCCTGTCACCCACCCAAACATTCCCTCCTCTCCTTTGCCTCATCCCCCTTGCAGGGGGATAAAAGTCTACAGTATTAGGTATGTCCTCTCTCAGAGGCCAGACAAGGAAGTCCTTTGCTACATCTGTGCCAGGGGTCATGAACGAGCCCATGTATCAACCAAAAGAGCTAATCTCTTTAAACTGGGAATTGACATGTCCTGTTCTCATCAGACCTTGTGAAATTTTGTTGTTAGGAAATAATACATGGCATGGTGTTTACTTCCAATTTTATTGTTTTTCGGATGAGAGTGTTCTAAATAAAACCAAAATCCCACTGTCATTCGCTCTGTCTCTGTAATCTGCCCATGCAGTCCATGGATAGCAATTACACTGCAGCCCACGTTTCTCCTACAATGAACTGGAATTCCTTTATACAGCCTGTGAGACCATGCTCCCCTTTCAATTGCTGGCATTACTTTTTTAAACAGAACAAACTTAAAATTCCTTTTTCATTTAATATAAATGTTAAACTAAATCATATATTATTGCCACAAATCATAGGATGTTGTGATAATTGCAGTCATTATACTAAATATCAGTTATTAATTATCCTCATTTTTTCCTTTTTCCCCCTTTTTATTGGATATTTTATTTATTTACATTTCAAATGTTATCCCCTTTCCTGGTTTCACCACTGGAAACCCCTAGGTCATCCTCCCTCACCCTGCTTCTAAGAGGGTGCTCCCCCACTCACCCACCCACCTACTCCTGCCTCCCCATCCTGACATTCCCCTACACTGGGGCATTGAGCCTTCATAGGACCAAGGGCCTCTCCTCCCACTGATGTCTGTCAAGGCCATCCTCTGATACATATGCAGCTGGAGCCATTTGTCCTTCCACATGTACTCTTTGGTTGGTGGTTTAGTCCCTGGGAGCTCTCGGGGATCTGGTTGGTTGATATTGTTGTTCTTCCTATGGGGTTGGAAACACCTTCAGTTGTTTTGGCTCTTTCTCTAACTCCTCCATTGAGAATGCCATGCTTAGTCCAATGGTTGGCTGGGAGCATCGGCTTCTGTATTTGCCAGACTCTGGTAGCCTCTCAGGAGATAGCTATATCAAGCTCCTGTCAGCAAGCACTTCTTGGCATCTGTCATAGTGTCTGAGTGTGGTGTTTGTATCTGGAATAGATCTCCAGGTGGGGCAATCTCTGGATGGCCTTTCCTTCAGTCTCTGCAGCATACTTTGTCTCCATATTTTGTTCTCTCTTCTAAGAGAAGCATCCACACTCTGGTCTTCCTTCTTGAGCTTTATGTGGTCTGTAAATTGTATCTTGGGTATGCCAAGCTTTTGGGCCATTATCCACTTAACAGTGAGTGCATACCATGTATGCTCTTTTGTGAGTGGGTTACCTTACTCTGGATGATATTTTCTAATTCCATCCATTTGTCAGAGAATTTCATGAAGTCATTGTTTTTAATAGTTGAGTAGTACTCCATTGTGTAAATGTACCACAGTTTTTGCATCTTAATTGCTGTTTTTATATTCTACAACTTTAAAACACAACCTTCTTCCATTGGGCATTTCCCCTGCTTCTATTCTTATTGTCATAAACTATGTAGCAATTGATTTGCACACCTCTCTGTCAAGAACTGCTAAAAGTTTGGAAATGTCCCTTGTATGAAAGCTTCCTTTAGTATAGTCTCATGGAAGCATACTGTTGAAGCTCTTGAAGGATACCGCACTCTTTGGTCTGCATATGTCCTGAGGATTCTAGAAAGCCTGTTAGGAGTATATTTACCAATGGGGGACATTGGTAGCCCCTCCATTTATCATTCCATAAGTTTCTTGGTTGTGAACAGAAATCAAAACCAGCCTGTGATGACTCCCTCTTTTTCAAATCTGTTAACCTTATAACATTCCTGATGCTTTCAGTTAACATTCTTGATTTCTCAGGTGAATAGTCTAATTTTCTCCTGATGTTCGGCTAGCTTAACTATGGGGATTTCATCATTAACTGAAAGCTAAGCATAGACTAAAGTGCAAATTAACTTTTCACATTGAAGAATTATTTCCCAGTATTGATAGCACCCTACAAACTGTAAACTTACAGTACTATCCTCAAAATGGAATCCATGTCCACTTTTTCCAGGACTTATTCTTCAGCAATCAGTAGTGAATCTTGTTTTAATGCTCACTTATCAAATGGCTATTAATATTTACTTTCCTCTCATGTGTAGTTGTCACCCAAGATTCCTTCTTTTTCAGTTTCTTTTCTGTGTTTCCATATGAATATGTGTGAACATACATACAAAGACTTGTGGAAGTCCCATAACAATTGTGAGTATCATTCCATAGGCTCAATCCCCCTGATTTTTAACACAGAATCTGTCACTGGCCTGAAACCCATTAATAGGCTAATGTTGGCTAAGTAGCAAGTCTCAGCGACCTGCCTTTCTCTGCCTCCCTGGAATCACAAGTCATCATGAACTTTCCCTTAGTTCTAGGATCATCTCATGTCCTACCTAAAGACAAGTGTTTTCATCATTAAGCTACCTCCTCAGATTATTAACATATGTATATATATATGTATATATATATATATATCTCCTCCTACCTCTCCAATGTCTGTCAACCATTCCTGATATTGTCACCTCCTCTCCCTTATCAATTGCTATTGCATATAAATATTTTTAAAACTCAACATAAAATACAAACTGCTGAGTCCTTTAAGTGTTGCCTGCATATATGTTCTCAGGGTTTACTCCTTTGTATTGGATAACAAACCAGGGGTCTCATCCTTGTGGAAGACTATTTTCTTCTACCTCAGCCGTTGCTAGTTGTTTGTAGCCCTGCATCTAGGAGTGCAGTTTCCCTCACCTACATTGGGACATCAACTGTCAACTGGTGTTGGAGTTGTTTAGAACTTATTGAAATTTCTTGGGTGCTGCTTTCCCATCATAGCTAGAAGAGACAATCTTACAGAAGACTTCCTGGTCCTTTGGCTCTTACAGTCTATTAGCCCCCTGTTCTGCTATGTTTTCTGAACCTTGACGGTAAAACTTCTGCTGTAGGCTCATGGACTAAGACTGGGAAATGTGTTTTCATAAGTATATAGATGTCTGTGAGCATATAAGCTTAGCCTTGTGGAAAAACCAGAACAATCATGAGTATCCTTCCATAGTATAGCTTTCTATAATGTCTTCCTCCTGATAGTTAGGAGGAGGAGGAGGAAGAGAAAGAGGAGAAGGTTGAAGAGGAGGAAAAGTGGCAGCTTCTTTGGTGAGGAGTGAGCTCTACACCCCCATTTCAACATTTATTTTTAAATTTATTACTATTTCTTTTTTTGCACATAATCAGAATTTAATTGGCATGTAGGTATTCTGGGTCTTACACATTCTAGATACAGATCCATTTTCTTCTCAGTACTTACATGTGTCTTCCTAAGACTGACATTTTTTATTATTTACTTTTTGAGTTTTACTCTAAACATATTTTTAACCATTTGCTTATTTTCCTAAAGGAAATTACCAGCCTAGTTTTGTTTATCATTCTTATTTCTTTTTGAAATAGTGGCTTCCTACATAGACCAGTCTCATCTGGAAAGTTTGCTTCTCCTGACTTGGCCATCTGAGGTCCAGTGTTAAATTTGCATATCTCTATGCTCGCCTAGGAATCACACTTCATAAATACATCCTTTATATTTTCTTCCATAGGTTCTAAATATTGACACGCAGAGCTATAATAGAGATGCTATTTATTTGGGGATATTATATAGAACGTAAATCTAACTAGACTATTTTTTTCCAGACAGGTGACAGCATGTCTCAGTACTATTTCTTGGAAGATCTATATTTATCTGTCTCTCACATATTAAGACCCTGTGTTCATCAAAATAGTGGCCCAACTCCTCCTGATCCTTTGTGATTCTTTATAACTACTTTGGTAGTCTCTTCTACCATGGACATGGTATGTTAAACGTGTTTTGGCAGTATGAGCTTTTCTGTCATTTTATTCATATTTGGATAGCTTCCAGTGTTAATCCGTGTGACAAATGGAGCAAAACTCTAGTGTGATTTTTCATGGTCAATTGTTACGTGCCTATCTGAGAACTTTTGCTATGTGTATTTTAAGATTCCACTGCTAGTTATTAATTCTATTATATTTTTATACAAGTTTTGTTTTCGTGTTTTACTAAGGACACTCTCTGTTATCTTTGTTATTTTGTTCCATCATAACCACCAATTTTAATGCCATATTCAATTACTAAGCATCACTAATACTATAGACTTATTTACCCACTGTCAGCTTCTGTGTAATTTTTATGCTTCGTATTGCTCCACCTTTTCTTGTTTTGCTTAAGATTCCCTTCTTTTAACAACTCTTATCTGATTATGTGTTTAAAAAACCTACATTGAACTTTTTGTTTTCTGAAATATATTACAGATTGGATTATTACCCCAAGTTTACACGTGGAAGGCCTAACCTGCTCCCAATGTCTTTATAGAGGTAATTGAAGTTTAATGATGTCTTAGAATTAGAGCAAAAATCCAGTATTAGTGATGTTCTATGAAAGGAAGAGATATTTTGTAAGGAATGGGATTAAGCAGCAAAAAGAACATGTGAGGTTATACATAACATGAAGATATCAACCTGCAAGGCACAGAGAGAGTCCACAAATCCACAAACCTACCAATGACTTGTTTTTAGATTTCCATTCTCCAGAAACATGCAAAAAGTTTATTTCTATTGCCTTCACTCACCAATTTAATATATTATTATGGTAACTGTAGAAATTAATATAAGTTTTAAAAATCTGTTATTTACTGGGAAACCTAAATAATTCTCAGCTGAAAGCCTCTGTTCATTACCTATATTTTGAAGACAGTAAAAGATATACCAAATAGATAGCAAATGAGGTTGTTAAAAGCTCCTTAATTACTGATCAAGGCCTAAATATAGAACAAGGACTAATAGACTTCTAATGCCGGATACTACTACTGTTACGCAAACTCATTTGTCAAGCGCCCTACTATAGACTGGAGTGATCTTTCTCACACAGGGTGCTGTCAGGAGCACAGAGAAGACAGGTTATGCTTTCTTTCTCAGGAAAAAAAGCCGCAAAAAGGGCTGCAAAAAGACGTATGCCCTTTCCACAGCTCAGAGTGTATTTCCTAAGTTTTCTTTCTGTTATCAAGATTCTTTTTTGGATAATATTCTTTATTTTTAATTGAAAATAGATTTATATGCAATATATTTTGGACATGGTTTCCCTCCCCAATCCCCTACAAGATGCTCCCTACATACCCTCCTACCCAAATCCATACCCTTTCTTGATCTATCTCATTAGAAAATAAATAGGCAACTAAAACTTGTTAAAAGAATAAAATTAAGTAAAAAAAAAAAAAACCCTGAATACAGCAAGACTGCCAAAAAATAACCCCCAAATCAAAACAAAGCAGCCAAACAAAAAGTACATGTATACACAGACAAACATGAGAGGGGGGGAGAGAAAAGGGGACGTTAATCACAAAACTAGAAACCATAATATACAAGGAAAAAACCTGTAAGGTTAAATTTTTTATAAATTTATATATATATATACATATATATATATATGTATATATGTATGTATATATATACACACACACATATGTGTGTGTATGTGTGTTTGTGTATGTGCAGTGTGTATGTCTGTTTTTGTGTGTATGTATGTGTTCGTTCCTACAAGCACAGGTATATAGTCCTGTTTTCTGTAATCATGAGTTGATTGTTTACTGCACGGGACTATTCAGCTTCGGACGCATTCTAGTTTGTTTAATAATCTCTATGTTGATGGACATCTGGAACGTTTGAAGATTTAGATGGTAAGCCAAGAAGTCACACTATTTATATATAGTTTTCGAATACATATATGTACTCATTCATCTGACACAAACGCTCAGCAATATCATAGGTGGGTGATAAATGACCTGGATGCTTAGGTTTTTAAAAGAGGAGATGCCAAGCTTCTTCCAGTTGATGGTACTCATCAGTTTGTAGTACACTGCATTCCACATGTATGTTCCCACTGTATGTGAGTGATGCATAAGTAATGTGGTTTCCCTGCAACATCTCCAGCTTTGGCAGTTTGGCCTTTTTTGATGAATTTCCTTTGGTCAATTATGCGGACCTCATCTCCCTTGATTTCTTTCCATTTGGACCAGAGCTTTCTGTGCCATTTCCTCAAGTGATCAGTGGCTTCTGATCTGAAACTTTTGCCAACTCAATAATTGCTTCTTGGTTCTCTCTATTGTGAGGTTTTCCTTTATATTTAATCTCATTATTGTGTGAATTAGATATGTATTTGGTGGGCTAATGTTGGGTAGGGTTCACTCCGGATCCTGAAACACCGGATTTTGTGTTTCTTGACATATGTAAAATGTTGCCAACCATTATTTATCTGATCCAAGGAGCCGTCATCTTCTTCACTTTTATCAGCCACATAATATGATGGTTCTCTTGTTTGTAAGTTTATCTCTGACATTTTCAGTATTAGTTCTTTACATACATGTTTGTTTCTGATAAGACAACTAAGCACATTTGTTCATCCTTGCAGCTTAGTTTTTCATTCTCTTTTCTCTTCATCCTAGGCTCACCTACTGAGCTTTTAAGCTCAGTTATTATATTTTTGATTACTGATCTTTTAATTTCTTTCCTACTAGTGTTTCCTAGCTGAGCTTTTCTTTCTTTCTTTATTTTTATCTTTATTACCTTGAGTATTTCTTACTTACATTTCGATTGTTATTCCCCTTCCCGGTTTCCGGGCCAACATCCCTCTAACCCCTCCCCCTCCCCTTCTATATGGGTGTTCCCCTCCCCATTCTTCCCCCATTTCCGCCCTCCCCCCAACAATCATGTTCACTGGGGGTGCAGTCTTGGCAGGACCAAGGGCTTCCCCTTCCACTGGTGCTCTTCTAGGCTATTCATTGCTACCTATGAGGTTGGAGCCCAGGGTCAGTCCATGTATAGTCTTTGGGTAGTGGCTTAGTCCCTGGAAGCTCTGGTTGGTTAGCATTGTTGTTCATATGGGGTCTCGAGCCCCTTTAAGCTCTTTCAGTCCTTTCTCTGATTCCTTCAACAGGGGTCCTGTTCTCAGTTCAGTGGTTTGCTGTTGGCATTCGCCGATGTATTTCCTGTATTCTGGCTGTGTCTCTCAAGAGAGATCTACATCCAGTTCCTGTCAGCCTGCACTTCTTTGCTTCCTCCATCTTATCTAATTGGGTGGTTGTATATATATGGGCCACATGTGGGGCAGGCTCTGAATGGGTGTTCCTCTGCCTCTGTTCTATACTTTGCCTTCCTATTCCCTGCCAAGGGTATTCTTGTTCCCCTTTTAAAGAAGGAGTGAAGCGTTCACATTTTGGTCATCCTTCTTGAGTTTCATGTGTTCTGTGCATCTATGGTAATTCAAGCATGTGGGCTAATAGCCACTTATCAATGAGTGCATACCATGTGTGTTTTTTCTGTGATTGGGTTACCTCACTCAGGATGAAATTTTCTAGTTCCCTCCATTTGCCTATGAATTTCATAAAGTCATTGTTTTTGATCTAGCTGAGCTTTTCTAATGCTTTGCTGAGAGTTCCAATTTTTTCATTTTTGCCAAGTATGTTTGTAACCTCTTCTGAAACTTCATTCACGTTTTTTAAACCATGGATGTTTTAAATCTTTGCTGGATTTTTCTGACATATTGTTTATTCTGTGCAAGAATCTACTTACTGCATTGTACTAACTTAAATCTTCCTAGTTTTTGTTTGTTTTTGTTTACTGGTATAATAGCAGATCTCTTATTGCACTACTAATTAAGTGGATGTTTCTGGCAAGAGATAGAGGGTCACTGTTCCATTACTTTTCAAAGAAGACAGATCTGGATGTCCCATCTGACCTCTGTTGACAATACATTGGGAGCTGCTGAGGTACAAGTATTGGATGCCAGAAGATTCTCCACTGGTGGCAGAAAGAAAGGAGAATGTGTTATACTTGAAAGTGAGTTAGTAGTCTCTGACAGACCCTCTTTGACATCACACAGTTATGTCTTGGAAAATTTGCTACATTCTCATGAAATAGTGTTCAGTGTTTGTTTGGTCTATTTTGTAGCTTAGCTTTTGCAGGCATAATTTCCATCGATGGTAAGGCTCCCTAATATAATTGGCTTGGATAGAATCATTTTTAATCAAATGTTTTGGGTCTTGGTAAGCCTGTTGTTTCCCCGTTCTTTGTCTGGAGAAAGACTTTTGATGAGATTCTTGGTCAAAGGGACCTATATTCATTGGCATTTTCTGTGTGGTGGCTTCTTTGTTACTCTTCACAATGCAATGCTGTTAGCAGATACACCTTTTCATTTCAGTCTTCCTGCACTTGCTTTGTATGTAACCTAAAAGATTTTTGCTATCTTAAGTACAAGTATAAGAAATGTATGTTTGCACCATTTTGTGGAAGTAGAAGTTCCTGGACTAACTTGCAAACAACTTAAATAGTTAACATATAATATACACATTTTTACTAAGGAAATATGGCAGGTAACCTCCTCCACTATACACGCAGATGTTCACTGGCCCACACACAGAAAATTTGGAAAGCAAGCAAATCTCCAGCTCCCTAAAGCAATTATCACTGGTAAAATTATGTTCCCAGAACACAGTGCTCACCATTGCCAGAAAGTAGAACAGCAGAATCTCAGATGCATGAGAGAGAAAATCATGAGGCTGTCTCACCATAATCATGCCTGTCAACTGATGTCAACGTCCCCGAATCTGTGATTTGTGAATTCAAGCTAAGCTGGGAAAACTGTCTTGACCAACTTTGTCACTGCGTGTCTACCTATTAGAAAACACACTGAATGTTCTGTCTGGATCCTTTCTCTCATCTCATTACGCCTTTTCTCCAGTTGCTGGAGAATGACTGAAGCTCCTTCTTCACTCCAGGGACATACCTGACAACGGACTTACTTGGGGACACAAAGTCCTGTTCTCTTACTGCACAATTGTGCAAGGCCATGAGAGTTAGAGGTACCTGCAGGACATGAAGAAGCCTTAGTTGCGATCACACTAAAGGTAAGTTTCTTTTCTGAGTTCAAGCTTCTGTACTTTCCTCTCAGTAAACTTGATGATAACTCTATTCTTTGTATATGTTGTATGCATATTTTTAACATCTTTTCCAGGAAAAATGATGAGATATCATTATCTTTCTTATTAGAAATTTGCATTTCTCATTTTGGGTGTCATGAACTGAGTACAGAAATTGGATCAACATCCATGTGTGAACAGAAACTCGCATTCTGATACCTCTGTAACTCTTTTCTGATTATTTGACATTTTTGGATGTGTGCATATGGTGTTAATCAGTAAATCTTTGCTAGGTATGATGGTGTAGACCCTAGAACTCAGAAAGCTATGAAAGGTGATAACATTCTATAAGAGTTTGAGGCCAGGCTCATTCTACCTAAAGTGTTGGAGTCCAATGTAGACTACAAAGTATGACCCTGAATAAATACAAACAACCAACAAACAAAAACTTTAAAGAGGATGTAAAGAGTTTAATTCAAGAAAATGTTTCTAACTTACTTGATGATCTTCTCTTTCCATTGCATCTATTTGCTTTCCTTTAAAATTTTATCTACATGCACTTCTTGTTTCTCCTATGTAACCACCACTATGTTTAACATTTTGCTTTTATGTTTACATTTAGTTGAGTTTTTAATCTACGCTTTTGGTCTGTTGTCTTAGCTTAACTCTCCTTGCCAATACATTATTTACTGTGCATAATTAGTGTATTTAATTTAAAATTTTAACTTTAGCGAAACTGCTGAAAAATTAATTTCTTTACCTTTAAAAGGACATACCATCTTCATGAATTGCCTCAGGGTGGTAAGCTTGATAATATTTTAATCTCTCCTTTTACAGAAATTACCAGCATCCTTTGCCGGGCCAGTTTCCTGTTGATTTTTTTTTTTTTACTTTCATGGTATGGTGTGTGTGTGTGTGTGTGTGTGTGTGTGTGTGTGTGTGTGTGTGTGTCTAATGTATCTATTTCATTTTTTTAAAAAAATATATGATTGGTTGATGTGCATGTTATTTTCAACACTGAGGTCTCTTTCTTCCATTAACTCTTGCTTTCTCAAAAGTGATGACTTTAAAATTCTAAAAATGATGAAATTTCAGTAGTAGAATTTATGTTTTTATGGAAAGCAATGAACCAGTAATGAAGAGACAGTAGTATTGTTGAAACAGCAATAGTGTCTCTGGGAATTGAACACCTTAAACCATTCTCTTTTAAACCTTTTTCTCCCTACCACTGTCATTTCAGACTTTCAAGATCTTTCAGGTCTCTGAAAGCATTTTGGGAGTCATTTAGTTGTTCATTTTCTGTCTGAGAATTTTTCTGTAAAAGCCTGGTGCAGAAAAATATTTTTACACTACATACAGGTAAGAGACTTATTCGAGGATAGTAAGTTGAATCCTTCAAGATTATCTCCAGGAATTATATGAACTTGATTTTCTGCACACCAACCCAAAAGCGCATGCGTGTGAGCATGCGTGCATGCGTGCGCACGCGCGCGCGCGCGCGCACACACACACACACACACACAATCATACTTTGCTACTAGAAAATAGTTTTTTGTAGAAGAAAAACTAATCCTTAAGTATTCTGAATTGACATCATATCTTCTCTGGCTCTTTAAGTTTTATTCAGTTATTTAATTGCCTAAGCCAAAACTTGAATGTTTCTATTTTAGTATTCTTTTGATCAAATAGTAAATTATATTTGCTCTAGCTTCAAAATTCATTGGGACCTTATCTATATTGATTGCCACTAATTTGCAATATTTTATACCATAGTCTAGGTCATCACTTCCCAGAGTGTTTTAACCAAGGACTGTGAGGACATACTCCAAATCTTTGAACCTGAAGAATAACTTTAAATGGATATCTTCATACTATAAATTATTCAGTTGAGATGAAAGACTATTACTTCTTAATTTGACTTTATTTTTATGGTTGACATGGGTATTTTCTTGGAAGAAAATGTGTTAAAGTTTTTACTAAAGATTTCATTAAAAAGTGAATAATGACATTATTGTGTAGAATGGCTGTCAGTAAGTTCTCCCCAAATTGAATGCTATAAAACTACTGGCACTTCTATTCACTATTGAAAAACTGTAAAGACTGAGGATCAAGAATCATAACTTTTAAAATAATGTAAATGTTTTCACTTCCTCATATTTAAACTTGTGAAGAGTTTTCATCTCTAACTGGTAGTCTGCAAACTATCAGAGATAAAAATTATGAGACTTTGCTAAGAAATCTAAAGAAACATCCTTGTGTGTGTGTGTGTGTGTGTGTGTGTGTGTGTGTTTATGATTGCCACTGTTCTATGAAAAAGGAAGAAAACCTAACTCAACTCAATAACTGGAGGATTTCATTACATCTAATTCCAAAATATTTCTTACCTAGCATTCCAGGCTCACTTGTAGTCTAAACCAGGGTTGGTCAAGATACCTAGTAGCAATTCCTAACTTAAAGACATGGCACTGAGAAGTGTAAGCAAAGAGACATGGGTAAACACACAATAGCAACAGCTAAAGAAAAAAATCAGGTAAAGTATCTATACTCTATGACAAAGAAAGAAAGAGAGATCAACATAAGAATTGGAGTTACTGTGTCTAAGAAATGTGATAGGCTTTTGTAACAAAAAGCCCATTTCCTGTGGCATGTTGAATTTAATTATACACTGTACTAAGTCTATGCAGTACTGCTTTTCTACCTTTTTTCATAACTTATCAACAATGGAGGCTACTGATCTTGCTTTCTGACTGGTGGGGACACAACAAGGTAGGAGATCAATCTGTAGTTAATGCATAAGTGACTCTAGGTGCATAATGCATAAGTGACTAGGTACAGCTCTGATGTATAAAAGGACATTTTTGTGCCTAAACTCTAGCCTCAAGGATCCTGACAGGAACAATTAAGAAATATGCCTCTTGATACTGCCTGGGGGGTGTGGTAGAGATGATATTGGTGGCTTGGTATAGGAAAGTCAGCTCTGAAGACATGAGAGCAGGAGGGCTGGCCTGACCTCTAGCTAAGACGGTGCTGGAAACCTGGTCCTGGTGGTGTGGGTGTGGAAATCTGGCAAAGATGGCATGAGCAATGGAGAGCCAGTTCCATCCATCATGATTTACTATAAGATGGAGAGCTGGTCCTTCCCCTCTTCACTTGGGCAAAGTGGGAGATCTGTCCCTTGTGGCACTGGAAGGGAGAGCTGGTAGTCTGACACCACCCAGGTCCAGATCCAGCCCTTTGAGTTGGTCTACCCAGCATCTACACCGTCTATGAACTGCTAGAGCTCATATTACAGAGCCAGAGCTTCAGTATCTCCATGACACTGGTAAACAGCAGTATATTTGAGAGGAGTCCACATGAAGATACAGTATTGATAGTGTAGCAGAAACTAGAGGTTTTGAGTCAGACCAATGGCTCATTGCAACGAACAATTCACAAGTAAAGCTATTTGTGGAAAAGGGTTGTTTGGGCCCTTCACATACTATAGCTTCCATAGCAAGGTGCTTTTGTTTTGTTATTTTTATTATTATTATTATTTGGTAGAAAGATTGGAAGGGGAGAGATGGGAAGATGAGTAGTTTCGGTAGATGATGTAAAACCCACAAAGACTGAATAAAAACTAAAAAAAAAAAAAGAAAGAAAGAAAGAAAAAAGAAATATGGCTCTCATGCCTTAGCAAGTAGCTTTTGGCCAATGACACACAAAATGTAGTTAGGTGGTCAGTTCTGCAGAGAGAAGGGATCACTTCTTACTATAGAGCCTGTATCCCCACTTCAGAGATTAGAAGAATAAATGCTGGTTCAAAGTCTGAAATGAATCACAAAATGAAAGGACCCCTCACTAAGATCAATGACCCTCTATATCTAAGATGTACTAATATATTCATAGCATCATTTCTTTGATCCTACTCAGATGAATGAACAGTTTTGTACCTGCTGCCCTAGTTTTAAGTATTACATTTCTGAATTATCATACATTGATACATTCTCATATTCTTTCCCCATAACCATGTTATATGGTTCAATTACTTACTTGTGAGCATGGTTTTAAATAAATATGCATGTTAACTTGTATATACATGTACATACATATACACATGTATGGTTTACACTACACACATATTTATATATTATAGTGATGTATATAGAAGTAAAATTAGAAGAATACTTTCTGGTTCTTTAGATAGAGATTTTGAGATTGTGATGGGTAGTAAGAAAGTTTGATGTCCGAGAAAAAAAAATCTCTCCATTCATCAACCTTTTCTTTCTTTCTTTTTCATTAACTTTTTATTCACATTACATGCGAATCATAGTTCCCTTACCTCTTCTCCACCTAGCCCCACCCTTACAAACAACCTTTCCCTTATCAGAGAAGGAGAAATCCTCCATGGGTACCAATCCACTCTCGCACATCAAGTAGCAGTAGGACTAAGTGCATTCTCTCCGACTGAAGCTAAACGAGACAGCCCAGCTAAAGTAAGGGGATCCTAAGATAGTCAACAGAGTCAGAGACATTGCCTGATTCAATTGTTAAGTGACCTACATGAAGACTAAGCTGCACATCTGCTACAGATGTGGAGGTTGCCTAGGTCCAACTCTTTGGTTGGTGGTTTAATCTCTGTGATCCCCATGGGCCCAGTTAGTTGACTCTGTAGGTATTCTTGAAGCATCTTTGACCCCTTCGCCTCCCTCAATCCTTCCCCACACTCTTCCACAAGGCTCTCCAAGTTCTACCTTATGTTTGGCTCTCAAACATCTCAAACATCTCATCTCTTTCCACCAGCTGCTGGATGAAGCCTCACAGAAGACAGTTATGCTAGACCACTGTGTGCAAGCAAAGCAGAGTAACATAATAGTGTCAGAGGTTGGCTTTCTCCCATGGGCCCTGGGTCTCAAGTTGGACAGTCATTGGTCAGCCATTTTCTCAGTCTCTGCTCCATCTTTATTCTATACATCTGTAGGCAGGACAAATTTTGGGTTGAACATTTTTTGGGGCATTTGGTGTCCACCCTCCACTAGAAGACCCCTCCATTGCTGGTGGGACTGCAAACTTGAACTCCCATTTTGGAAATCAATTTAGTGACTTCTCAGAATGTTGAAAATAGTTTTACTCAAAGTCCCAGCTATATTGTTCCTAGCCATATATGCAAAAGATGCCCCACTGTAGCACGCTTGCTCAATTATGTTCATAAAACCTGTATTCATAAAAACTAGAAATTAGAAACAACCTAGATGTCCCTTAACCAAAGAGAAGATTAAAAAAAATGTAGTACATTCACACAGTCAAATACTGCTCAGCTATTAAAAAATAAAAACATCTTGAAATCTGCAGACTAATGAACAAAATGAGAAAACCGTATCCAAAGTGAGGTAATCTAGACACAGAAAGATGTCCATGGTATGTACTCACTTATAAGTGGGCTTTAACCATAAAGTACAGGATAGCAATGTTACAATCTACAGACTCAAAGAAGCTAAATAACAAGGAGAGTCCAAGGCAGGATGCATGAATCTCACTCAGAATGAGAAATAAAATAGACATTAGAGGTGGATGGAGGAAGTGAAACTGGGGTGAGGATCAACTCTGGGGATCATGGTCCGGAAAGAGGGATGGGAAAGAAAGCACATTGGTTGGGGGGTACATCTCTTGGATATGCTGGAGACCTTGGACAGGGTAGACTCCCAGGAATCTATGAGGGTAACCCTAACTGAGACTCCCACTAGCTGGGCATATGGAGACCGAAGTGGCCACCACCTGTAGCCAGATGGGACATCCTTCTCTTTCTCTGTTGTGGAAAACTTTCCTGTTCTGTAGAAACCTGTAGAATTTAGGTTCATGTGTCTCTTAAGTCTTACAAGTTAATCCATTAACCTATTTTCTAGGAGCTAATCACTATTACTCTTTCTTTTTCTTCCGCTGTTTCCATCACTTTTTCATACTTATAAACAATACACACTTTCACATATACAAGTGTGCATACAGTCACATATACATGCACTTATTGTTATATGCTTCCCTCCACAAACAATATTCCATATATACCATGGAAAATTGCTTTGTAATATAATCGTTGGTTACTTGTTGAACTTTCCAAAATCAAAGTAGCATACACATGGATTGAGCGATCTGTAGGCCTTTTTGGTAGTCTTGCAGTCTTGCAAGTGCTGTTTTTATAATTACTTCATTTTGGCTTGAGATTTGGCTTTTCAAATCTCTAGTTTGTCTTTCATAGTTTTTTGCCTATTGTTCCTACATCTTTTCAAACTGAAGATTTTTACCACTGCTTTCCTTATATCCAGTGCCTACACAAAATGGTAAATTTCTGATCTTTGTACAAAAATTCTCTTCTATCTGAAATATTTCATTCTTCCCCCCTTTGGAAGAAGGAAGATGAAGCTAGTTTTAAGCTCTCAATCTTCCTGATCCAGTCCCTCAGGTATTTGGACTATAAACGTGGACTATTTCTCTAAGGCTAAGCAGTTCTTTTTCTTTTTTCACATATCTTTATTTGTGTATATAATTTTTGGTACATACTAATGTATACATAAAAATTTAAATATTTCTGTCGGGAAGGATTGGATATAGGCATATATGTCCTGTATATGGATACTCAGAGGTACCAGGAAGAGAAATTATAAGCAATTCTTAGTTGGTCAAGTTGGGTACAGGATTCACATTCTAACCTTTAAAGGGGCCATTTCTCCAGGCTCCTAACTAACCAGTTATTTAGAGATCACTATACATATCACATTCGCCCTAAATATTAATGTCACAGATGACTGTTTATGTTCACCTTCTTACTTGAACTCTGCTTAAATATTTACTTACCCTCCTACATTGAGAGTTTTTGAGATAAAAACTATTCCATTGTTTATTGATCACAGGAAAGAATAAATAACCAATGAAACGTGTTTGTCAAACAATTGCTTTGAAATAAAACTGAACCTTGTAAGCATGTTCCTGGAATGGACAGTCATTTTCTTCCTTAGTGATGCTAGAGCAGGAATTTGGTCTTCTGTTATATCTTCAGGAGCTGTATGCAAAAAGTTGTCAGTATTTGTTACATGAATGGATTATAGCTAATGTCTTGTCCTGCTTCTTTTTAGCCAGGGACCATCTAGCGAAGAGGGCAGTAGCATTCCAGAGTCTACATCAGCAATCATCTCCTATCCTCCACCACACTCTAGGCTGGTCAGTTCTAACAAATATCAACTTGTTTACCATTTCTCTTCTCATCCTCTGTTGCTCAAAAGTAGCAAGGTGACCAACTAGAATTGGTGTTACAATCTTTCCTTATGAGGCTTAAGCATAATTAAGTCAGGTTGATATAAGAACAAGAATTTGTGGACAAAATTATCTACATCTTCTGTTTTATTTCTTCATCTTATTTGTAAGTACAAGGTTTCAGGGTAGCTCTTTTTCCTTTTAGATAAGTTTCCATTCTGAACGTTAAGAATACAACAGCTTGCAGTATAATTAGAGAAAATGTAGGTCCTCTGCAATAAAATTACCAATAAAAATGATAATTTTGGGAAACAATTAACTTCAATGAAACAGTGGGTTCGGCACACCCCTTGCCAGCTCAGGATGATGGCTTGTTACGTTTCTGCTTGCTCTGGTATTAATCTATAGAGCTACAGAAAGAGAGCAGCTGTTGTAGTTTTGGAGAAAAATCAAACTCAGTGCTAATTTTCAATGACAGAAAAATATGATCATGGTAATTATGGCATAATTACAATGCCTTGAATCTAATTTTAGCATCATAGTAAAATAAAGAATGGAAAACCAATATAAAGGATGACAAGAAATACATTGGTCTTTTACTTTCTAAAGATAATAGGACCACAACAAAAAGAAGTGTTACTTTATGGGGGAAATCATTATCTACGAGTTACACTGCAATGCTCTCCAAATTTTCTTTTCTGAAAAATCATTCAATAATTTTAGACTAAATAAAATATGCAGGAACTGCTTCAAAACAAACAAAAAATATTTAGATAGTATACTACTTTGACTGAGTAGATGGGCTAGTGGTAAAATGGTTAGCTATGCGATCTTAAGAACAGGAGTTCCCAAGTAAGAGCTAGGCATGGGAATATATGTCTGCAACCGTGTACTTGGGACTGGGGAAGTTGGGACCAGAAGGTCCTAGGGACTCCCTGGCTTAGTGAGAGACACTGTAAAACTAAAATGGAAAAATGATATAGGTAGACATATAAGCCTTAGGTCTTCAAATGTGCATGCACAGGCAAGGTCATCACCATCAGTGTCTGTACAGTCACACACATATACAGAATACATATACATAAGGACAGGAAGAAAGCCTACCACTATTGGTAGGACACAATTGTGAGTCCAGTTGTATCCAAAAGATCTTTTCTTCTATATTTAAGTGGGTTTGTTCTACATGCTGATGTTCACATGAATATCAATCTAAAGATGAATTTATGAAACAAAAAAGGGCTGTACCTTTTGTTCCAAAAATTAAGCACCCTGTTCCTCAAAACTGAACAACATTTCAGCAAAACAGAAAAATCTAATATCAAGAACTAAAGAGAACACACATTTAAAACCTTGTATCAGCTATGGAACAACCTTGATTTTCTCTTGTCATTTGCAAAAACAACAATAATAGTTCTTACACAAAATGTAATCATGGTTATTATACTGGTAGTTCGGTATTTTGGAATGGAAGATTTTTGTTAATGAAATCTTCATCCCCCATTAAGTGAAGATTTTCATAAAATTGTTCTTTTAACAAATAATTTTTATCATATCACTGGACCTGCTTCATAAAAATAAGGATAGAATTTAAGATAGTAGTATAAATCACTTGTTTTGTTTATTTATTTATTTGTTTGGTCTTTGGCACTGGTTGCTGACCCACATGCCAACAAGGACTCAAGGCTGTATAACCAGACCTACCACTTTCTAGTCATTTTCTCATCTACATGTAATACGTACAGGAAAATCAGTAAAGGTATATCTATAAATGCTGTATTTAGCACAGGAAGTCATGCTTCTACTTATTACTCTGAACAAAAAGTTTACACAAGTTCTGGAATGTGACAGTTCTTCAAGCTTCAAGACAAGTATGCAAAGGTGAAAAGAAGAAAGGTTGTAGAGAGTTATCAATTTTCTCCTCTGTATCATCAGCCCAGTAGGTTTCATGTTCAACTCCCTTTATCAGAAGTGCAAGCATATTCTTGGGTTAGAATTTTTCTTCTTAGCTTGACAGGGTTCGAGACCCCATATGAACAACAATGCCAACCAACCAGAGCTTCCAGGGACTAAGCCACTACCCAAAGACTATACATGGACTGACCCTGGGCTCCACCCTCATAAGTAGCAATGAATAGCCTAGTAAGAGCACCAGTGGAAGGGGAAGAAGCCCTTGGTCCTGCCAAGACTGAACCCCCAGTGAATGTGATTGTTGGGGGGAGGGCGGTAATGGGGGGAGGATGAGGAGGGGAACACCAATATAGAAGGGGGGAGGGGTTAGGGGGATGTCAGCCTGGAAACTGGGAAAGGGAATAACAATCGAAATGTAAATAAGAAATACTCAAGTTAATAAAGAAAAAAATTAATAAAAAAAGAATTTTTCTTCTTTACACAACCACCAGAACACAGATATAAATCTAAACATTCACGAATGCTAGTAGAAAGTAATCACATTTTTGAAATAAATTAAATAATGGCACTAAATCTTGGTAGTATTTGCAATTTGGGTTTTTTTTCACCCTGCTTTTATGTTCAGCATGCAATTCTATTTGAACAGGCTTCTTTCTTCCTTTCGTCTCCTTCACCCACCCAAGTAGTTAGCCTCCTATATTTTTTGCCCTTTCACACATCACAAGCAGGCCATCTGCAACAGAATAAGGGCATGAGATGGGATGTGTCTTTTAATCTTATGTTTTTTATAATTTGCACCCCCTATTGAACTTTAATCTGATGTTTCTATCCTGAAACATAAATAACAGCAACATCAGAAGTTAAAAAGAGGCAAAGAACAGACATTGTTTTGAGACAAAAGTGATCCTTGATTCTTAAATATATTCCAACATACACAAATTTTCCCTAAAAGAACAGGAAATGTCATGAGCTTTAAACTTTCCCAAAGTTGGCTGATATAATTTCCTCTGTGAATAACATCCCTGACTTTCGTGGCTAGCATTTACTTCCAGAAATGCATGAACACAACTTCTGGCAGTCATAACAGGGGCAGACTTTAGTTGTAGGATTGTTCAGAGCAGACTTCATTGAGGACTGTTGGATTGTTTCTTTCCACTTTTTGACTGGAAGGTCACTTGCTGGCTCCCACTCAATGAAACATTTGGTTTTCTTTCAAAACAAAGTATTTAAGGATTTCTTTGGACAAAGTGACCCTCCCCACAACTCCACCCATGATGTAAGGCTTTCACTTGGGCTCCATTTAAGTCAAAATTTACTACCATAAATTAGATACACAGGGAGAACGTAAATATTGACAATTTTTGCTGACATTTTGCTCTGAACTGTTTGTTAAAGATGAGCTCTTAAGGCCTTGCATGACTTAGGATTCAGTTTGATTCTTGCCTATTGTGTTGAATTCACAAATATTTTCATTTTCTTTTCATACTGTCAGTCATTAAACATTCAATGATGCTTCAGAGACTAGCACTGCGCTAATGCAGATTATGCCTATGAAGTGATGCTGATAGTATAGATAACAAATGCATTGATAGTAAATCTTATATTACAACATATATATATATATATCTATATATATATATATATATATGGATTTTGGTTGTTCAAGGCTTATCTTCATGGCACATGGTAAAATCATTATAGCATCATAAGAATTGACTAAAACAAATGTTATAACTCATATCTATGTTGCCAGTTGATATACACTTTTTTAAGGTATTTAGCAATGAGTGAGGTCTTGTACTGATCCTTACAAAACTCACAAACAGGACAAAAAAATCCACACAAAAATTGATCAAAGTAAACGCTTGTGACAAAAGTAACTTATATAAATGTATCTAAAGTACAAGTCAATCCTGCTGTCTCAGATTTTAGTATTTATTTATCCCACTCCGGTAACCTTTCTCAGTATTTCGTGAATTATTCTCATTTTTATTTCAGTATCTTCATGCTCTCTTCCTTCTCATATTTTTAACATATGACTTTATTTCTTGTTTCACTATTCCAACTATCATTAATTTCTTTTGGCACCACACATAGGTTCTACAGTGAAGACTCCAGTCCCTGTGACACATCGTTTTCTGTGCCAGCTTATTCCCATTCTCAATAGCCATAACAGTATGGCAGGCTGAAAATAACATCATGTTACATTTTTAGATTAACGATTGCATTCACACATTATGTCATATAAGATATTGCCAAAATCGTAAGTTATAACTTATTGATGAAGCTGTAAGGAGTAAATAAATCAATACACAAAAAACTTTAAATTTTTTTGCCAGAAATGTGGTTAGAACTCATCAATGTTATGTATAAAAGTAAAACTTGAATATAGATGTTCTCCAAGTTTTTTTTTTTTTTTTTGGTCTCAAAATATAAGAATATTTCAGTTCCAAATTCTGCCAAAAATAAGAGCTGAATTTTATTCTGTGAAATAAATGTCATTTACTCAAATAAATTAGATCAGAAAAGACAATTCTCCTGCCACATAATAATCAAAACACTAAATGTACAGAACAAAAAAAGAATATTAAAACCTGCAAGGGAAAATTTTCAAGCAACATATAGAGACAGACCTATCAGAATTATACCCAATTTCTCAACAGAGACTCTAAAAGCCAAAAGGTCATAGACAGATGTCTCTCAGTTCCTAAGAGACCACAGATGTCAGCCCAGACTACCATACCCAGCAAAATGTCCAATTCTCATAGATGAAAAACCCACACTATTCCATGACAAACCAATTTCAACAATATTTTCCACAAGTCTAGCCCTACAGAAGACACTAGCCAGAAAAGCTCAACCCAATGAGACTAATATCAAAATAACAGGAATTAAGAATCATTAGGGGTTGGGGATTTAGCTCAGTGGTAGAGCGCTTGCCTAGCAAGCACAAGGCCCTGGGTTCGGTCCCCAGCTAAAAAGAAAAAAAGAAAAAAAAAAAAAAGAATCATTGCTCATCAGCCTCTACACTTGATCTTAGCCAAAAGGCTGAGAAGTGATAGCCTCTCTAAAGATCAATGGACTCAATTCTCCAATAAAAAGACATAGGCTAACAGAATTGATGCATAAACAGAATCCAATCTGCAGTATAAAAGAAATATTTCAGCAACAAAGATAACATTGCCTCAGAGTATAGGGTTGGAGAAAAGTTTTCTAAGCAAATGGTCCCAAGAATCAAGCTGGAGGAGACATTCTACTATACAATAAAATAGGCATTTGACCAAAATTAGTCAGATAAGACAGAGGAGGATACTTCGTAATCATCAAAGAAAAAATTCACTAAGAGGACATATCAATTCTGAACCACTATGCCCCAAATGCAAGGATACCCACATTTGTAAAAGAAACATTCTAAAGCTTAAATTACACATTGAACTCCATCAAGGCAGAAAATAACAGAGAAATAATGTAACTAACAGAGGTTATGATTAAAATGGACCTAACAGATATTTATAGAGCATTTCACCCAAACACAAAAGAATATACCTTCTTCTCAGCACCTTGTGGAACCTTCTCCAAAATTGACTGTATAACTGGGCACAAAGCAAGTCTTAACAGATATAAGAAAATTGAAATAACCCTGTGCATCTTATCAGATTTCTATGAATTAAAGCTGATCTTCAACAACAACAGAGACTAGAAAGCCTACACATTCATAGAAATTGAACAACTCTCTACTCAATGATGTTTGGATCATGGAAGAAACAAAGAAAGATATTAAAGTCTTTCTAGAATTCAAAGAAAATGAGAGCTGCACATACCCAAACTTATGATGCACAATGAGAGCAGTGGTAGGAAGAAAGTTCATAGTATTAATTACCTTCATAAAGAAATTGGAAAATTCTTATACTAAAGAAGTAAAGTATACTTGAAAGGCTCTAGGAATAAAGAAGCAAACAAATCCAAGAGGAGTAGATTGCAAAATTTAATCAAACTCAGGAGTTTAATCAATAAATTAGAAGAAACAAAGAACACAGCACAAACGATAAGTGAAACTGAGAGAAGATTCTTTGAGAAAATCAACAAAATGGAAAAATTCTTACTTAAACTAATGAAAAGGCAGAGAGATGGTATCCAAAGTAATAAAATCAGAAATGAAAAGGGAGGCATAACAATAGACACAAACGAAATTTAAAGAATCATTGAGTCTTACTTCAAAAGCCTGTACTCCACAAAATTAGAAATGTAAATGAAGTATATGATTTTCTTTACAGATTCCCAACTACCAAAGTTAAATCAAAATGAAGTACACTATCTAAATATTCTTACAACCCATAAGGAAATAAAGGCAGTTATTAAATCTACCAACCACAAAAAGCCCAGGTCCAGATGGTTTTAGCACAGAATTCTACCAGATTTTCAAAGAGGAGCTAATGCCAATACTCCTCAAACTCTTCCACAAATTAGAAACAGAAAAACCATTGCCGAACTCCTTCTATGAGGACACAATCACCCTGATACCTAAACTACAAATACTCAACAATGAAAGACAGTTTCAGACCAATCTTCCTTATGGACACAGATGTAAAAATACTTAATAAAATACATGCAAACTGAATCCAAGAACACATCAAAAACATCATACAGCATGATTTAGGCTTCACTCCAGGGGTGCAGGTGTGGTTAAATATATGAAAATCCTCCACTGTAATCCACCATGTAAACTAACTGAAAGAAAAATCACATGATCATCTCATTAAATTCGAAAAAAGTCTAATAAAATCTAACACCTCTCCATGTTAACTCTTGGAGAGATCAGGGATAAAAGGTGCATACATAAACAAAATAAGCCAGTAGCCAATAGCCAAAATCAAATTCAACAGAGAGAAACTAAAAGCAATTTCACTAAAATTAGGGACAAGCCAGGGATATCCATTCTCTCCCTGTATTTTCAATACAGTACTTGGAGTTCTAGTCTGCTAGAGCAATAAGAAAATGACAGGAGATCAAGGGGATTCAAATTGGAAGGGAAGATGTCAAAGTATTTGACAGATGGTAATATAGTTTACAAGAGTGACTCCAAAATTCTACCAGAAAAACCTTATGCCTGATAAACCCTTTCACCAAATTGACTGAATACAAAATCAATTCAAAGAAATCAGTAGTGCTATTTTATACAAATGATAAATGGACTGAGAATAAAGTTAAGGAGACAATGTCTACACTTCACAATAGCCACAAATAATATAAAGTATCTTGGTGTAACTCTAATGAAGGAAGCGAAAGATCTGTGTTTCAAGTCTCTAAAGAAAGAAATTGAAGAAGATACCAGAATGTAGAAGATCTCCTATGCTCATGGATCAGTAAAATTAACATAGTGAATATGGCCATCTTACCAAAAGCAATCTACAGATTCAATGCAATTCCAATCAAAATTTCAACACACTTTGTTGCAGATTTTGAAAGATTAATTCTCAAATTCATATGGAAAATAAAAAATCTGAGATAGCTAAAACAATCCCAAACAATAAAAGAACTTCCGGAGGTATCATGGCCCTTGACCTCACACTGTTGTAGAGAGCAAGAGTAATAGAAAGTGCATATTGGTATAGAACCAGACAGGTTGATCAATAGAATCAAATTGAAGACACTGAACTAAACTCACATAGCTACAGGTACTTTATTTTTGACAAATATGCCAAAACTATACAATAGAAAAGGGAGATAAACCTCAACAAATTTTGCTGTTTTAACCAGACATTGGCATATAGAAGAATGCAAATAGATCTATATTCATCACCCTGCAGAAAACTCAAGTCCAAATGGATTAAATACCTCAATATAAAAACCACATAGACTAAATCTAATAGAATAGAAAGTAAGGCAGAGTTTTGAATATATTGGGGATAGTTCTACCTCAAGATCCAGCTATACCACTCCTGGGAAAATACTCAAAAATGATCCAACATCCATTAGGACACTTGTTCAACTATGTTCATTGCCACTATATTCCTAATACCAAAAAATGGAAACAACTCAGATGCTCCTCAACTGAAGAATGATAAAATATGCTTCATTTACACAATGGAGTACTATTCAGCTACTAAAAATAAGAACATCATGAATTTTGCAGGGAAAATGGATGGAACTAGAAAATATCATACTACGTGAGGTAATCTGGGCATAAAAAGACATACATGGTATGTATTTAACCAGAAAGTACAGGATAAACATACTATGATCCAAAACCCCCCAAAAAAAAAGCCAAATCCCAAGGAACATCCAGGAAAAGGGTGCTTGAATCTTTCTCAGAAGAGGAAATAAAATAGCTATCAGAGGTAGATAGAAGAAGGGAACTTGGTGGCAGGAGGGGTTGAGAAGGGGAACAGGGTGGGGATTCAGGGATATGGATAGCAGAGGAGAGAGAACAAAACTCAGAGGTGGGTGCAGGGGGGTCATCTCTAGGACATGCTGGAAACCTGAGATGGGGAAGGGGGAGGGTCCAGGGTATATGTGAGGGTTAATGTAGCTAAGATCCCTAGCAGTGGGGGAAATAGAGCCTGAAGTAACCATCTCCTATAGTAGGGCAGGACTCCCAGTTGAGGGATAAAGGCAACAAACAACACATGAACAAAGCCATCAACCCCATATATGTCCTTCCTGTCAGATATGCAAGAGACAAAGACAGAGCAGAGACTAGGGAATGGCCAACCAATGACTGGCCCAAATTAATATCCATTCCATGGGCAAGAACCAATTCCTGACACTATAAATGATACTCTCATGCTTCTAGACAGGAGCCTAGCATGACTGTTCTCTGAAAGAATCCATGCAGCAGCTGCCTGAAACAGATGGCAGAGACCCACAGCCAAACCATTAGATGGACCTCAGAGAGTCTTGTAGAAGAATTGGGGAAAGTATTCAGGGACCTGAAGAGGGTATGGACTACAAAGGAAGACCACCACGGAGTCAACTAACATGGACCCTTAGGGGCTCATAGAGACTGAAATGCCAAAGAGCAATCACGAGCTAAACCGAGGGCCCCTGTACATGTACAGTGGATGTGCAGCTTAGTATTCATGCAAGTCCCCCAACAAATGAATCAGTAGCTGTCTGTGAATCTGTTGCCTGCCTGTGGATTTGTTCCCCTAATTGGTCCAACTTGTCTGACCTCAGGGTGAGAGTGTGCACCTAGTCCTGCAGTGACTTAATGAGTCAGGCTGGGGTGATGTCCACAGCAGCTCTCCCTGAGGGGGGTTGGGGGGGAGAACTGTATGAGGGGGGACTGGAAGGATTGAAGGCTAATATTGATATATAAATTGAATAAATTCATTAATTAATAAAACACATAGATGAATGATCATGTATATTGATTATAGGAAATCGGAAAAATATGAAAATAAAATACTAGTGTAAAAATTAGAAATGAGAAAGTAAACAATAACAGAAATAGAGCAGAAAATAAAAGTGCAAGAGTCACACGAGACATCGCGAGAAGATAGTCTTTACGTATAATTGGTGTCTCAAGGAAAGAACCTATGTAGCATGTGTCAGGAGCAGTGATTATCACCACCTTGGTTGGTTTTCAAAACTGATGAAATATGTTAAACCACGTGCTCAAGAGAAAACAATGAGGCCTAAGAAATTGATAAGGAGCAAACTGTGAGAAATGGAAAGGAATCTCAAAAGTTACTAAAAAAAAGAAAATATACATCAACAGTGGTTAAGTAGAAATATAAGTGCTGGCTTTCAACAGAAAGACTCAACAGATGACAAAAGAGGGGTCATTTGTTCACAGCGGAAGGCAGCAATGACTGCCTACAAGTTACACTCAGTAACAGACAAACAGAAAGTCAGGATCTGGAAGAAGTATACAAAAGTGAAAGTAAAGACATTTTTCAAGAAGGGAAGCAATCATATACAGCCACCAAACTAGATAAGATGGATGAAGCAAAGAAGTGCAGGCTGACAGGAACTGGATGTAGATCTCTCCTGAGAGACACAGCCAGCACATGGCAAATACATAGGCGAATGCCAGCAGCAAACCACTGAACGGAGAACGGGATCCCCGTTGAAGGAATCAGAGAAAGGACTGAAAGAGCTTGAAGGGGCTCGAGACCCCATATGAACAACAATGCCAAGCAACCAGAGCTTCCAGGGACTAAGCCACTACCCAAAGCCTGTACATGGACTGACCCTGGACTCCAACTGCATATGTAGCAATGAATAGCCTAGTAAGAGCACCAGTGGAAGGGGAAGCCCTTGGTCCTGCCAAGACTGAACCCCCAGTGAACGTGATTGTTGAGGGGTGGGCGGTAATGGGGGGAGGATGGGGAGGGGAACACCCATAGAGAAGGGGAGGGGGAAGGGTTAGGGGGATGCTGGCCTGGAAACCGGAAAAGGTAATAACAATTGAAATGTAAATAAGAAATACCCAATTTAATAAAGATGGAGGAAAAAAAAAAGAGAAGGGAAGCAATCAGAGTATGGCAAAAAGTACATCAGTTTAAGTTCGCCATACAATACAGAGACTCCACTGAAGTGAGCAACAAAGATGTTTTAAAACAGAAAATATGCACTTACTAAAAATCAATTATATCACAGCTCATAGAGCTGACCTCAAATAAAGGGAGATTTAATTTACACAGGATAGTCACTGAAGTTGAGTAAAACTAAGCTATAAATTAATAACAGAAAGGTCACTATTATATGAACTTCTCATGAGAGTCACAGAAAACAGTAAGAGCTACGCTACAGATTTTGAATTCAGTAGTAGAGAAGAGAGAATGTTTATGACAAGTCCAAAAAGCAATATTTGCAATAAAATCAGATAATAAAGTATCTTCATGAACTCCAAATGTAAGCAGCAGAGGAGAAGAGTAATTTTCCAATGAAGGCATCAGGTACACACCTAGTGCACAAATACATATGAAGGCAAAACACTCATATACGTAAGCTAATTAAAGAGTTCAAATTTCATTAGAGTTACATCAAAGAAAATTGTGACCAGAAGAGGGCATTGGAGATACCCTGGAACTGGAGCTACAGTTGTGAGGTGATATGTGGGTGCTAGAAATTGAACCTTAGATTTCTGAAAGATCATCTTGTGCCCATAACCACTGAGCCATCACCCTAGACCTCTACAGATATTTTAAAAAATTGATTCATTTTTAAAATGGTCAGGTATCCTAATATGTTGCACTGTGTAAACAATATGTAAACTCTGTGACTATTTGAGGGAAAAGTAGGGAAGTTACATCAACCTACAGACTTATATAAGGAGCTTCTCAAAAAGACTATAATCACCAGGAATAAAGTCAGAAGTTGACAAGTGAAATTTACAATTTTTTAATTATAAAATTGAAAATCAGCAAAGGGACAGTTAATGTATTGCAAAGGTAGGTGATCTATTTTACTTTAATTATGAAATTCACACAACCTGGTGTCACCTGAGACGGGAGTCTCAGTTAAGTGTTGGAAAGGACAGATTGTTCGTTAGCACATCTGTGGAGGGATTGTCTTGATTATTAATTACTCTATGAGAGCACAGTCCACAGTAAACATCCTCATTTCTTGGGAGCATAGTCTTGAGCTCGATGAGAAAGCTAGCTGAACAGGAGTCTGAGTACACTAGCAAGCAACATTGCTCCATGATTTCTCCTTTCCAATTCTCACTCGGGTTTCTGACTTGACTTCTCTCATTGGTGAACTATGATGTGGAAGTGTAAGCCAAATAAAGAAGATAATTTGCTTTTGGTCACAGTGTTTACCACAGAATCCAATTGAATCTAAAACAAAAATCAATAGAATGGAAACAGGGTCATTATAAGGAAAGAAACAATACAAGGTCAGAGCCGTGGAGCAGTTGGAAGTAGTGAGCTACTGATTTTGATGTGTGATAAGAAGGGTAATGAAACAAAAGATTCAGGCTGTCTTTAGACTCTTGAAAAATAGCTATATGTAATGTCTAGGTCCTCCAACAGAGACCATGCTCTTAACATTCCTACTTTGGTCCAATAAGAGTAATGTACTTCTGAATTCTAGCAGGATAAGATGATGAATTTATGCTGTTTTAATTGTACTCTGTGGTCATTGCTATACCAACAATAGAAAACTGTAACAGAGTAGAGGAGTATGGCTAAAATATCTGTGGTGCACACCTGCTTGCATGCGTGCATGTTTATGTACATGTATGTTCAGGGATTGAAACAATGGCAATGGTGTATGATGACGATGGAAAAGAGTGCTGGGTCTCATTATGCAGGACTTCCTAACAAAAGAAGTCTGAATTTTCCTGAGAATGAGATCTTATAAGAATGATCCATTTGCCTCTTTGTTCTTCTGGTTTTCCCCTTAAGGTTCACATTTGGCAATTATCCATCTCCTCTTCCTACACAGATGGAATTCCACGTTAGATTCTGAGTTCTCTTGCACCCCAGGAGCTACTGTTTCCATAACATGCAAACATATTCACACACACACTATTCACTATTGTCTCTTCCATGCCATGATTTTTTGAGGTACTGAGCATTTTATCCACTTATAAAGTTATAATGACAAACTTTGACAAAAAGCAATAAAACAAAAGATCAGGTTGTACTGAGAGAGATTAATAAGAAATCTTAAGTAGATTTTTCAAGACGAGAAAGGTTTTCCAGAGGTCTCTCTCCCTCTTGTCCAGTCCTCTATCATCCTGTGCCAGTCATATTTTTGTTCATATTTTTTCTTTCATCACTTGTGTTAAAGGAAGTGGTCAGAACTACAATAGACAGGCTGAGTGGGAATATTGAAAGTTCATCTTTATTTTCCCAATGTTAGTCTTGATTCATTTGTAAAGCAGACTGCTGTCCATGTGCATGGCTAAATTCAGCATTCAGGCTCACTGTTAAAGAAGTTTCCAAAATAGTAAACAGACCACCAAAAAGCTGGGCCTGGGAAAGGAAGGAGAATATGTGATACTAGAAATCCTTGGAAGCATAAGAAAGAGTCTTTATTTTTTTAATGTCAGCAGGATTTCTCTGGATTAGGGCTGATTGCTCTGCTGTGTATAGCGTTGCAAAATGCTTTGAGTTTCACAATCTTCTGCGTGGTTTTCTGTGAAGTCACTGGTGGCCTCTACTCTCCAAATCACTTCATAGTGAACACTTTGATCCACTATGCTATCAGTCTTGAGCTTCTAATTGCTTCCAAGTGAATTTTGGATTGCCAAGAGTCTGGGTGGTGTCTTCCGTCTGATTCAGTTCTTTGCTCTGCACTTACATATTTCTGTGCTCCCAAAGTCCTCAGAACAACTTACTAGGCTAAATCCTTTCACTATAACAGAAATAACATATGTGCAAGTTAACCTGAAAATGGAAAGTTAGGGTACATTTTCATTCATTAACTAACTGCAGGGGACACACTTAAAACACAAGTCTCTAATATGTTATTTTGTACCTTGAAGACAATTTTCTTTGTTTTGGATGTCCAGGTAATGTATTAGAAAAAAGTATGTGAGATTTTAAAAGGGATGCAGAAAGGTGACTGTTGAAGGAATTATTGCAACTGAATATGTACAGATTTTTAATGTATTGTTATCTAACCCATTTCCTATGCCCACATTCAACAAATAAACACTCAATTATATATGACTTGTATGCCCTTTTTAATGTACAAAAATGTACAACCATGTCACTTTGCCTTCTCTTCCTATATTCAGTGTCACTCTTGTAACAGCCACCCTTCTTTTGTCTTCCCTACAACTTTAAAGAATTTCTTAATTTCTAGTCCTTCCATTAAACTTTCAATACTTTCTTTAGGTTATGTTAATAAAATTAAACAAATCAAATGCTATTATAGCTAGGCACATGCCACAGATGAGTCCCCTAGCACATACATATCACCCTAAAGTGTTTTCTTTCTTGTTTGTTTATTGGGATCACATGCTTCCACTCAAATTTCTAGGATTAAAATAAGAGTGGCCACGTATCCAGTCTCTGATTTCAGAAATTAATACTCATTTTTCTCCAACTGATGGAGTTCAGAGAACTAGAAATGGTAGGGAGTCCAGCACCTCTCCCAGATTATCCTGCCATTCTCTCCTATATATCTTCACTCTATCACCTTAAGTTAGGTTTAAATTTCAGCCAGCTTTGCTCCCTGTGCCTCTTAGCACGTTTTGTCCTCTGCCTCTATTGATCTGAGTTTCTGCTTCAGATTAATTCAATTCCCAAGTCTCTAAAATATCATTAAGTCATTCCAAAATGCTCATAAAGCCTGAATTATTTCTCTGTATTGTTTCATAACTGTTCCTGAGAAGATATGAGTAAGGGTCTATTCACTCCAAATAGGGGATACACACACACACACACACGCATGCATGCACACACGCACACAGGCACGCACGCACGCAGGCACGCACACACGCGCGCGTGCACAAACACACACTAGGAACATGGGTAAGGGTCCCTGCTGAAGCATGGAAGCTTCAGGCAGCTGTATCACTGAAAATAACACTCCAGTATAGGTGCTAACTAACAAAAGTCACATCAGCTAAATTTCTCTGCACTTAGAGGCATCTATACCACAGAATCTCTTCTCCTATGGCAACTGCTTACTATTTAATTAAAGCTGGGGAGGATCTTCTTAAGAATTTAAATTTTGTGAACTTGTTAAATCTTATGAACCTCTCTCTTCCCTCCAGGATCTTTCAATTTAAAGGAAATATCTATACAATACTCTACCCTTTCCTAAAATTGGTATTTCTTTCTGCCCACCCCCATTCCACAATGTCATCTGAACTTTGAAGAAAGTGATATGAATGTAGATATTTGATTGACTGATTATGAGTCTCCACGGTAACCAACCCTCACTACAGAGAAGACATTCCCTCCAGAGATAATTATAACAGCAGTATTATCCCATGGCTATAAGTGAAAATTCATAGAAGGCATCCTGAAAAACCGTACAACATTCATTTAACAAAGCAATAGCAATGGCTCCCTCAGAAATATGCAAACTGCCTGCCTTGGCTTACAGTAATAAACACAGGTTTCTCCTCAAGGATCAGGACTTAAGTCCATTCTTAAAGTAGTTGCATGCACACACAGTGATCATGCCACCAGTACACTAGTCTGCACATCTTTCCCGGCTTGCTAATGCTAGTATAAAAGGTAGATCTCAAAACCAAGCAAGCACTTCTTTCACTACAGCCTAATCTATGCTCAAAATATGTGATGTTTTCAGCAATAGAGATTTAGCGTATGGTTTTAGAAGGCAATAAACATTTGATAAATGATAACAAATAACCTTTACGGTTTCTGAGACTTTGGTGATCAACTAATAGAGAGGTAACTTCCACCAAGCACTATGATTTCTACTAAAAATTTAAGGTTCCTGGGAACTACTTTTGCTATGCACATGATATGTCTCATCATCCACAGCTTTCTAGTCTTTCTAAATGCTTTCTATCTAGATGGTTAGTATATAATGAAAGATTTTCAAAGGGTAGACAACCTCTTTTTCAGTTCTAGAAACATCCTCTCCCCTTAATTGACCTTGGAACTCAAAAGCTAGGGGGCTACTTTAAAAATGTTATCAAGGTTCTATACAATGAAGATATTCACACACACACACACACACACACACACACACACACACACACACACACCCTTATCATTTCTATTAGTTTTTCTAAGAGACATGTTAAGTACAAAAGCATGGTTGAGAAGTACTAACCTTATTTATATTTCTGTAATCCTCCTGCTTCCTGCCTCATCATTCTGGAAGATTCTATGGACTTTAATAGATCTTTCTAAAAGATCAAGATATCTGATTAAGCCCAAAGGACTCAGCAACTTTCTTGAGCTTCTATACTAGGCTAGGAGACAACTAGAGAGTGGGTCATGCTCTCATTTGACATGATTGCTGTCTGAGCTGTTTCCCAGTTCTGAAAGGCTTCTTTGTTAGACACACCTCATCATGGAAAGTGTCCAAGGACAACCTTTAATACACTTTCTTGAATGGGAAAGACATATACAGCATTCTCTGAAGGAGCAATAATTTCCCAGCTCTAGAATAAGCTTAATATATTTTATTTGTAGCATTTTTCTACCATTAAGTCATTCCTTTAGTGACCTGTCATTTCTGCCTTAATGCCTTCTAGAGACTCATTTAGACAGCATTTGGATTTTCATCATTTCCACCCACCAACCACATGATACAAAGTTTGCCAAATTTGCTTTTGGGTGACATGGATAGATCTCATTATCTCCTGACCTTTTTTTTTTTTTTTTTTTTTTTACCTTTTTTGGGTTGCTTCAGTACTTTATGAACTCAATTTGGACACCATTCTAAATAATTTTGATTATATAAAGCCTTTCCTACCTCATAATAATCACACAGCTCTATGAGTATCACCATTGCTACCAATGTCTCAAACCAGTCTTAAGTTCCCTAATGAGATAACTTATTTCTTAATCTTCCTGTGAAAATAGTCCTATCAGGACCAGCGAACATCAAACACCTTCTCTCCTATTCTCAGGATCCTTAAGAAAGTTGGTCATTCTCTTGAGTTCTAGCATTTAATGTTAATGGGGACCTCAGTTTGAAAGAAACAATGTACCTTTAGTGTTCCAAATGAGTCAGGGCATCCTTGTTAGTGAGGCTGGAAGAATGTAAGGGTCTATTTCATTTCTTGTTTGGTAGTTTTTCTCTATTTAAGCCATTTAGAGGTAGAACGCCTCTTGATTATCACAGTTTCCTATACTGAATGAACACTAATGCCTTTCTGTGCATGCTGAGTCTTGAACTCACCCTACCTCTGAATTAAAGATATACTCCAAAGACCTGAAGGCTACATTTTATTGTTTCTACCTCATTCTCTTTCTCCTACCAGACTTTTATTTTTTTTTACTGTAGACCCCAAGAATTTATGTTTCATAAGGGTTTTAACACAGATATTACATATTCTCTCATCTTCTTATATCCTACTGGCTTTTGAAAAATGGCAAACTGGTACCTTCATCTCACCCTCTTTTTTTCTATGTGTCTTGCCATTTTAGAACCCAGTCCAGGGAAGCCTTATCTTTTCCTATTGTTATTTCTCTCTTATAAATAGGCAAGATCTTACTGGGTAGACAGCTCAGCATCATTTTATGTCTTATTATAGCCAAGCCTTTAAAATGATCCCCACAGTTGTTTATCCTCTCCTCTATACATGCTTCCTTCAGAATCTAAAATATACTTTTGAGGCCATTCACCATTTGGGGGGGTAAACTTACATGACTAGATGGTCTACTTGGTAACATAGCAAATGTTTCATGTATCTAGAAAGAGAAGAGAGGGGGTGACAAGTAATTTTCAGAAATAGGATTATAAGACTCTGAAATGGGCAAGAAGCATCTGAGGATGGCTTAGACATCAGGTAATGGAATATCCTAAGTCCCAATACATTTTTTTCCAATCAGTTTGTCATAAAGTTAAAGCTAGCTTGGAGGAAACAAGCTTGTTGATATCATATATTAGTGATAATCCAGAGCAGGAGAATTCTGCCTCCATCCTCTAGAAATGGCCCCTTTTTATTCATCTTGCTTTTATCTTGGAGAGTGTAAGGTTTAGCCTTGGTCCACTGCCATTAAGAGGTATCCTGTTGAAATGGCTCATTTCACTTTCTAAGTGAGATTTGAGTTCCCACTGAGAAGAATGTAAAGGTGAATTAAATATCTTCAAATTAATGTCTTTGTCAGATTTTTAAAGCAAAATCCAAGTCTTCCATTTGTTTATCCATTGACCTATGCTTTATTCATTTGTTTGGTTGTATATTTATTTAACCTAGTCAATAAGCATTAATTAAACTAGCTCTCCAAACTCGTAGCTTTTAATTAACCTTGCTGCTAAATTAGATTTTATTTTCAAACTAAATTCTAAACTCCCTTCAATATAAATGGCTGAACTTGTCTCTTATATTGACCCCAGTAGAAAAATTTAATGCTAGAAATTCACTAGGTAACTTCCTACATGCCTGTTACCTGACAAACAAGCAGCTCAAACTACAAGTAAAGATTCAAAATGAATTTCTATTTATAAAAGTCAAAAGTGATCAGACAGACTTCTTTCCATTTCGTCTCCATGGAAACTTTTATTTTGCTTGGCTGCATATGAGAAAGCACTGTGATGGGGTGACACAACCTTGGAACAGCTCTTCTGTCAGGTTGGAGCACTTTTTCACAATCTCTGGCATAAGAACTTAAGTCCCAATACTGGGAGCACTGGGAAATCCATAGATACAGGTTTTGAGAAGCCAGAGGTTTGAGTAAATATCAACTTCATAAGGCAATGATCTCCTAGATGAGGACATGAATGGTAAATGAAGCACTTGAAGATAAAAATAAAATTTTGCAACACAGACAACACAAAAGGATTCATAGCTGATTAAAAGAGTGAAGGAAGAAAGCAAAGACGTGGAACTCCAAACGGGCTTCAGAAAGTAATTTCAGAAGGTGTTTAAAAATGGTGAAGTGGCCACCTCCTGTAACCAGATGGAACTTCTAGTGGAGGAAGGGGGACATCAACCTACCTACAACACCTTGAACCCAAAATTTGTTCTGCCTACAAGATTCACAGGAATAAATAAGGAGTAGAGATTGAAGGAACAATAAATCAATGACTGTTCCAGCTCACATATACATCTCATGTAAGTTAGCCAATACAGAACAATATTAATGGTTCTTTACTATGCTTGTAGACAGGAGCTTAGCATAACTGTCTTATGAGATGCCTCATCCAGGAGCTGATGGAAATGGATGCAGAGACTCACAGCCAATCTTTGGGCAGTCCTCAGAGTATTCTGTGGAAGAGTGTTGGCTAGGATTGAGCAAGCAGGAGGGGTCAAGGACACCACAAGAATACCTTCACAGTCAACTAACCTGGGCCCAGGGGGTGGTCACAGAGATTGAATCACCAACCAAAGGGCTTGCAGGGGCTAGACCCAGGCCCCTTACACATTTGTAGTAGAGGTGCAGCTTGGTGTTTGTGTGGGTCCACTAAAATGTAGAGTCAGGGGAAGAGGCTGTCTCTGACTCCTTTCCCTGCCATTGAAACCCTTTCCCCTATCTGGACTGCCTGGTTGGGCCTCAGTGGGAGAGAAACTTGTTAACCCTACTGCAACTAAATGTGTGATAGTAGGGCTTATCCTTGTCTGAGGGGAAGAGGAGGTGGTAATCGGGAAAGGATTGTAAGGGAGGAGTGGAAGGACTGGGAACATGATTGGGTTGTAAAGTGAATGAATGAATGAATGAATGAATGAATGATGAATAAGAGCAGACTGATGTTCAAGTCAAGAGAGCCAGTGACTAGACTCAGTGCAATTAAATAATTGCTTATTACTGGTGAAGTTTAACTAGGAAGAAGGAGGTAAAATGGGAATTAGAATTGAGGTTTTTTAATGGAAGACTTGAGGCAGAAACAGTAATTTCTTTTTTTGTTGTTGTCTTTCTTTCTTTCTTTCTTTCTTTCTTTTGCTTTCTATAATGTAAGTTTATTCCTTTTCTTTTTTGTTTTGTTTTTTATTGGATTTTTTATTTACATTTCAAATGTTATCTTCTTTCCCCAAACCACCCACCCACTCCTTCCCAACTTCCCACCTTAACACTGCACTAAAATGTGGGGTCCAGCCTTGGCAGGACCAAGAGCTTCTCCTCCCTCTGGTTCCCAACAAGGCCATCTTCTGATACATAAGCAGCTGGAACCCTGGGTCTGTCCATGTGTTCTCCTTGGATGCTGGTTTAGTCCCTGGGTGCTCTGGTTGGTTGGTATTGTTGTTCTTATGGGGTTGCAAGCCCCTTAAGCTCCTTCGATTTTTTTCTAACTCCTCCAATGTGGACCCCTTTCTTGGCTCAATGGTTGGCTGTCAGCATTCACCTCCGTACTTGTCATTCTCTGACAGAGCCTCTCAGGAGACAGCTATATCAGGCTCCTGTCAGCATGCACTTCTTAGCATCAGAAATATTGTCTGGGTTTGGTGGCTGGATGTATATGGGCTGGATCCCCAGGTGGGGCAGACTCTGAATGGCCATTCCATCAGTCTCTGCTCCAAATTTTGTGTCCATATCTCCTCCTATGAATATTTTGTTCCCCCTTCTAAGAAGGACTAAAGCATCTGCACTGTAGTCATCTTTCTTTTTGAGCTTCAAGTAGTCTGTGGATTGTATCTTGGATAATCTGAGTTTTTGGACTAATATCCACTTATCAGTGAGTGCATACCATATGTGTTTTTTGTGATTGGGTTACCTCACTCAGAATGATATTTTCTAGTTCCATCCATCTGCCCATGAATTTCAGGAAGCCATTGTTTTTAATAGCTGAGTAGTATTCCATTGTGTAGATGTACCACAATTTCTGTATCCATTCCTCTGTTGAAGGACACCTGGGTTTTTAAAGCTTTTGGCTATTATAAATAAGGCTGATATGAACATAGTGGAGCTATGTGTTGGAGCATCTCTTGGGTATATGCCTAGGAGTAGTATAGCTGGGTCTGCAGGTAGTCCAATTTTTAGAGGAAACTTCAGACTGCTTTCCAGAGTGGTTATACCAGTTTGCAATCCCACCAACAATGGAGGGGTGCTCCTCTTTCTCTACATCCTCACCAGCATGTGTTTTCACCTGAGTTTTTGATCTTTGATTCTGACTAGTGAGAGGTGGAATCTCAGGGTTGTTTTGATTTGCAATTCCCTGATGACTAAGGATGTCAAACATTTTTTTAGGTACTTCTCAGTCATTTGATATATCCATCATCTGAGAATTCTTTGTTTAGCTCTGTACCCCATTTTTAATAGGATTATTTGATTCTCTGGAATCCAACTTTTTGAGTTCTTTGCATACACTGGATATTAGCCCTCTATTGGATCTAGGATTGGTAAAGATCTTTTTCTAATCCGTTGGTTGCCATTTTGTCCAAATGACAGTGTCCTTTGCCTTACAGAAGTTTTGCGATTTTATGAGATCTCATTTGATTTTAGAGTATAACCCATTGGTGTTTTGTCCAGGAAATTTTCTCCAGTGCCCATGTGTTCAAGGCTCTTCCCCACTTTTTCTTCTATTAGTTTAAGTGTATCCGGTTTTATGTGGAGGTCCTTGATCCACTTGGACTTGAGCTTTGTACAGGGTGATAAGAATGGATTGATTTGCATTCCAGTTGAACCATCACCATTTATTGAAATGCTATCTTTTTTCCACTGGATGGTTTTACTTTCTGTATCGATGATCATAGGTGTGTGGGTTCATTTATGAGTCTTCAATCCTATTCCATTGATCTACCTGCCTGTCTCTGTACCAATACCATAGAGTTTTTAATCACTATTGCTTTGCAATACAGCTTGAGATCAGGGATGGTGATTGCCCATCAAAGTTCTTTTATTGTTGAGGATAGTTTTTACTATCCTGGGTTTTATGTTATTCCAAATGCTCTTGCTAATTTGTAAATTGCTCTTTCTAACTCTATGAAGAACTGAGTTGAAATTTTGATGGGGATTGCATTAAATCTGTAGATTGCTTTTGGCAAGATGGCCAATTTTACTATATTAATCCTTCTAATCCATTATCATGGGAGATCTTCCCATCTTCTGAGATCTTCTTCAATTTCTTTCTTCAGAGACTTGAAGTTCTTGTCATACAGATCATTTACTTACTTGGTTAGGGTCACACCAAGATATTTTATATTGCGACTATTCTGAAGGGTGTCGATTCCCTACTTTCTTTCTCAGCCTATAAACAGTAATTTCATACTTACCTGTGACAAACTTTCTATACATTTAACAGTACAGTTCATATGGAAAAAGTCTCAGGCACTGAATGTTACCATTATTTATCAGGTAGAAATAGACTGAAAGACTGAGAAAAATTCCCAAACACATTATTAGTATATCCCAGAATCTATTTCCAAATATAGATGCATAAGGTATGAAAATCTATATCACACATATAACCTCAATTTTCTCCTTAACCTTGCTCAGTATTTTGTGATAGAGAGGAGAGACAATGCCACAGAACAGAATAGTCCCAAAGTATTTTGAACGAATAAAGAAATTGTACACATACCTGAGGCATCCAATATAAGAGACTAGATATAAATGGTTCAGTAAAGATCATGGATAAAAAAGCGTTTATCAGAGATGATGATAAGGGACAGTAAGTGCTGCCTAGGAAGGCAATGTAATAGGATCTGAAAGGAACAAGTCTTGGATTGGCCTAATAGAATTAAAGGTAGATCACCATGATTAAAGAAACCTTGCACAAACATTGTTCATAGTATAGACATGGCTAATTTTGAGCAGGTGCCACGATGTTTGTGGAAAATATAGAAAGATCTGTTCCTCTAAGTTCCCATTCTTCCTCCCAGGAAAAGAAAGCTTCTTCTGTTGTTGTTTTCATAGTAAAAAATGCTTCAAGAATACAAATGAGATGTTTCATTGTTGCTATTTCTCAACCATCACAAACTTGGAAGAATTGCTACAAATCAGACATTTGCTATTGGTCTGAACTGTAAATACTATAGTCAACAGAATTGTGCATATATGTGTACATGTGCATGTGTGTGCACATACACACACACACACATACACACACAGGGATACACCACACATACTGAATTCATACATGCACACCAGAAGCTTACATCATAAACATCACACAGAGACACACAGAGAAACATATACATCCCTCACACAAACATAAACATCATAGACAGCAAAGATATACCCTGATACACCTATACAAATATATATAGTATACAACATACATATTTTATATATACACACCACACCATAACACAGATACATCACACACTCTCATATCATATTCATAACACACACACACACACACACACACACACACACACATACCATTGGAAGTTTAGGTTGAGAAAATGAGATACAAGATAAAATTTTATAAAAAGGAATAAAAGTCACTAGAAATGATATATTTGAGGAAAATATTTCAGCCTTCTTTCCTTGTATTTTAAATATGTGTAATAAGTATTGTGATGATAGGGAATTTATAAACCATTAGAAATATATTATTTATTATTCTCATATTTAAATGATATATTATTCTTCAAGTAAAGCAACTGTAATGAGTTTAATGTATATATTTTAAGGTATAGAGCAACCTTTAAAAGTATAAGGATAACATACTTAAAAATCAAAGAAAATTAACTTATATAGTAAATATTAGTTGTCTCAAAGAGTACATTAATGGGGAAAATAAGAAAGCTACACATGAGACAAATATAAATAAAAACATCCCTGGTATATTGGCTTTGAATCCAACTAGATTTGTGAATATATTAAATATACATGCTCTAGGGAGTCCGGGATTTAGCTAAGTGGTAGAGCGCTTGCCTAGGAAGCGCAAGGCCCTGGGTTCAGTCCCCAGCTCCGAAAAAAAGAACCAAAAAAAAATATATATATATATATACATGCTCTAAACTGACTTTCCATAAGGCACAGACACATTCCAAATATTTTTTTCAACAACAATTTTTAAACATAGGCATAAGTAACTTTCAAATGATGTTAAAGCATTCCACACAGACACCAAGTCCTGATGAACATGAGATTACCATGTTAATGTCATACAAAGAACATTTTGCAAAAAAATATATCATTCCAAGCAATTTTATGAAAATGAAATATTCACATTTGCTAAGCCATAACACTACGTATTTATGTACTTTGAAAAAATGCATTCAAACACATAAGGATGAGGGAACCAGAAAGACAAATCTAGAGTTTTACATTTTGCTATTTATAGGAGCTGGATATATAAAAATCTCAAGAAATCAAATACCAACAAACCAAATAATCCAAATAAAAAATAGGATACAGTGATAAACAGAGACTCCTCAACAGAGGAATCTCTAATGACTGAGAAGCACTTAAAGAAATATCATCATCCACAGTCATCAGGGAAATGCAAATCAAAATGAGTTTGAGGTTCCTTTTACACCCATCAGAATGGCTAAGATCAAAAACTCAAGAGACAGCACATCTTGGCAAGGATGTGGACCAAGGTGGAATGCTCCTCCAATGCTGTGCAAACTTGTACAACCACTTTAGAAATTAACTTGGTGCATTCTTAGAATATTGGAAACAGTTGAACTCCAAGACTCAGCTATACAATTCCTGGGCATTTACCCAAAAGATACCCCACTATAGCACAAGGATACTTGCTCAATTATGTTCATAGAAGCTTTATTAATAAAAGTCAGATTCTGGAAACAATCTAGGTATTCCTCAACTGAAGAGTGGATAAAGGAAATTTATTTATACAGTTTGATTTACATAATCAAATACTATTGAGCTATTAAAAACAAAGACATCTTGAAATCGTCAGGCAAATTGATGAAACTATAAAATATTATCCAGAAAATATCCATTGTATGTATACATTTATAAGTGGACATTAATCATAAAATACAGGATAACCATACTACAATTCACTGACTCAAAGAAAATAAGTAAATAAAAAAGGCCCCAAGAGAGAATGCTTGAATCTCTCCTGGAAAGGAATATAAAATAGATATCAGAGGAGTATGGAGGGAGGGACCTGGGTGAAAAAGAAGGATGGTAATTGGGTTGGGGTCAGCTGTGAAGATAGTAGCAGGAAGCTAAAACAGAAATTGTTGAAGGTCATCTTTGGGATTAGCAGAGGCTCTTGGGAGTCTATGAAGGTGAGTAGTTGAAACCCCTAGAAACTGGTGATATGGATATTAAAGTAGCCACCTACTGTAGCCAAGAGAAACTTTCAGGGGAGGGAGGAGAAATATCAACCCACCCACAAAACCTTCCACCCAAAATCTGTCCTTGCTACAAGATATCAGAGATAAAGATAGAGCAAAGTTTGAGGAACTGGCCAACCAATGATGGTCCCAACTTGAGACCCATCACTTGGCCGAGAGCCAACCTTTGACACTATTAATGATACTCTACTACGCTTGTAGATAGGAGCTTAGCATAACTGTCTTCTGAGAGGCTTCATCTAGCAGCTGATGGCAACAGATGCATAGATCCACAGCTAAATACTAGGCATTGCTTTAGAACACTTGTGGAAGAGTCGAAATAGGATTAAGAGAGCCAGAGGTGTCAACAACACCACAAGACCCAGAGAATCAACTAACCTGGGCCTCGGAGACAGTGGGGGTCACATGACTGGACCACCAACCAAAGAACATGCAGAGACTGGACCTAGGTCCCCTACATAGTTATAGCAGATGTGCAGTTTCATGTTCATGTGGGACATGGGTCTCCTAATAATTGGAGCTGGAGCTGTTTTGACTCTGGTGCATGCCATTGGATCCCCTTCCCCTAGCTGGACTGCCTAGTTGGGGCTCAGTGGGGAAGGATCTACCTAGTCTTGCTGCAAGTTGATTTTTCAGGGAGGGTTGGTACCCACAAGGTGCTGCTTCCCCTTCTCTAAGAAAAGGAGGGAGTAATGGGGGGAGAGGTTTGTCAGTATGATATTGAGAGGAGAGGATGGAGGGGAGTTGCAATATGGATGCAAAGTAAATAAATAAATAAATAAATAAATAAATAAATAAATAAATAAATAGAAGGAGAATGAAGAAGACCTATAGATCATTTAAACAACATAACAAAGCAAGCTGAACTAATCTGTGCTTTTAGAATACCACAATAGCCAATGAACACTTACAAAGAAAGGCCATCTGCCCAACACAAAACACGAATGAAGAAATAGTTAAAATATCAATATACAGAATATTATTTATTGTTCTAAAATGAAAAATAAAAATATGTCAGATAAAAGGTACCTGCAAGAACTTTTTGAACAATTCTAAATAGCTTCACAAGTATAGTAGTTTAAAAACTAGAGTTTAAATGTAATGTTCTGCATTAAAAATTGGTAAAAAGAATTGAAATCCAAAAGAAGCATAAGAACGGAAATAATAACATCTACAAAAATGAATGAAACAGAAAATAGTAAAAGAAAGACAAACTCGAAATATCTTTATTAGGATAAAGCAAAGTTGATAAAATGTCAAGGAAAACTAAACTAGAACAGAGAGAGAGAGGGAATAGAGAGACTAAATGGTGATATCAAAATGAAATGAAGAATGTTCACTACAAGTATTAAATTCTATATTGAACATTATAATTAATCTAGTGATGATATAGGTAAAATGTACAGGATCCTTAAATTGTCTGAGTTTCTACAGATGATAAAATAAGAAATAAAATAGTTACAACTTCTAAGTAAATTGAATTAGTAAATATAAAACTTACTACAAAAATTTCCAGTCTTGTAATTTATACTAAACATTTGAAGATGAAATGTATCTATTCACAAAAACTCTGAAACATTCAGGTTGATTTCTTAAAGTAGAATTGTCTTGATACTTATGGCACACAAATATCCTATATCAGAATACGGTAACTATAAACAAATATGCTTCATAAAATATAAAAGTATATTTTAACTATCTGTCAACCAATAAAATTCAACAAAAACCAAAATGATAATACACTATAATTTAGTCAAAGTGAATCTATGTACCCATAAAATAAAGGAGAAACCCCACATGATTATCTCTAAAAGAATGAAGAAAAACACATTCATGAAAAATTCCCAGTAAACTACACATATAATTATCTTTAATGTCATATATCATGGTTTACAACTGAATACTTTCTCCCCAACAACAGGAATAAAAACAGGGTAGCTATTCATACTGCACCTCACCAATAGCAAGACTAAATCTCCAGATCTATTCTTACAGTATATCCAAAGTAGAAAAAACAGTCAACGCATTGAAAACAAACAACTTTCCTCCATGGAAAAGTCAAAACTGTCCAGGGAAATTCTAATGAATACAGAGTTATATGAACTCGTGGTCAGACTAGTAACTTAACACACTAAGAGTTCAATATGACAAAGTAACTTGTGCAATAAATACTAGTAATCAATAATTGAGACTTAAAGTTGTAACTATGTTTTATGATAGCATGAAAGCATGGAATATAATAGAATAAGTTTTGTAAAATCAGATATGCAACCACTGTATTCTGAAAGCTAAAAATTAACATTGAGTGGCAAGCAACAGAGACAAAAGCTTGGTGACAGCCACTGTACCGGTGGGTTGGGGCACTTAATGTGATGCCAGCCCTTTCTAGGTTGACACATCAATGGTCTCAGTAAAATCCCAGACACACAGACATATAAAATTAATACTCAAATTCAGAGGTCACAAATCAGGCAACACAATCTTGTAAAGGAATAACATCAGAAGAATACATAAAAGAGTTGGTTTATGGAGACCCCTATGGAAGAGTTAGGGGAAAGATTGAAGGACCTGAAGGGCATGGCAACCCCACAGGAAGACCTATAGTGTCAACCAACCTGTACCCTTGGGAGCTGCCAGAGACTGAGCCATGAACCAAAGAGCAGACACAGGCTGGTCCAAGGGCCCTGGCACGTATGTAGCAGAGGACTGCCCTGTCAGGCCTCAGTAGGAAAGGTTGTGCCTAATTCTGCAGAGGCTTGATACCCTAGGGTCGGGGAATGACACCCTCTCAGAGATCAAGGGGGAATGAGAGAAAGAAATCTGGAAGGGGGAACTGGAAGGGGGGCAATATTTGGGATGTAAATAAATAAAATTAACAACGACAATAACAATGAGACATTCTGCCTTTCTTCTTAAGAAACCCTTCTCTGCTTTCACATACTAGTCAAATATCAAAACTCACTAAAAATCTAAATGAGGGACTGGGACAGCAAATTTAGTACAATGCAAATAATGAATGCAGCTGATTCTTTTCCATTACATAAGATTACATTTGTCATACAAACACACAAAGCACTTGCAGTCTCTTTCCCATGTCCCATGTTTCTTGTCCCTCTTCCTCTTCCTTTTGTTAATCCCCCCCCCAAGACTTTGCCTCTCCATGTCATCTGGATGTTTCCAATTTTAAATATCTATAAATACCAAGACCAAAAATTACAGAACAAATGATACTTACCTGTCAGAAGTTGATTTAATTCTTTTAATTTTAATGTAAAAATGTGTCAAAATGCCACAAAAGAACAAGCACCTTCTAAAACTTCCTGGCCCAAAGCTCAAAGTGTGATAAACGGTCCTCGAGATGACATATCCAGTGAAGTTTGCCACAGATAGCAAAGTGACTGAGGTGGGATGAACTTAGAGTCTCCCCTGAGGGCCCAATATGAGTGTCACAAGACTGAATACATCCTGAACAGACCCTTTAAAGCTTCTTGCTCACCTACTACCTACAAATATGGAAAGAATACCCCACAGCAGTGACTGACCCATGGACACATAGTCAAGTGGTCATCATTGTCCCACTTCATGCTTACCTCACTTCTCCTAGGGTCCAATGAACTCTAATAAAAGACTTTCAGAATGAAACTACTGAGTCACAGTTTACCTCACCAGTCTCTGCCATTGTGTCTTCTTGTTTTATGAAAGTCAGGGTGATCTAGACATAGCTGCACAGCCTTGGAAGTCAGGTGGCTTCTGATCAATAGCCCTATATGGTGATGGCAGAGTCTTCTGTTTATTTTCTGTCTGCTGCGAACTGAATTGTGGTGTGATCTGAAGAACAAGGGCCTGGCTTCCTGAAGCTACATAAAAGAACTTCCTTAAAGGTATCACCTAATCTTGGTCTTCCTAGTTGTCACAGTATCACTTTTCTTAGCAAAATGTAGTGTCTCTTGGTGCTCAGGCACCAACACAGCCTTAGACTGTATGACTTATACCTGCCCCTACCTGCATGTGTGGTTTTGAGTAATGTCTATTCTCGCTGAACTTCATTCTTGTTGTTTGTGGGCATGGGTGTCCTCTAGCTCCTTATGATCTATTGCTATAATTAAAACCCAATTCTTCTACTACAAACATCCTACATTTATTTATAAACCTCAAGGAACACCAAACTCCTCGTCCCATATCTTAACACATCTGGTGAGTTTGAGAGCTTTAAGGCTCTTCCCAAAGGCTAATGTGCAATTATCCAATCTAGATACTTTGCGAACATAAAGCCATATCTTCTATCAACGTGTCCTGTGTTATATTATCAGGGTGGTTTTTCTTTCCTCTCCCATTCCTGAAAAGGAAAATTGTCAAAAGGCCTCACCTTGAACATTGGATATGCTGAAGCTGTCAGAACTTTGAGATTTCCATTTTCAATGAAGAAGAGAAAAGTACCTCATGCCAGTGATTGTCTCTTCTGGCACGCTGGATTCTTCAGGGATATTCCCTTTCTTTACCACGTCTCTATGCTATAAAATCTTTGAAGCACTATATGAACTTAACTATGAGTCAATAAACTCAATAGGTACCAGTGAAGGTATATATTCAAAATACGTTATGAAAAAGCATGATTCAGCATAAGCATAATTATGCCCCTACTTGACCCTATCTTAAGAGGAGGGATAGTGATGGAGAAGGAGGAACTAATCATAGGAGTTTTATCATGTGCACACTATAGGATCTGTGGGTCATTTGCTATGTAATATTAGCAACATCTTTTATTTGTGATGTAATTGCCCCATTTGGACAAAAAGCAAAAGAAAAAAAAAACCTTTGTTGGTGTCCACACACTGTGCTAGAGAAAGACTTATTATAGCAAGACCCCAAACTCTAAGCAACTGAAAGCAGATTTTATAAAAACTAAGAAAGATGATGAGGCTAAAAACAAATTTCTCTGGAAATAAACAGACCAACTCTCTGGTGACTGGATAGGTTAAAGCTGGGATGCCGACAGTATTATGGTATTTTCTTCACTTTCAGTGGGTAAACGGACGTTTTTCCTCAGAATTATTAAGAAATGTGGCCACAATGGATGAGAGGTGTTTACTGTGTAGCCATCATCATAGGGACATTTAAGCTTTATAGTCTTTTATACGTACATGGACTTGATCTTGCGGTTTGCGTTCAGACTACTGTAGGAGAACTTTTGCACCAATTGTAGAGGATCTTAAGACAATGCATATTAAAGACTAGCAAATACTCTACTCCACTTTTCTTTTCCAAACAAAAACATCAAGGTCCCATCTTCATAAATGGAAACAGTGATGATCTACCTACATATGCTATAGACTTAACTCATTCTTCGAAACTTGCCCTTTTCTTTCAAATTTATAATATTAAATTTGAAGATGAAACAAGGGTAATAGAGAAAAATAGCCTATCTGATGATTTCAATGATAAAGCATTAGTTTGCATCCTTCAATTTGCATGGTTATATCATGATATACATGTGATTCAGTCCTGGTTGTTCTTGTTTTTTATGGCTATTGCCAAGAAAACATTCCTATCTACTCTCAGATGCTGTAGCTTTCTGGCATTGAGGGGCTACCACGTGAAAGAATAGTATCACTTCTGTCATGTCATTCCAGATGAAACCCTTAGAGTGAAAGAGTTGAAATCTGAGTGAATTCCTTAAAATAATTTAAGAGAATGAAACCTAACTATTGTAGTATCAAAATGTGATATGTTGCTAAAGAAGACAGAAAACAAGATGAAAAAAAATCTGCGAGCATTTGCTATCAATAAAGAACACTTCTTCATGGATAGGAGACAGAATTAAATAATCCATAAACGCTACAGGATTATTCTCTGGGTCACATAAAAGTGACAGCATATGGTAAACTGTATAAGGTAGATCTTGCTATTTTCATTTTATGTACAAGGAAACAGAGGCTAAAACAGGCAAGAAAGAATTTCTCAAGGCTTACAGTTCAGTGGTGCCATCAAAATTTCATCTGAGTTTGTCTGTGATAAGTGTTTCTCGGACTCAACATCATTAATATTTTAGGGCCAAAAAAATCCTTTCTTACAGAGACTATTTGGTATGCTGTAAGACACATAGAAGTATCCCTGACTCCACTTTGAAGTGGAACTTTCAGGTTGTGCCATATGATGCAGACGCCTGTAGTGTTTTGCCAAAGCAATACCCATGGGAGGACACTTGATGTTTATAGAGAACATAAATTAGACTCATTAAAAAGTGATGGCATGCTTGCATAACTAGACTTGCAGTGCATCATTGGTCTTGAATATTTGGTGATCTTTACTTTGTTGAAAGACACATGGCAGAGAACTTCTCCTGGAATCCTAGTCAGTCCTGATGGCTGGTGGCGGTTTGGCAGAAGCCTGGTGGTTTTAGCCGGTCTGGTAGTTTCTGCTGGATGTTGCCACTGTTGATGATTCATATTTGGTATCCTGACACTACTCAACTGGACTGCTGGGACCCTGACAGAGATTAGAATCACCCCAAAAAACTACTTCAAAACAGGTCCATATCCCCTTGTCCTATTTACCATCTTCTCTTCCTTCCCTTCTGACAGTGGGCTAGAAGCAAAGTTGAAGCTTTGAGATCCCTTATTAAAAGTAGGTTTTGAAAAATCAAAGCTTACAAAATTTCTGAGCTACTACTATCCCCTTACTCAAGTAGAGCCACCCAGTGTCTCTTATAGGTAAAATTGCCCCGAGGGAAGAACTATTGCCTTACTCTGTGGCATCCCATTCTGTGTAGTCTGATCAAGGCTGTTTGTTATCTTTGCTCCTTGACCAAATGTCAAAGTTTCATGAGGCCCAAACCCTACATTAAAAATCTCTTACTAAAGTGTGTGTGTGTGTGTGTGTGTGTGTGTGTGTGTGTGTGTGTGTGTGTGTCTGTGTCTGTGTTATGTATTTGGTGAATGGGTGCATGCAAAGACAAGAGGAAGATATTGAGTATCTTGCTTTATCATTTTATACCTACTCCTTTAAAACCATGATCTCCTATTGAATTTTGAGCCAGGCTGGTAGCCAAAAAGTCTCAGGATTCTCCTTTCTCTAGACCCCACACACTAGGGTTACATGCGAGCGTGTATACATACACAGCCTACTTCTTTTGTGTTTGCTGGAGCTCTGAGTCCAGATCCTCAGGTATGCACAGCTGAAACTCTTGTCCACCGACATCTCTCCAGCACTAAATAAGTATTCCTTTCAGCAGCTTAAAACTCTATTCTGTCTCTATCATTTGACATTATTTTAATTCATCCTTTAGGAAAGTAGGAAATATTACATCTTGTAGAACGAGGAACACATAGAGGAAGGTAACCCACAGCTGCTGATGTTGTTATCATTCCCTACTGACTACTTTTCCCTGTGTTATTATTGCCTAACTGCAGACAATAGTTTGATAAAATTTTTCAATGGCAGCACTACTACTGGCATAAATAGAGTTCAGTGAGGTGTATTCTAGACATGTGCTGAGCTATGCTCCTAAAGACTAGATTACTCAATGCTAAAGTTAAGCTTCTTTCCTTGTGTCTCTTTCCGGCACTGCCTCGTCTTTGCTACATTATCAGTAGGTATCTATCTTCATCCACACAGCCACCTTGAATAATGAATGAATTCTTCCCTTCATAAGAGAGAAAGCCAGAATATTAGCTAAAAATAACGGAGGTCACACTGTACAATAAAAAATATAACTTACAAAAGAGTCAACTGAGATAATCTTATTTATATGATTATCTAATAATCTAAAATAATGGGATGGTGATTTAGCTCTTTTCCCCCCTCATCCAGGTAATTTGTAAAACACTTGATCAAAAATGATTATGAATACTATTCCTGTTCCTTCTCCCTGCCCTGAATGCTAAGGTAGGGCATAATTTAATTTATAGCCATCATTTTCACATATGATAGACTTAAACGAAGTGAGATCTGAGGAAAATTAAATTGGGAGCACTAGACTACACACCATGCAGGGCATAATTCTGTCAAATCTCCATCCTGAAATGGCTCTATTCCAATAGAAAGTAATGCATGCTTCTTACTCAGAGGCCTGACATCTTGTCTAAGACAAGGCAATTTCCCAATATGCTTGCAGAAGTGACCAAAATATCTCCTCTCTTCACAGCAAATTATAAATCATCCTGAACTTGGCCTCATGACTGTGGTAGTACCAGTCAGTTCTTCCCTCAAATATTCTTTGAATTTCTATCCATCAATCCTGGAGCACTGACATCCCATTGTGTACTTTGCATCTTCATGAAGCTGAGAAATCATAGACCATCACAGTCCATTCATGGTGCCAAAGAGCATTCAGCCTGAAGAAGAGAGTTAGAAAGGAAGTAGGTGAACAAAATCAATTCAATGGGGACAGAGGGAATGTCAATGGGTTACAGAAGGACGTTTTCTCATAGGAGATCTTGGAAGCATCTTAGCACGAGACAAGAGAAGAACTAGGGATTATAAGAAGAAGGACAAAACCAAAAAGAAAGAAAGAAAGAAAGAAAGAAAGAAAGAAAGAAAGAAAGGAAGGAAGGAAGGAAGAAAGAAAGAAAGGAAGGAAGGAAGAAAGAGGGAGGGAGGGAGGGAAGGAGGGAGGGAGAGAGAGAGAAAGATAGAGACAGAGAGAGAGACAGAGAGAGAGAGAGAGAGAGAGAGAGAGAGAGAGGAGAGCAGCATGAAAACTGCATGTTTTCACAAGTATGTTCCATTTGCAAACAAGAGGAGCAGAGACAAAAACAAACAAACAAACAAACAAAAAACAACCAAAACCAAAACCAGGACCGATTTCCATTAAACAAGTTCTAAGGGAAAAGGGGAAGAGTTTTTAGTTTGTTACTTATTTAATTGGGAAAATATAATAGCCTATTTGTATTCTAATGTGCATGGGGAAAAATAAAGTCACAAGAAAGAAGTAAGTGAAGCCACAAAGGCTTTGTGTAATTGACACAGCATAAAACATGGTTCATAAGGCTAGGAATTGATCTTTAGTGGAGCAAGGACAGCTTGCCCATTTTAACAGAAGAAAAAGAAAACACTTAGAAGCTACTAAGGTGACAAATGTGCTGTTAAAAGGATTGGAAACCCACTTCTAATTGCTCCCATTTTTGCAGTAACAAAGGCAAGGTCACAGCCAAAGAGAGAAGGTGAGAGGAGCTTGGTGAGAATTCTGTGTGAACACTGACATCAACAATGAACTAATTCAGAACTGCAGCAGAACACCTGAGCTTTCCTTTCAGGGAGTGCCTGCCATGGCCTGTCAATTTTAGCTCCAAAAGGGTGAGCAAACTATGGATATGAGTTTAAATTTCACACCAGTGAGCTTTTGTACTTTGGCACATAGAATCATGGTCCAGATTTAATCCCAGGAACGCGTTTGTGTTCAGGTATGTGAAAAGACCGGAGATAAAATTTATTGAAATTAATTGGCTAATCAGTTGAGGCAAAATTATTTAATGGAACCAGGGGTCATATCACGCTAACAATCCCTATGAATGGACAAAAGAAAGTGGAAACTTAGAGTCAACCTAGTCAGAAGAATTTGGTCAGTCATATTAACTGAGAGATAAAAGGAATCCAAGAAGCTGAAAAATATAAATGAAAGGGTCTTTTCACACAACCCACTCCCCAAATAGACCCAGCCTTGTAGTTCCGTCTCAGCTATGATGCCTTTTTTGAAATTTTTGACCTAAAAACATGAGAAAGTGGGTATTGTATTAAGCTCCTATAACTCATTTAACTAAGAGTCAAGAAGAATTAGAAAAAGACAGGGGAAGAGGTGCTAGCCTGTAATTATAGTAGTATTTGATAGCCAAATACAAATGAGGTGTTTAGGGGTGTGAAACAGTAAAGAAATCAATTAATCAAAAAGTTTGATTGGCAGAACTGCCATTTACCATCATGCAGTGGGGCTCACAGTGAGATGGACAAGTTGTATTTGGAAAGAAGGCAAGAACAACTCTATGAGACAGAGTCAGAGAAAGATGAATAGATGCTAGCTAGATGATATATATATATATATATATATATATATATATATATATATATATAGAGAGAGAGAGAGAGAGAGAGAGCTAGAAGCTGAAGTTCTTTCCTTTTGTGGAAGGATAATTACAAATAAAGAGTAAGTCAGTACATAGGTTTAAGTAAATTTATGAGGAAAAGATCATCTTTATGAGCAAAGAAATCACCATGAATGGAAATAGAATCACTGGGAAGAAAATTTATGAAACCCTCAAGTCATTCTCTAGCACCATATCTACCTGCATGCCACCACACTTCCTGACATGACAATCATGAACTCAATCTCTACACCAACAGGCCTGAAACATTTTCCTTTAAAAGAGTTGCTGTGGTGATGGTGTCCCTTCAAAGTAATAGAAGCCATAACTGAGACACAGCTATTTCTACCAGAGGCTACTTCACACCAGATGTCCTGGTAATTCTGGCTTTCATAGTCTTTTGGTTCACTTTTCCGTGATGTATCCTAAGCTATAGATACAGAAGCTGTACCTACAGTTGTACATTGGAGCTTTTTTGCCTACAATCCATTGATTATTATATTACATCCACTTATAATTTTCCTCCATTCACTATAGAGAGGAGCTTTTTTGATGAGGGAACACACAGAATGGGAGAGAATCATTACCAACCTCACATCTGACAGAAGCTTAAAACTCAGCATATAGAAATAACTCAGAAAATAGAATCAGGAGAACAAATGACTCATATCAAAACAGGCTAAGAAACTCAATAGAAAAAAATGAAAATATGTAAGGAATAATGCAAAAAGCATTCATCATCCTTAGCAATAACGGAAATGCAAATTAAAACAATTGTGAGATTTCATCTCTCTCTACTTCACAATGGCTAAGATAAGCAAACCAGCTAACAATAAATTCTGGGAAGGTTGTGGGAAAAAAGCAGCCCTTATTAACTGTGGGTTGGAATGCAAACTGGCACAGCAACTCTGGGAATTAGGATGGAGATTCTTCTAAAAATTGAAAAAAAAAAATCTACCATCCAGCATGCTTGGCATATGATGAAAGGACTGAACATCTTACATCACAGATACGTGCTGAACCACGTTCAATGTCACCTTACTCCAGAAATTCTTTCAATTCAAAATGTTTCCAAGTTAAAGACCATTATGCTGTACTACAGTTTCATGGAACCAGGCAAAAAGAAAGGAGAAGAACCTGCCATGCCTTCTCCTAGTCTGAAATGGCTACAGCGGCCTACTGACAGATGCGACCTGTCTGCTATGTTCAGATGATTAGGCTGTTTGCCCAGTGCACTATCTCACTAAACTCCAGGGATAGATGATGCTCTGAAGCTCACGTCTAGCTCAACCAAACCGTATTTTCTTGTAGATATACCACCCTGCAAAAAATAAGATTCCATTTGACCAAAGACAGATTTATGAAATACAGGTCCAAATGAAAAATTCTGTAAAAGCCTCCGTCATCCCATTCAAACTACTAGAGCTGCAATTATAAAAACTGCATGTGTTCTGCAGACATGATATTCAGCAGTCAGTTCTTTACCCTATTCCACTGGGGCCAGAGATACAATCTATTCTCAACAGTCCAAGGAAGTTGTTTTTATCATCTTTCAAACTTGTTTAAAAGGAGGAAGAGAAGGAGGGAAAAAGAGGAGCAAGAGGAGGAGGGAGGAGAAAGAGGAGACAGAGTCTCCAAGTTTTTAGCTCTGTGAGACAAGATATGATTGTGATGACTGTGTTCACACATCTTCCTCTCCTCGCATTAATTTTGGATGTTGTTTTTTTCCCATGGTGGATGGGAATTTGACTTGAGAAGCTCACATTTTATACTGCCAAGGTTACTCAAGCCAGGGAGCTTACCTTCATTACTGAATTCAGAGCACACAATGTGGGACTATATGCAATTCCTAAACTACAAATCATATCGTTTTATCACGATTGCTAATTTTTATGCACACTTTGAAGGGTGCCAATATTGTATGATAAATTACAAATATCACTTCTCTCCTGGCTCACCTCATCAACATAGGGCAATAGTTGACCCAGCAGGGGCTCTGTATCCCTGGTCTCTTCATTTGCTTCACAGTGTTTTAAGTCAGATTAAGTATGTTTAACACTGAAAAAAGGTATCTATGTCTCCTATTGCGTGCTCATATCAGCAAAGCCAGAGGTAGAACACACATACCGGCCTACCCATGAGAGTTCTAGCTTGCCTTTACTCAGATTAGTTTCTACCCATCTGCCCTGCTTATCACTCCCAACATCTGTCTTTGTGGCTTCAGGGTCAAGCAGTAAACACAAAGAAATTAGCCTTAAAGAAAATCCTTGAACATCTTCACCTTCGGGCAACCTCAAATCCAACCTCACTTCCTATTATGTACATGTTTCTGCTTCGTATCATTCTGATTGGACATGGTCTGATGCATGCATCTTCAACAGAACAGAAATAATATAAGCTTGTTTTTTTTTTTTTTACCTTTTTTTTTTTTTTTTATTAACTTGAGTATTTCTTATTTACATTTCGAGTGTTATTCCCTTTCCCTGTTTCTGGACAAACATCCCTCCTCCCCCTCCCCTTCTTTATGGGTGTTCCCCTCCCCACCCTCCCCCCCTTGCCGCCCTCCCCCCAACAATCTAGTTCACTGGGGGTTCAGTCTTAGCAGGACCCAGGGCTTCCCCTTCCACTGGTGCTCTTACTAGGATATTCATTGCTACCTATGAGGTCAGAGTCCAGGGTCAGTCCATGTATAGTCTTTAGGTAGTGGCTTAGTCCCTGGAAGCTCTGGTTGCTTGGCATTGTTGTTCATATGGGGTCTCAAGCCCCTTCAAGCTCTTCCAGTTCTTTCTCTGATTCCTTCAACGGGGGTCCTATTCTCAATTCAGTGGTTTGCTGCTGGCATACGCCTCTGTGTTTGCTGTATTCTGGCTGTGTCTCTCAGGAGAGATCTACATCCGGCTCCTGTCGGCCTGCACTTCTTTGCTTCATCCATCTTGTCTAATTGGATGGTTGTATAAGTATGGGCCACATGTGGGGCAGGCTCTGAATGGGTGTTCCTTCTGTGTCTGTTTTAATCTTTGCCGCTCTATTCCCTGCCAAGGGTATTCTTGTTCCCCTTTTAAAGAAGGAGTGAAGCATTCACATTTTGATCATCCGTCTTGAGTTTCATTTGTTCTAGGCATCTAGGGTAGTTCAAGCATTTGGGCTAATAGCCACTTATCAATGAGTATAAGCTTGTTTTAAACCTCCTCTTCCCCCTACTCTTCTTCCTCTTCCTATTCGTCAGTTGTGTTCTTTTTGTTTGTTTGTTTGTTTGTGTTTGTTTATTTTTAGTTATTTTGTGAAATAAGAACTCCCTGTGTGACTCAGGGTGATCTGAAACTTGTCATGTAATCCAGGTTGGTCTCACATCCATGACAATTATCCTTCTGCTTTAGCTTTCTAGGTACTAGAAAAGTAGGTGAAAGTTTGTAGGTCATCCACTGTTTGGCTTCATGTAAACTCTATTTTGATGACCACTGGATTTCTCATTTGTGAAAAACTTATAGTGTTTGCTTCATAGAGTTGTGATAAAAACTAAGGAAGTAAATGTGAGGGGCATTGTATTAGTAGTAGGTGACTCACTAAAATGGCGGCATTGTTGGGGGTTGACTGGCTTGTTCTGTATTAGTATAACAAGTCCTCTTTTTTCACTTTATCCAGAGCAACTATCTTAGGACATGTAGTGCCTAAAATGTGCTTCATAGTTAAATGCTGAGGAATGTTCCCACTTTTGGAAAGTGATGGAAATGAGGCTAGATTGACTCACACCATGTTTGCTTCCTGTATGGCAGTACAGAAGATTTTCATCTTTACTGTGGTGTTGTGTATAAACGCCTCCCTCAGAATGAATTCAGCACATGTTTTGGTTCCTATATCCAAACATTTCCATATGGTCTGCTGGCTTGGATTACCAAGTGTTGACTCTTCTCTCTCTCCCCGACCCCTTGTCTGTGTTAGTTCTCAGAGTATGAAAATGGGGACAGCAAAGTTGCCGGGAAAAGTAGGTGAAAGTTTGTAGGTCATCTTCAAAAAGCCCTGGTGAGTCATTAGCTGGATCTCCCAACCACCTCTTGAAGTTTCTGCACCAAAAAAATCTGTAGCTTGGCTGTAGGGTCTGGGGACACACACAGTTTTCTTGGGCTAATGATGGCATTGTAAAAGCTAGATCACTGGTGACAAGTCCTTTGCTCAAAACGCCCTTCAAACTGATTCAACAGAGCAGAAGTCACGATATCAGTGCAGAGAACAAGTTATCTACCCTTAATTGTGTTGATCCACTGCAGAGGCTAAAGGAAGTAACAGGAATAGCATTGGCTAAGACTGGTCCATGTATTCCAGTCTACATACCTTCTTTATGGGGTTTGTGAAATGGATTTCAGATTTCTTCCCTCCCCATCCTGGTGTCCACTCTGAATTCTGAACAATTCCAGCTCAGCACATGTTAGTAAGTAGAGAACTACACTCTCAAGTAATAAATGTTTTCTGATGTTTGCAATGAGCCAGACACTTTGTAACATTCTGCTAGAATAAGCAAACAGAAAAACATGAACAAAGCAAAGAATTAAACATTTAGAATTTGTTATAGGGTATTAAAACAACAAGAGAAAATGTGTCAAAGGAGGGCTATGGAGTAATTTCTTTGTAATTCATGCAGAAAGTGTGTGTGTCAAAAGAAGTCAGGGATTGAAAGCAAAGCAAGATATCTATAAGCCAAAGGCTCTAGGAACTAAGGAGAAATATTTGTGTTTGTGGCATATAAGCTCTAGAGAAGCAAGGAGAAAACATAAAATACTAAAAAGAAATCTGGATTCTCCCCCTCAACATAGGCACCCAATGCTGGAAAGATTCTAGACATCTTAAGTCTCCCATTTGCTGCTTGGACTTAATCATTAGGTTGATTTGCTTAAATACGTAACCAGGTATCAGTCTATGCTTTGAATAAAATTGTATGAAAGAATGCCCATGGAGGGCCAAGCAGCCCCACTAAACATCAGCAGGAGGTACACAGACACCAGGACAAGTCGAGAACAGTGAGTGTGGGTAAGAACACATGAGAGATTTTTCAGTCGGAGTTTGCACTAAACCTGAAATATTCTCAGATTGGAATCCTAGGAAAGGTACATTACTCTAGCCAAGCTGATACATAAGACTTCCTAAAGGCATGTATCCTGACTGGTCTCTGTTCTAAGCCTAAATGTCTTATTCAGATTGCAATAGAATCTAGTAAACGTGATGACCTGGTAGCCCTTCCTGGTAATCCCTTCCTCGTGTTGCATGCTTTCAGTGTCTCTGGCTTCAATCTACCTGGTACAACAACATCCTTAAAGTGCCCTATTGGTCCCCTTGGAATAGTCTAGATTTTAATACCACACCCCTCTGTGCAATTGCCTTTTGGGTGACAACTGCTTTAGGCTATTATTACAACTGTTATTGTCATCTTTGTTGTTTGATAGCTTTGTTCTGTGAGAGACATTTATGTTCCACTCTATATGATATTGTTGTGCTTTCTCTTCCCATTCCATCAAATAGAGAAGGCTACAAGAATGCAATGTCGCTCCAGGGGACCCATTTATACAGAGTACAAATCCCACTTGTACCTCACAGAGGAACATGTTTAAGATCCAGCTTTTATAAACAGACCCTTGAATCTCAGCAAGAGGATTTGAAAAGTCAAACACTCTGGGGCCATGACTATAAAAGTAAAATTACAAGGCTTGGGAACCTTTCCAGAGACAGGCTTATTTCAAACATTGCTATCTCATCGGTGTTATTCTTAGCAGAACCTACTTCAACACCCAGCTGTGATGCGAGTCTTACAAGAGCTTCCTCGGGCTACCAAGGAAGGTAGATGACCCTGAATGTCCTCTCTCCCCTTGGTTTCTATCATGAGCTCTAAGCCCACCCTTTCCTCTCACATCAAACTTCTCACAGCTATCTTTGTGGATTTGAATCATCAAGAATGCATGCTTTCCCAGGTGCACAGCTGGGGTACAAATACAGTGAAAATGGATACAATGAATGCCACATACTTAAGACATCACAAATAAGATGAGAAATATTGCCATCCAAAGAGACTGATGTCATGTTGCAGATGTGATAACACAAGTCATGATGCAGGAGGCAGGGGCATACACAACAGGGAGAAAAAGGTTTCCTGAGATATGAAGGGGAAGTGCTTAAGCCTTCATTGAAAGGTAGGTATAAGAACATATCAAATGATTGGACAACTTTGTGGAATCAGACACACTTCGTACCCTGAGGCTTCTGGTTAGGGCCATGGGTTTGTGTCCTTTCGCTCTCAGTTCTGTGGAGATGTGTCATACTTACATGTTCAGGCTGTATTTCCTTGTTGTTTCCTACAGCTCTTCTGCCTGAACTCGGTAATGTTGATAGGCAGCTCTGCAAAAGACTCATGTGCTAAATGTGATCCTACCACTTACTGCTAAATTTCCCTGAGGATATTGATTGACATGTTCTTTTTTTTTTCTTTTTTAAACTTACAAAGTTTATTTATATTTTTTTTATTATTAACTTGAGTATTTCTTATATACATTTCGAGTGTTATTCCCTTTCCCGGTTTCCGGGCAAACATCCCCCTCCCCCCTCCCCTTCCTTATGGGTGTTCCCCTCCCAACCCTCCCCCCATTGCTGCCCTCTCCCCAACAGTCTAGTTCACTAGGGGTTCAGTCTTAGCAGGACCCAGGGCTTCCCCTTCCACTGGTGCTCTTACTAGGATATTCATTGCAACCTATGAGGTCAGAGTCCATGGTCAGTCCATGTATATAGTCTTTGGGTAGTGGCTTAGTCCCTGGAAGCTCTGGTTGGTTGGCATTGCTGTACATATGGGGTCTCGAGCTCCTTCAAGCTCTTCCAGTTCTTTCTCTGATTCCTTCAACAGGGGTCCTGTTCTCAGTTCAGTGGTTTCCTGCTGGCATACGCCTCTGTATTTGCTGTATTCTGGCTGTGTCTCTCAGGAGCGATCTGCATTCACATTTTGATCATCCGTCTTGAGTTTCATTTGTTCTAGGCATCTAGGGTAATTCAAGCATTTGGGCTAATAGCCACTTATCAATGAGTGCATACCATGTATGTCTTTCTGTGATTGGGTTAGCTCACTCAGGATGATATTTTCCAGTTCCAACCATTTGCCTCATTTAATTTCATAAACTCGTTGTTTTTTTGATAGCTGAGTAATATTCCATTGTGTAGATGTACCACATTTTCTGTATCCATTCCTCTGTTGAAGGGCATCTGGGTTCTTTCCAGCTTCTGGCTATTATAAATAAGGCTGCGATGAACATTGTGGAGCACGTGTCTTTTTTATATGTTGGGGCATCTTTTGGGTATATGCCCAGGAGAGGTATAGCTGGATCCTCAGGCAGTTCAATGTCCAATTTTCTGAGGAACCTCCAGACTGATTTCCAGAATGGTTGTACCAGTCTGCAACCCCACCAACAATGGAGGAGTGTTCCCTTTCTCCACATCCTCGCCAGCATTTGCTGTCACCTGAGTTTTTGATCTTAGCCATTCTCACTGGTGTGAGGTGAAATCTCAGGGTTGTTTTGATTTGCATTTCCTTATGACTAACGATGTTGAACATTTCTTTAGGTGTTTCTCAGCCATTCGCATTCCTCAGCTGTGAATTCTCTGTTTAGCTCTGAGCCCCATTTTTTAATAGGGTTATTTGCCTCCCTGCTGTCTAACTTCTTCAGTTCTTTGTATATTTTGGATATAAGCCCTCTATCTGTTGTAGGATTGGTAAAGATCTTTTCCCAATCTGTTGGTTGCCGTTTTGTCCTAACCCCAGTGTCCTTTGCCTTACAGAAGCTTTGCAGTTTTATGAGATCCCATTTGTCGATTCTTGATCTTAGAGCATAAGCCATGGGTGTTTTGTTCAGGAAATTTTTTCCAGTGCCCATGTGTTCCAAATGCTTCCCTAGTTTTTCTTCTATTAGTTTGAGTGTATCTGGTTTGATGTGGAGGTCCTTGATCCACTTGGACTTAAGCTTTGTACAGGGTGATAAGCATGGATCGATCTGCATTCTTCTACATGTTGACCTCCAGTTGAACCAGCACCATTTGCTGAAAATGCTATCTTTTTTCCATTGGATGTTTTTGGCTCCTTTGTCAAAAATCAAGTGCCCATAGGTGTGTGGGTTCATTTCTGGGTCTTCAATTCTGTTCCATTGGTCTATCTGTCTGTCTCTGTACCAATACCATGCAGTTTTTATCACTATTGCTCTGTAATACTGCTTGAGATCTGGGATAGTGATTCCCCTGAAGTCCTTTTTTATTGTTGAGGATAGTTTTAGCTATCCTGGGTTTTTTGTTATTCCAGATGAATTTGCAAATTGTTCTGTCTAACTCTTTGAAGAATTGGATTGGTATTTTGATGGGGATTGCATTGAATCTGTAGATCGCTTTTTGGTAGAATGGCCATTTTTACTATATTAATCCTGCCAATCCATGAGCATGGGAGATCTTTCCATCTTCTGAGATCTTCTTCAATTTTTTTCTTCAGAGTCTTGAAGTTCTTATTGTACAGATCTTTCCCTTGCTTGGTTAAAGTCACACCGAGGTACTTTATATTATTTGGATCTATTATGAAGGGTGTCATTTCCCTAATTTCTTTCTCAGCCTGTTTCTCTTTTGTGTAGAGGAAGGCTACTGATTTATTTGAGTTAATTTTATACCCAGCCACTTTGCTGAAGTTGTTTATCAGCTTTAGTAGTTCTCTGGTGGAACTTTTGGGATCACTTAAATATACTATCATATCATCTGCAAATAGTGATATTTTGACTTCTTCTTTTCCGATCTGTATCCCCTTGACCTCTTTTTTTGTTGTCTGATTGCTCTGGCTAGAACTTCAAGAACTATATTGAATAAGTAGGAGAGAGTGGGCAGCCTTGTCTAGTCCCTGATTTTAGTGGGATTGCTTCAAGTTTCTCTCCATTTAGTTTAAGTTAGCCACTGGTTTGCTGTATATGGCTTTTTACTATGTTTAGGTATGGGCCTTGAATTCCTATTCTTTCCAGGACTTTTATCATGAAGGGGTGTTGAATTTTGTCAAATGCTTTCTCAGCATCTAATGAAATGATCATGTGGTTTTGTTCTTTCAGTTTGTTTATATAATGGATCACGTTGATGGTTTTCAGATATTAAACCATCCCTGCATGCCTGGGATGAAGCCTACTTGATCATGGTGAATGATTGTTTTGATGTGCTCTTGGATTCGGTTTGCCAGAATTTTATTGAGTATTTTTGCATCGATATTCATAAGGGAAATTGGTCTGAAGTTCTCTTTCTTTGTTGGGTCTTTGTGTGGTTTAGGTATAAGAGTAATTGTGGCTTCATAGAAGGAATTCGGGAGTGCTCCATCTGTTTCAATTTTGTGGAATAGTTTGGATAATATTGGTACGAGGTCTTCTATGAAGGTCTGATAGAATTCTGCACTAAACCCATCTGGACCTGGGCTCTTTTTGGTTGGGAGACCTTTAATGACTGCTTCTATTTCCTTAGGAGTTATGGGGTTGTTTAACTGGTTTATCTGTTCCTGATTTAACTTCGGTACCTGGTATCTGTCTAGGAAATTGTCCATTTCCTGCAGATTTTCAAGTTTTGTTGAATATAGGCTTTTATAGTAAGATCTGATGATTTTTTGAATTTCCTCTGAATCTGTAGTTATGTCTCCCTTTTCATTTCTGATTTTGTTAATTTGGACACACTCTCTGTGTCCTCTCGTTAGTCTGGCTAAGGGTTTATCTATCTTGTTGATTTTCTCAAAGAACCAACTTTTGGTTCTGTTGATTCTTTCTATGGTCCTTTTTGTTTCTACTTGGTTGATTTCAGCTCTGAGTTTGATTATTTCCTGCCTTCTACTCCTCCTGGGTGTATTTGCTTCTTTTTGTTCTAGAGCTTTTAGGTGTGCTGTCAAGCTGCTGACATATGCTCTTTCCTGTTTCTTTCTGCAGGCACTCAGCGCTATGAGTTTTCCTCTTAGCAGAGCTTTCATTGTGTCCCATAAATTTGGGTATGTTGTATCTTCATTTTCATTAAATTCTAAAAAGTCTTTAATTTCTTTCTTTATTTCTTCCTTGACCAGGTTATCATTGAGTAGAGCATTGTTCAATTTCCACGTATATGTGGGCATTCTTCCCTTATTGTTATTGAAGACCAGTTTTAGGCCGTGGTGGTCTGATAGCACGCATGGGATTATTTCTATCTTTCTGTACCTGTTGAGGCCCATTTTTTGACCAATTATATGGTCAATTTTGGAGAAAGTACCATGAGGAGCTGAGAAGAAGGTATATCCTTTTGCTTTAGGATAGAATGTTCTATAAATATCTGTTAAGTCCATTTGGCTCATGACTTCTCTTAGTCTGTACACGTCTTTGTTTAATTTCTGTTTCCATGATCTGTCCATTGATGAGAGTGGGGTGTTGAAGTCTCCTACTATTATTGTGTGAGGTGCAATGTGTGTTTTGAGCTTTAGTAAGGTTTCTTTTACGTATGTAGGTGCCCTTGTATTTGGGGCATAGATATTAAGGATTGAGAGTTTATCTTGGTGTATTTTTCCTTTGATGAATATGAAGTGTCCTTCCTTATCATTTTGATGACTTTTAGTTGAAAATTGATTTTATCTGATATTAGAATGGCTACTCCAGCTTGCTTCTTCCGACCATTTGCTTGGAAAGTTGTTTTCCAGCCTTTCACTCTGAGGTAGTGTCTGTCTTTGTCGCTGAGGTGTGTTTCCTGTAGGCAGCAGAATGCAGGGTCCTCGTTGCGTATCCAGTTTGTTAATCTATGTCTTTTTATTGGGGAGTTGAGGCCATTGATGTTGAGAGATATTAAGGAATAGTGATTATTGCTTCCTGTTGTATTCATATTTGGATGTGAGGTTATGTTTGTGTGCTTTTCTTCTCTTTGTTTTGTTGCCAAGGCGATTAGTTTCTTGCCTCTTCTTGGGTATAGCTTGCCTCCTTATGTTGGGCTTTACCATTTATTATCCTTTGTAGTGCTGGATTTGTAGAAAGATATTGTGTAAATTTGGTTTTGTCATGGAATATCTTGGTTTCTCCATCTATGTTAATTGAGAGTTTTGCAGGATACAGTAGCCTGGGCTGGCATTTGTGTTCTCTTAGGGTCTGTATGACATCAGTCCAGGATCTTCTGGCTTTCATAGTCTCTGGCGAAAAGTCTGGTGTGATTCTGATAGGTCTGCCTTTATATGTTACTTGACCTTTTTCCCTTACTGCTTTTAATATTCTTTCTTTATTTTGTCGTTTGGTGTTTTGACTATTATGTGACGGAGGTGTTTCTTTTCTGGTCCAATCTATTTGGAGTTCTGTAGGCTTCTTGTATGCCTATGGGTATCTCTTTTTTAGGTTAGGGAAGTTTTCTTCTATGATTTTGTTGAAGATATTTACTGGTCCTTTGAGCTAGGAGTCTTCACTCTCTTCTATACCTATTATCCTTAGGTTTGATCTTCTCATTGAGTCCTGGATTTCCTGTATGTTTTGGACCAGTAGCTTTTTCCGCTTTACATTATCTTTGACAGTTGAGTCAATGATTTCTATGGAATCTTCTGCTCCTGAGATTCTCTCTTCCATCTCTTGTATTCTGTTGGTGATGCTTGTATCTACAGCTCCTTGTCTCTTCTTTTGGTTTTCTATATCCAGGGTTGTTTCCATGTGTTCTTTCTTGATTGCTTCTATTTCCATTTTTAATTCCTTCAACTGTTTGATTGTGTTTTCCTGGAATTCTTTCAGGGATTTTTGTGACTCCTCTCTGTAGGCTTCTACTTGCTTGTTTATGTTTTCCTGTGTTTCTCTAAGGGAGTTCTTCATGTCTTTCTTGAAGTCCTCCAACATCATGATCAAATATGATTTTGAAACTAGATCTTGCTTTTCTGGTGTGTTTGGATATTCCGTGTTTGCTTTGGTGGGAGAATTGGGCTCCGATGATGCCATGTAGTCTTGGTTTCTGTTGCTTGGGTTCCTGCTCTAGTGTTACTTTGTTCTGCTATTTCTGACAGTGGCTAGACTGTCTTATAAGCCTGTGTTTCAGGAGTGCTGTAGACCTGTTTTCCTGTTTTCTTTCAGCCAGTTATGGGGACAGAGTGTTCTGCTTTCGGGCGCGTAGTTTTTCTTCTCTACAGGTCTTCAGCTGTTCCTGTGAGCCTGTGTCTTGAGTTCACCAGGCAAGTCGTTTGTAGCAGAAAAGTTTGTCTTACCTGTGGTCCCCAGGCTCAAGTTTGCTCGCGGGGTGTTGCCTATGAGCTCTCCACGGCCTCAGCAGCCAGGAAGATCTGCGCCGCCCCTTCCGGGAGGTTCCGTGCACCAGGGTTCCAGATAGCTTTTGTTTTCCTCTGGGGTCAGTACTGTGTGCAGCGTGCAGTCTCTTCTGGTTTCCCAGGCGTGTCCGCCTCTCTGAAGGTTTAGCTCTCCCTCCCACGGGATTTGGGTGCAGAGAACTGTTTATCCGGTCGGTCCCTTCAGGTGCGGTGTCTCAGACGCAGTGGATCTGCTGCTCCTGGGCCCTCCTCTACGGGTACCCAGAGGCCGTCTGACATGTTCTTATAAAGCAGTAAAGAAGTAGTTCATGACCACTGTCAAGTTCAGTCATTCTGTGACTCGTAGTTTAGATGAGTTTGTTCATACAGCACCATCACAAGCACAAAACTGGCACACTGAATTAAGGGCCTATAAACTTCATAGCTTCTATAGGCAATATAAATTATCTACGTGTATTTTCACATAAAGTTCAGAGGACAGTTTTTGGAAGTTGACTCTCTCCTTGGACCATAGGAGTTCAGTGATTGAACTAAGGTTGTCAAGCTTGACAGCAGACACCTTTACCTGCTGAGCCATCTTGCCATGCACTTTTAAGGTGTTTTAATGCTTTTTACTAACACATGATACCTACATGTATTTATGGGTAAAGCGTGACATACAAATGCTCACTGTATACTGATCAGTTAGAGATATGTAGCATTATTATCTCCAGAGTTAACTTCCATAGATTTTTCTTTCTCTAATGAAAACTAGGGCTTATAACTGTAGCCTCCCCTGTGATGGTTCTATGAATGAGTGGAATATAATGTAGCACTCGGAACACTGATAGGCTCTGGTGAGCTCTGTAGAAAGGCACATCATGAAAGAAGACATTTTCTTCTTCCACATGATGTGGATACAAAAGAAGTATTTTAGAATTTAACTCACAACAATTCTCTTATTTTCGGCACTAAAAGTTCTTCAAAAGGCATTGCAACTTTGAGCAAGTCACCACAAATCTTAGGGCCTTAGGCCCACTTTCTTTAAGGAAAATACCACAGGTTAGGTATTCTAAACTCTTCACAAACATCATCTTATGTATCCTCATAATAGTATAGAGGATTGGGTTCTGTTATTTACCCCATTTCTGTAAGTCAGTAAAATGAGGTCCAGATTATAACCCAGGACCAAGAGTTAACTCTTGTAGGATTTTAGAGGGGGCTTGAAGTTAGCTTTATTTTGGCATAAGTTTTTTTTTTTTTTTTATTAACTTGAGTATTTCTTATGTACATTTCGAGTGTTATTCCCTTTCCGGTTTCGGGCAAACATCCCTTCCCCCCCCCTTCCTTATGGGTGTTCCCCCCCCGACCCCCCCCCCATTGCCGCCCTCCCCGCGACAGTCTAGTTCACTGTGGGTTCAGTCTTAGCAGGACCCAGGGCTTCCCCTTCCACTGGTGCTCTTACTAGGATATTCATTGCTACCTATGAGGTCAGAGTCCAGGGTCAGTCCATGTATAGTCTTTAGGTAGTGGTTTAGTCCCTGGAAGCTCTGGTTGCTTGGCATTGTTGTACATATGGGGTCTCAAGCCACTTCAAGCTCTTCCAGTTCTTTCTCTGATTCCTTCAACGGGGGTCCCGTTCTCAGTTCAGTGGTTTGCTGCTGGCATTCACCTCTGTATTTGCTGTATTCTGGCTGTGTCTCTCAGGAGAGATCTACATCCAGCTCCTGTCGGTCTGCACTTCTTTGCTTCATCCATCTTGTCTAATTGGGTGGCTGTATATGTATGGGCCACATGTGGGGCAGGCTCTGAATAGGTGTTCCTTCAGTCTCTATTTTGATCTTTGCCTCTCTCTTCCCTGCCAAGGGTATTCTTGTTCCCCTTTTAAAGAAGGAGTGAAGCCTTCACATTTTGATCATCCGTCTTGAGTTTCATTTGTTCTAGGCATCTAGGGTAATTCAAGCATTTGGGCTAATAGCCACTTATCAGTGAGTGCATGCCATGTATGTCTTTCTGTGATTGGGTTAGCTCACTCAGGATGATATTTTCCAGTTCCAACCATTTGCCTACGAATTTTATAAAGTCGTTGTTTTTGATAGCTGAGTAATATTCCATTGTGTAGATGTACCACATTTTCTGTATCCATTCCTCTGTTGAAGGGCATCTGGGTTCTTTCCAGCTTCTGGCTATTATAAATAAGGCTGCGATGAACATAGTGGAGCATGTGTCTTTTTTATATGTTGGGGCATCTTTTGGGTGTATGCCCAAGAGAGGTATGGCTGGATCCTCAGGCAGTTCAATGTCCAATTTTCTGAGGAACCTCCAGACTGATTTCCAGAATGGTTTTACCAGTCTGCAATCCCACCAACAATGGAGGAGTGTTCCTCTTTCTCCGCATCCTCGCCAGCATTTGCTGTCACCTGAGTTTTTGATCTTAGCCATTCTCACTGGTGTGAGGTGAAATCTCAGGGTTGTTTTGATTTGCATTTCCCTGATGACTAAAGATGTTGAACATTTCTTTAGGTGTTTCTCAGCCATTCGGCATTCCTCAGCTGTGAATTCTTTGTTTAGCTCTGAACCCCATTTTTTAATAGGGTTATTTGTCTCCCTGCGGTCTAACTTTTTGAGTTCTTTGTATATTTTGGATATAAGGCCTCTATCTGTTGTAGGATTGGTAAAGATCTTTTCCCAATCTGTTGGTTGCCGTTTTGTCCTAACCACAGTGTCCTTTGCCTTACAGAAGCTTTGCAGTTTTATGAGATCCCATTTGTCGATTCTTGATCTTAGAGCATAAGCCATGGGTGTTTTGTTCAGGAAATTTTTTCCAGTGCCCATGTGTTCAAGATGCTTCCCTAGTTTTTCTTCTATTAGTTTGAGTGTGTCTGGTTTGAGGTGGAGGTCCTTGATCCACTTGGACTTAAACTTTGTACAGGGTGATAAGCATGGATCGATCTGCATTCTTCTACATGTTGACCTCCAGTTGAACCAGCACCATTTGCTGAAAATGCTATCTTTTTTCCATTGGATGGTTTTGGCTCCTTTGTCAAAAATCAAGTGCCCATAGGTGTGTGGGTTCATTTCTGGGTCTTTAATTCTGTTCCATTGGTCTATCTGTCTGTCTCTTTACCAATACCATGCAGTTTTTATTACTATTGCTCTGTAATACTGCTTGAGTTCAGGGGATAGAGATTCCCCTGAAGTCCTTTTTTATTGTTGAGGATAGTTTTAGCTATCCTGGGTTTTTGTTATTCCAGATGAATTTGCAAATTGTTCTGTCTAACTCTTTGAAGAATTGATTGGTATTTTGATGGGGATTGCATTGAATCTGTAGATCGCTTTTGGTAAAATGGCCATTTTACTATATTAATCCTGCCAATCCATGAGCATGGGGAGATCTTTCCACCTTCTGAGGTCTTCTTCAATTTCTTTCTTCAGTGTCTTGAAGTTCTTGTTGTACAAATCTTTTACTTGCTTGGTTAAAGTCACACCGAGGTACTTTTTATATTATTTGGGTCTATTATGAAGGGTGTCGTTTCCCTAATTTCTTTCTCGCTTGTTTCTCTTTTGTGTAGAGGAAGGCTACTGATTTATTTGAGTTAATTTTATACCCAGCCACTTTGCTGAAGTTGTTTATCAGCTTTAGTAGTTCTCTGGTGGAACTTTTGGGATCACTTAAATATACTATCATATCATCTGCAAATAGTGATATTTTGACTTCTTCTTTTCGATCTGTATCCCTTGACCTCCTTTTTTGTTGTCTGATTGCTCTGGCTAGAACTTCAAGAACTATATTGAATAAGTAGGGAGAGAGTGGGCAGCCTTGTCTAGTCCCTGATTTTAGTGGGATTGCTTCAAGTTTCTCTCCATTTAGTTTAATGTTAGCCACTGGTTTGCTGTATATGGCTTTTACTATGTTTAGGTATGGTCCTTGGATTCCTATTCTTTCCAGAACTTTTATCATGAAGGGTGTTGAATTTTGTCAAATGCTTTCTCAGCATCTAATGAAATGATCATGTGGTTTTGTTCTTTCAGTTTGTTTATATAATGGATCACGTTGATGGTTTTTCCAGATATTAAACCATCCTGCATGCCTGGGATGAAGCCTACTTGATCATGGTGGATGATTGTTTTGATGTGCTCTTGGATTGGTTTTGCTTGAATTTTGTTGAGTATTTTTGCATCGATATTCATAAGGGAAATTGGTCTGAAGTTCTCTTTCTTTGTTGGGTCTTTGTGTGGTTTAGGTATAAGAGTAATTGTGGCTTCATAGAAGGAGTTTGGTAGTGCTCCATCTGTTTCAATTTTGTGGAATAGTTTGGATAATATTGGTACGAGGTCTTCTATGAAGGTCTGATAGAATTCTGCACTAAACCCATCTGGACCTGGGCTCTTTTTGGTTGGGAGACCTTTAATGACTGCTTCTATTTCCTTAGGAGTTATGGGGTTGTTTAACTGGTTTATCTGTTCCTGATTTAACTTCGGTACCTGGTATCTGTCTAAGAAATTGTCCATTTCCTGCAGATTTTCAAGTTTTGTTGAATATAGGCTTTTATAGTAAGATCTGATGATTTTTTGAATTTCCTCTGAATCTGTAGTTATGTCTCCCTTTTCATTTCTGATTTTGTTAATTTGGACACACTCTCTGTGTCCTCTCGTTAGTCTGGCTAGGGTTTATCTATCTTGTTGATTTTCTCAAAGAACCAACTTTTGGTTCTGTTGATTCTTTCTATGGTCCTTTTTTTGTTTCTACTTGGTTGATTTCAGCTCTGAGTTTGATTATTTCCTGCCTTCTACTCCTCCTGGGTGTATTTGCTTTTTTTGTTCTAGAGCTTTTAGGTGTGCTGTCAAGCTGCTGACATATGCTCTTTCCTGTTTTTTTCTGCAGGCACTCAGCGCTATGAGTTTTCCTCTTAGCACAGCTTTCATCGTGTCCCATAAGTTTGGGTATGTTGTACCTTCATTTTCATTAAATTCTAAAAAGTTTTTAATTTCTTTCTTTATTTCTTCCTTGACCAGGTTATCATTGAGTAGAGCATTGTTCAATTTCCACGTATATGTGGGCATTCTTCCCTTATTGTTATTGAAGACCAGCTTTAGGCCGTGGTGGTCCGATAGCATGCATGGGATTATTTCTATCTTTCTGTACCTGTTGAGGCCCGTTTTTTGACCAATTATATGGTCAATTTTGGAGAAAGTACCATGAGGAGCTGAGAAGAAGGTATATCCTTTTGCATTAGGGTAGAACGTTCTATAAATATCCATTAAGTCCATTTGGCTCATGACTTCTCTTAGTCTGTCTACGTCTCTGTTTAATTTCTGTTTCCATGATCTGTCCATTGATGAGAGTGGGGTGTTGAAGTCTCCTACTATTATTGTGTGAGGTGCAATGTGTGTTTTGAGCTTTAGTAAGGTTTCTTTTACGTATGTAGGTGCCCTTGTATTTGGGGCATAGATATTTAGGATTGAGAGTTCATCTTGGTGGATTTTTCCTTTGATAAATATAAAGTGTCCTTCCTTATCTTTTTTGATGACTTTTAGTTGAAAATTGACTTTATTTGATATTAGAATGGCTACTCCAGCTTGCTTCTTCCGACCATTTGCTTGGAAAGTTGTTTCCCAGCCTTTCACTCTGAGGTAGTGTCTGTCTTTGTCTCTGAGGTGTGTTTCCTGTAGGCAGCAGAATGCAGGGTCCTCGTTGCATATCCAGTTTGTTAATCTGTGTCTTTTTATTGGGGAGTTGAGGCCATTGATGTTGAGAGATATTAAGGAATAGTGGTTATTGCTTCCTGTTATATTCATATTTGGATGTGAGGTTATGTTTGTGTGCTTTTCTTCTCTTTGTTTTGTTTTGGCATAAGTTTTAAGGAGATCCAGACACAATGAGTTCTACAGAATTTATTTCACAATAATTGATAGTATATAATCAACAGACCTTTACCATTACTTTGTCCCCACTGTATTCTCTCATCACTAGAACAACAGTGTTCTAGCTAAGAGGAGTAGTAGCTTGTGACTGTTTCTGTCTCTATCCATTCACCTTTACTGTTAACTTGTGTGTGTGTGTGTGTGTGTGTGTGTGTGTGTGTGTGTGTGTTTGTGTTGGGGTAAATTAGTGGTCATGCTCACATTTCAATGTGATTCTAAGATTTTCTACAAGTATTCCCTGGTACCTACATGTATTTATGGGTAACGTGTGATATATCATACAAATAGTCCATGTATACTGATCAGTTCAAGATAAGTAGCATTATTATCTCCTGAGTTAACTTCCGTATGCTTTGCTTTTTTTCTAATGAAAACTAGGGCTCATAACTGTAGCTTCCCCTGTGATAGTTCTGTGAATGAGTATCTCTTGAAGACCTCCCATGGGATCACATAGACTACCACAGGGGCACTACAATGTGCATTCATTCCAATATTTGTATAACTCCAACTGAGAGCATTCACTGAGTTTTATCAGAAAAAAATAGGTTAGTGATAACTACATCATATCTCTCCAAAGAGATGTTGGATGTAAGTCCCAAAGCTCAATGCTTTAATCTTTCCTATTGCCTATCTTCTTTCATTCTGTCCAGCTTTGGAGTCCCTGGCCTAGATGGATTAATTCTAAGCCTCTTCTCTTTAGACCTGAGTTTCTGCTCACGAACAATAAGACCTCTTTACAGTGAATTCCACAATTCATCTTAGCTGTATCATTTTCACTACTAAGGGGGACATTTCCTTACAAAATTTGCGTTAGGTTGTAGTAAGCATTCTATTGCCTATAGAACAGAGTTATCAGCTATTTATATAGATTTTATAAGTAAGGATGTATTGGAATACAACCTACTCATTTGTTCATGAATTGTCTGTGACTGTTTTCATTCAACCATGCAGAAGTACTCATGGCATAAGTTTTATAACCCCTAAACCACACATTGTTAACAAGTTGGTGATTTCCTGACAAAGCTAAGTGTCCCTTTACCTTAGCGTATGAACCTTATATGACTTTAAAATGACCCACTTCACATAGACATGAATTGGGAAACAATGTAGTAAAATATTTAAGACTAAAAGATATGGAACCACATGACTTTTAAAAGATTTGAATTTATTTTGGTGGACCATTGCTTTAAATTATACATTTTAATGAGGAATTATTCCAGAGGCATTGCTGTAACTATGACAAAGCACTCAGACTAAAGGCAATTTAGGGGAGAAAATTATTCATTTGGCTTCTAGGTCACAGACCATCAATGAGGGTTTTGGGACAGGAACTCAAGGCACACCAATTTGCTATATCACACAAGCTATCCTACACATCAGTCACTCATAGCTAAGGAAGCACAGCAGAAAATATGAATGGATAATGCTTGAGGACTCACTCCTAGACTCATGGTTAGCTAATTTCTTATACAGCATAGGACCATCTGGCCAGGGAATGGTATCTCCCATAGGGGAATGCACCCTCCCACATCAATTAATAATCAAGAAAATCCCCTAAAGACATGCATACTCACAAGTGAATCTGTCCTGGGAAATGCTTCATTTGAGGCTCCTTTCTTAATAGAATCTAGGTTATGTCAGGTTGAGAATTAGCACTATTTAGTACAAGAACTGTGTGATGTTTTGATACAAAACACAGTCTGCAATTTGTAAATTAGAATGAGCATGACTAACTGAACTCGTCACTTTTCATGGTGGAAACTTACCAAATCCTTCTCACTGAGTTTTGCATCACACAATTGTAACTTGACTATCCTCACCCTACTGAATGTCTACCTCATATTAAAGTATAATTTATTACTGTTTGACCAACCTTTCAATCTTCTTCTCTACCCTCCCAAGGCTACAGGCATCAACATTCTCTTGTAACTTACTATGAGATCAACTCTTTTAGCTTCTATGTATGAAACAGATCAGCTATGGTACTGGGTTTAGTTCATTTGATTGTATGACTTCCATATTCAATCCATAGTGTCACAAATGACAGGGAAACATCTTTTCTTATAGCCAAGTAATATTTCATCACACACACCTTTACATCATTCTTCCTTCATCCACTCATCTGTTGATGGACACTTAGGCTGTTTCTACTTCTCAGCTATGGTGAATAGTTCTGGAATAAGCACGGGGCAGTACACATCTTTTCACCATACTGACTTAATTTCTCTTGGACCTGTACCCAGAACTAGTATTGCTAGTTCATATGGTGGTTCTATTTTTAATTTTTTTCTGAGGAATCTCCATACTGTTTTCCATATGGCTCTACTGATTTGCATTCCCACCAGCAGTATGCAAGGGTTCCCTTTCCCCTACCTACATCAGTTGTTATCTTTGGTCCTTTTCATAATCGCCATTCTCAACTGGGGTGTGGAGACAACTCATGGTGGTTTTGATTTTCTTTTCTCTGATGATTAATGAGACTAAACCTTTAGACTGTCCAATTGTCCGGGAAATATAATCCTTCTAGCACACCAAAGAAGACTGAAAGAAGCATAGAAACTTATCAGTTTACCTCTTCTGACCCTCTTTCCCAGGCCCAGTCTCAGACCCCTGCTCTTCTACACCCTTGCCACTCACTCTGCTCTTTCTTCTGCATTCGGGATGTCAGCCTCATCAATACTGTGTCTTTCTTTGGAAGTTAAACCTGGACTGGGAATACATGGATAAAAGCTAACTGCATACAATTGATCCTTAATCAGTATTTGAGATGCAAACAGACACCCTAAACTTCAGGGAGCCAGACTTCCTAGATATAACTTCCTTGGGAGCAAGCAACAGCACTCTACAATTTCCAACAAGTTTTCACAGTTCTCTTGCTGTGGGCACTCTTCTGTCAAATGGTAATTGTTTTCACTGCCTAGGAGCTATCACCCCTGAAAAAGCACTGCATCCTGACTCAGGATGCTGAGGGCGGTGGCATGTGTGTTACAGCAAAGACAAAGACTAAATTGTTTATTGACTGTCGTCAAAAAAAAAATTACACCAGATAGGCCTACGCACTTAGCAGATGGGCATCTGGACAGATGACGAATAATCATCTTTTGTTTGAAAATTAAAATAGGACCAATGGGGTAAAAGGTGTGGAGAATTCTCCCTCCTTATTTCCTGAGTGTGGAAAACAAACCCCACCCCCACCCCCCCTTTCACTTGTTCAAGAGAGGTCTGCACTTTGGAGCTAGTAAATCTGCTTGGCAGGTAATCTGCTACCCATCCGCCAGCTGCTTCGTTGGCAAAAGGCGCATCACCATCGCCATGGCAACTCACAGGCAGGCAAAGGGCACGCAGGCCTGGCTTGAGGCCAAGGTAATCCGATGGCACTGGGCTTTGTTAATAGAAAGAGAAAAGCGGGCCGGAGCTGCTTGCCTCTCTCTTTGCCAGTAAGGACTGGAGGGAGCAGAGAGCAGGGCTAATTAACCCGCTGGACCAGCTGTTGACTGCCTCTTGCCAAATCCGACAAGTGGCCAAGGTTTGTCTATTCCTAACCCTTGTCTTCCAGGGAGGCTAGACCCTGGGGGAACAAGAGCCTTTTCTCAATGATGTCATCTGAGTATTTGTAGAATTTCCTCTTTGTGGGAAAGTTCTCTGGCAAAGTATAAAGAGACTTGACTTCCCTCGGAAGACCCTGTTTCCTTTTGAATGTTGAAGCGATTTTTCTAAATGAGAAACAAATCTGGGATTATAGGGAGAAGCAGGATGGTGGGGGTGGTGGGATATCCGTGATTTAGGCTATGCATTGTATTAGGAATCCCATCTGAGGCGCCTTTCATCCACCAACATTGCTTAAAAGAGCCCATAGCCCACGGAACGGTGAGTGTTTTTAAAAGACCATGTTGTGAGGGAAAGGGAGCTAACACATATTAATTTCTTACGTTATGACAGGAGGTACACCTGTATGATACACCTGTACCCAAATGCAGAGATGATAAATTAAGTCTGCAGGCTCAGGGTTAAAACTGCGTAGAGGAACACAGCTTCTCCAAGGTGGAACTCACTGAAGCCTATATCTGATAAACAGCCTCCTCCTCTCCCTTCTCCTCTTCTTCCTCCTCCTTCTAGTCCTCCTCTTCTCCACATCATCATTATTGCCTACTCTAACTGGGCACTGATACAGGGTTATTGGCATCCTGAAGAATACTTTATTGCTTAAGGATAAGTAACCCAACAAAATATTTTTATGAATCAATCAGTATGCTAGTGATAGGAGGTTTATAAAGTTAAAGAACTTAAGCTTGGCATCAATTTTATTTCAGATCATAACCCTACATTGTGTCTTTTGTATAAAGCACTTTGTGTGCATTGTCATTATAATGCAAAATGCGTGTTCTAATCCCATTTTATGAAGAAGGCAATTAACACGTAGGGAGCATAAAGAGGGCACGTAAAATAAAGCACAAGATAACAGACTGAGCCACAGTTGAAAATCTCCACTATGACAGCTACGTATGTTTGCAACCTTGAAGCCATAACAAGTAGAACTCAGTACATGGATGGGAGAGAAAAGGATTCCCAGGACTGAGAAATGGAGTGAACATGAGAAAGGGCAGTGGCGACAGTAAAACAGGCTGACCCCTTGCCCCTGGAAGTCCACCCACAATCAGGAAACATGAATGTCTGATCTCTGAAGCTAGATTATTTTTTCCTGGATAGAAATAGTACTTCCAGTGGGAAAGCGGTCATGACAGAGAGGGAGAGGTATTCTAGGGCTGTCTGTGGCCTTGGCTTGTAGCATTTACAGCATTTATAGCTGAGAAAAGCAAGTCGTAGGTTATCACACAGCTGACACCCACTTAAGCCCAATTATTGTATCATGGTCATCCCATTTAATGCTTATATATTGTCTCCATGAGATCAGAATTATAGCTTTATAAGTCTCCTGACACATTTGATGAACTGAGTTGCAGAACACAGTGTAATGACCTACTTTAAGGACAAACTGTAATGAGAAAGCATCTCTCTTTTCCCTGCCTCATTGTTATCCTTGCTTTCCTGGATACACCATGCAGATCCTTACACATTTCCAAGAGTAGGAAACTGAATGTGAATGAACCTGGTCACGGGCAACCAGAAGCTGAGAAGAAACAGAAGTTCAAGAAAGGATGCTGAATAGTAACTGGGAGCAGGAGCAGTGAATCCTTCTTGGGTTCAAAGATCCAGAATGGTGTTGGAAAGTGAAGACATTCTGGTACAGGTCATTTTAGGGAGGCATCACGAGATAAATGGATAACAAAATCATGAATGAATTGTGGAAATGACAAATATCCAAAAAAGATACTTATTGTCGGACTGTCCTGGTACAAGAAAACCATGTATATGGATAGGGGCTTGGGCAACACCTGGATTTATGTTTTAATTTCCTCTAATAACATTTTTATTGATTGTTTTATTCACATACATAAGTTTTGAGTAGATAACATATCATTTCCTTCCCTGCAATATTTCTCCTTTATATTTCCAAATCTCCTTAGGTGTGATGCTTTGAAACCTAGAGAACATCTTCCAGGGTCTCACATACTTTTCCTAGTAATCCTGCGAAATACTTGATCATTGATATCTGTTTTGCAAGTAGAACTTATCCAGAGGAAATTACCTTCTTGGGCTTCCTACATATGCAGTCATAAAATAATATGTATTTGTTATGTCATATTATCTATTCATTGGTCAGGAAGAATTGGGACATGGCTTATCTAGGTCAGTTTCACAGTTTCTGCAAAGGCTACAATTAAGGGGTCTCCTGAGACTGAGAATACTTCTGGGCATTTAACTAGAGAAGGATCTGTTTCCAAGTTAACACACATGACATTTGGTAGAATTCAACTTCCCAGCTATTCTTCACAGGCTATTGGCTACAGATCACCCACCAGTTCCTTGTTTCATGAGAGTTTTCAATGGAGTAACTTGTATCATCAAAGCCAGTGAGTTATCTAGTGATACAAGTCGGATCCAGCTCAAGGAGTAGCCCCAAGACCTGACAGTATCACTGAGGCTATGAAGCGCTCACAAAAAGGAACCTAACATGACTGCCCTCTGAAAAGACCCAACAGGCAGCTGAAAGTCAGATGCAGATATTTACACTCAACCAATGGACAGAAGCCGTTGCCCCCTGTGGTTGAATTAGAGAAAAGCTGGAAGAAGTTAAGGAGGAGGGTGACCCTGTACGAGGACCAGCAGTCTCAATTAATTTGGACCTCATGATCTTTCAGACACTGGACCACCAATCAGGCAGCGTACACCAGCAGATATGAGGCCCCCAACACATACACAGCAGAGGACTGCAGGGTCTGGGTTCAGTCAGAGAAGATACACCTAACCTTCAAGAGACTGGAGGCCCTAGGGAGTCGTAGAGGTCTGGTGGGGTAAGGGAGGTTGTGGGGGTGGGGGGGCTTATGACATCCTCAGGGAGGCAGGGGGCCAGGGAGGAGATATGGACTGAGGAACAGTCAGAGGGTGGAACAGGAGGGAAATAAGATCTGGAGTGTAAAAAAAAAGATTAAAAAAGATGCCAACTTACAATATTATGCTATACTAGTGTTTCAAAAAGAGTCATTTAAGGGATGGCAATTGCACAAATCCAGAAATACCAAGATGTGGTGATCATCTAGGGACATTTTTAGAGGCTATCTTTCCCAACTTTTAGCCTTCAAGAAGCAAAACCAAGACTCTCACCTAATTACTCTATTTCCAGAATCTCTGTGCTTTGTCTGTGTTCTTAACCACCAACATTTCTAAAGGTTTCATTTATTACATATATGTATGTGAGTACACTGTCACTGTCTTCAGACACACTAGAAAAGGGTATCAGATCCCATGACAGATGGTTGGGAGCCACCATGTGGTTGCTGAGAATTGAACTCAGAACCTCTGAAAGAGCAGTCAGTGCTCTTAACCATTTAGCCATCTCTCCAGCCCCTGAGACCACTCATATTATCTTTGGCTAATGCTTTAAGTTATAATTGCTTTTTTCTATGGGAAATTCATTGCTATTACTTGGACTTAAAAATTGTTGCTCTTTTAAAATATAATGTGTATGATATATCTTATATATTCACACTCCTCAGTATGTTGAAGGACACTCAAATTAATTGACCTATAGGTTGTTATGGTGATTACTTGAAACAGAGTTGTGCAGCATTCCCTTGAAGGAATTAGGAAACCTCAGCATACAAAATGGGCACTATACTGGCCTATATCACCCTAGTATTAAAGTTTTCCTTCTGCTATGAACCTTCACTCATTCCGTAGTTCCTCTCAGAAAGTGGGACTGGATTTCCTGATAATAAAATTGTCTAAGGGCCTGAAGTGGAAGGAGGCCTACAAGTGTGGTCTATCCTTGAAACACTGGGAGAAATCAGGGCAGATTTTAAAATAGTCAAGAGCACCTTTTAAGAAGAACCCTTGTGCTGGCCAGTTTTATGTCAGCCTGACACAAGCAAGAGCCATTTACAAAGAGGGAAGATTCAGTTTGAAAGCGGCTTCTCTGGATTGGCCTATGGAGCATTTTCTTGACTGATGACTCATACAGGAAGGCCAAACTCACTGTGGAAGATGCCAACTCTGGGCTGGTGGTTCTGGGTGCCTTAAGAAATTAGGCTGAGCAAGCCATGAAGAGCAAGCAGGTACACATTGCTCCCCTGTGCCTTGTGCTTCAGGTTATGCCTCAAACCTTACAGCTAAGTATAACTCTGACTTACTCTTGATGCAGGACGACAATGTGGAACTGTAAGCTGAAATGAATGCTTTCCTCCCCAAGCTGATTTAGACTACAGTGTTTTATCACACCAATAGAAAACAATTAAGATGAGTCTCTTCCCTTTCCTTCTTCCTTTTCTCTTTCTCTCTCTTGTGACCAACTTTGACATTTAGTATTCCTACAGCACAACCAAAGCATATATTCTAACCAATATAAAAATTACTGTTTAAAGTTTATCTAACCTTGTAGATTTCACTGCCCTCAGTCTGCTACAGTGATAATCCCATGGTTCTCTGAGAGTAGACAGGATACAGCACAAGTTTGGGCATAGCTGCCTTCCTTGTCCCGGGTCTTCTCATGCTTCTGTTAAATGCGAGAAAAGGACAGTATTGGCAGTGGTAAATAATATTTCCTGAAGGCTTTCCATATTAGAACTGACTGATGCAATTGTGCAACCTTACCTTTCCCCATGCTGAGGAATTCAGTGACTGTTTCTAAGGTTCATATTCCTCACAATGTTCCCTTGATTCAGTCCCTCCAAGCACATAACACTATGGAAATACTACTTTTAAGCAATGCTTTGGGATCATCTAGTACATTTCAGCTTGTCCTAACAGTGATGAGAAATCTATGTTCCAATTCAGTTTCTTCAAGGATCCTTAGTTCATTGTGTGGCTTTTTAGCAAACTATTTCATCTCACCAGGAAATAATTCCCTCAACTATTGGATGACAACCTTTAATCATACCCTGGATGTTTCCTAGGACTGGGGTCTGAGATCTCTTCTCTCTTTGCATCTGTCATTGAGTTTTCTGTGTAAACTGTAACCTTAGGAACGGTCTCTGAATCTGCAGTGCAAGCTATCCTAAATATGGCAACATTAAGCCATTTCCTGTTAAGTTTCTTTGGAAGCATAAAAAAGCAGAGATGGTGACTTCTCAGCTAAGCACCTCCTCCCCCCTCCACACATCTATTTGAAGGAGGATGGGATGGGAACACTGTGTCAGACAAGAATGAAAACGTACCACACAAGTGGAACTCTCCACTAATCCAAACAAAATGACTGGGGTGGATGGTCAGAGCCTGAACAATTTTAATGCAGGCATGAAGATAGGCCACACAGTTAGATCAGAATTTAAATAACCTCACTTCACATGCATTTTCTAGCTCTCTTCACAACTTCTCAAAAAACATCCAAATGTTCCATTTTTGGGAAGCAGATGCCCCTGAAAATGAAGACCATCCCTCTATTGTCTTTCCTTTCTACATTTCCTTTCTACATTACATTCTAATTCTCCGGAGTTAACTCTTGCTTTCCAGGCATGATCTTGGCAGATGATACATGTTCCGTAATGGGAGGAGAGTGGCCCACTGTTTTGGCCTCATTCTCCTGCAGAATGACATAACTTGGTAAGTGAATGCTCAGGGGACGGGCTGAAGCAGGGGGTTACAAGGATACACCATACACTACAGATGGTTGTCAGCAGCCACCTGAGGTTTCCCACCCAGCCAGCCAGACTACTGAGTGTTGGTTTGATGTCAAACACCATTCTAGGCACCAGAGACAGAATGAGGACTAAATGATATACTTCCTATGGAAGTAAAAGTTCTGCCCCATCTTTAAATAACATAAGTGAGCTAGTCTAAGTTTATTGCTTCCTTAGGGGTCAGCTAAATTGTTTGATTTTTTTTTTAATTTCATACATGTGTACTCTTATTACATCATTCTCCTTATCCTATCTCAACTTCTACACACACACACACACACACACACACACACACACACACACACACACACACACACACACACACACATACAGAGAGAGAGAGACAGAGACAGAGACAGAGACAGAGAGACAGAGAGAGAGGGGAGGGAGGAGGAGAGAGAGAGAGAGAGAGAGAGAGAGAGAGAGAGAGAGAGAGAGAGAGAGAGAACCTCACTGGTTCCTATAATCTTTTTGGCCCCTCTTTTGCAACTTCTGAACCTTAGGTGCAGGAATTGTTTTGTAGATGTGTCAATTGCAGCTAGATACCCTGTGGTCAGTTGTGCTCAGCATTTCCGGTTGTGCTCTTCTGTACAGATCACTGTCTGTTCTCAAAAGAACCTTCTCTGATGAGTGTAAGGTTGGGCTGGAGACATCAGCTAAGAGTTTTGATACTGCAATGCTGCAGAAAGTCAGCCTACTTACTTTATTGAAAATGTGATTTGAAGGACGATTTAGGTTGCCACTAAAGAAAACAGATATTGATTCTGAAAATGTGGGATGAATTTGCCTGTCTGAAGAATGAGGTTGAGTGAAATCATGAGTGAAAACTGAGTTGGAACATAAGGTTCAGATTTCTATGCAGTGGATTCTAACATAGATGAAATAAGTTGATCAGAACCAAGCTAGTGAAGAATATAAAGATATTTACAGATATGGGATACTGGGTAGCCAACCTGGTGGTCTGATCCTAAGAGGTTTTATTGGCTAGAGCAGTGAATGGCTTAAAGAGATCCCTTATTTCCCCAGTATTTCTCTGTCTATATTAATTTTCACATTTATATATTTATTTTAAATATGCCTTCATGTATATTTCCCTTATATTTTCTCTTCACTCACTTTTCAGTATTGTACTAGATATATCAGTCCAAGTGAATGCCAAAATATTTGTTTTTCTCCTAAGATGTATCAGAAGTACCTCTGTGACTACATTTGCACTAGCAGTTTCATTCCAGGTTCTAATTTTATAAAAGATCTTGGGGAAAATGGTCTCAGTTACTTTTCATTGCTATGACAAAATGCCACAACCAAGAAAACTAACCAAAGAAAGCCATTTGGAGATCATGGTTCCAGAAGGTTAGGGTCTATGACTATCATGGTAGAAAGCATGATAGGAGGCAAGCAGGTATGGCACTGGAGTAGCCACTGAGAACTTACATGTGATCCATAATTGAGAGGCAGAGAAATTTTACTTGGAATAACATAGATTTTGAAACCTCAAAGCAAACCTCCAGTGACACATCTCCTCCAAAACAGCCATACCTCCTAATCTTTCCCAAACACTTCCACCAACTACAGACCAAATCTTCAAATATATGAGCCTATGGGGGCCATTCCCATTCAAACAAGCACAAAGTTACAACTAAATGGGAGGGAATAAGAGGAAGGAGGCCTTGAAACCTCTTGTTCTCTCAAGAGAGTTAGGTAGGATTAGAAAGGAAAAATATGTATATTTTTAGGTGGTATCCAAATACTGATGATGTTTAAATATGGGTAATGGGATGACTATGAGGAACTGCTTAGCAATGTGAAAGTAAATGATAAGGAATACCAGAAATAAAATTATCAGCTCAATAGGATGCAGACTGTAGAATAAGAGATGACAACATCGATGGTTAATTCAGAATGTCTTATGCTTACATATAAGCAAAAGATAGGAACTATGGTTCATGTGACTCATTGTGATGAACACTGGATAGATTACTACCCCTTCAGGAAATTACTTGCAGACTGCCTCCATCTATTTTGTGGATTTCCTAGGCTTTAGAGAACTACTACCCATAAGCTGATGCTCTCCTCCAGGACAGTCCAGGTTCAGTGACTGATTGATATGGGAAAATAAAGAGCTGGCCCATGTTTAAAGGACTTTGAGAGACCAATCTAGCTCCTTCATTTTCTATAGTCAAATACTGCTTTTGAAGACTCTTCCTTCCACCCTTTCTACCTCATCTATTTCCTCTCAGCTGGCACTAATTACAAAGGCTTAACATCAAAAGCATTATACATGCTTCCTCTCTGTCTTAGAGATGGCTTCCTGGGAAACCTTAACTATCACATCATTCAGTGGTATTCATGCAAGTTTCTGTCTCACAAACTTTAGGTAAAAATCCAATTCTCATTATGCTAGTATTTACAGGAAGTGCCCTAGGAGGATTTTGGGTCATGAGAGAAAGTGAGCTCTCCTGAATAAGGTTAATGGCCTCATAAAAGAGATCCCTGAAAGATCCCTTCCTTTGAGGTTTCAAGGAGAAAAAGGCAGATATCTATGAGAAAGTGAGCCCTCATCAGACCTCAAACAGGCTAAACCCTTGACCTTGGGCTTCTTTTCTTCCAGAAGTATGAAAAATTAATCCCCCTTGTTTGTAACGTATCTAGTCTATGGTGTTTTCTTATGGTAGCCTAAATGAACTAAAATACCAAATATGTTCATTTCAAGGAATTTTCTCATTTGTTAACTGTAGTTATTTGAACATAGACAAGAAACCTATGATTCTGATTTTTTTCAGTCTTTAAAGGCTGTCACATAGCATGACTGTTACATGCATCAACAAAAAGCAACTTAAAAATCCTACTCAAGACCCATAAGAGAATCAAACAGTCATAATTTCAGCATGAGCTAGAGAGATGGTTCAGCCATTAAGATGCTGGTTGCTCTTTCAGAGGACCCAAAGTCAATCCTCAGTACCCTCATGGCAGCTTACCACTGTCTTTAATTCTAGATCCAAGGGTCCAACACCCTTATACAGACATATATGCAGACAAAACACCAATGCACAAAATTTCAACATGGGTGATGGAGGGGCTCCTGAGGTCTCTATCAGAGGAGATACTGGCCACTGATGGTGGTTATGTGCAGAAGAGTCATTCTCATTTGGAAATGTGGCTACAGGTATACGGCTTCTGCCCCAGTGGATGGCCACATACCCATGTGCGTATGGATAGAAACCACAGAACTCAGTGATGTTAATAACAACAACAAAAATAAACAGAAGACATGAAGCTAGAAGTGAGCTTCCACGAGTAATTAGAGAGAAATGGGGAGACATACTGACAGATGAATATGATCAATATACATTTGCATAAATATATAAAATTTCCAAAAAATAAAAACAGAAATCTTTTAAACAGCTACAGTCCTCTATTTTTTCTGGTCTATCATTACTTTGTCTCCATTGATTCACAGGTTTCAGAATCAGATTAGATATGAACACTATTGTGGGATTAAGGCTAGAATAAGCCATATTTCAGGACCTTGGGTAGCACCATATAAAATGGTGCTCTTGAAACCTCAATAATTATTTTCTCAATATGCCACCCCAAGCAACCCCTAGAAGACTCTGTCAGTCAAATTAGAGCTGCATTGCTATAAGCACATTAGAACACCATGTTGGTACACAACTGTAAGTGTTTAGGATTTGGGGCCTATTCTTTACATCAATTCTTCAGTTCTGTGACTATCACTATACATCTCCATAGTAGCATATTTTTGAACTAGTTCAGATATTAGATTCATTTACTGATAATGATGGGCAAAAGATTTTGTCAGTTGGTTAAACTTTACTGAGTTATTAATGTATGATCCTCTGTGCACATGGATGGCTGACTTATCTGGACAATATTGACAGGGAAGAGTAAGCACATACCTTTCTGGATATTATATGGAAATTACCTCCATTGCTCTGGATAATGTTCAGTGGCCTTTATTATACTGCATAGGTCACCCAGGGAACATGTTTGAACTTCATTTTCCAAGTACAGCTTTCAAGCAAATGTTGAATTTTTAACCTAAATATTCAACATAGGGGTATTCTTATAGAAATATTTCTATAGTTTTCCACTAATATTTAAGTGAAATAATGCATTGATAAGGGAGAATGCACTGATAATTCACTAAACAATACATTTCACAAAGTCACATATTAACTTTTCTCAGTAACCACCTGTATGCATCCAACACTTGATGAGAAAAAGATTCTTATAAAATAACAACAAAAGAAGCTAAAGCCAAACACCTTGAACTGAACCAACTAGAATAAATGGCTCTAGCTCTTGGAAATAATGTAACAAAATACATTTTAAGAGGGCACTGTTCCTGTGCAGAAGGGAGTAATTCAAAGTTATGTGTTAATAGCATGAAAACAGTTTTCATATAGCATTTAATTCAGAGCAAATTGCAATCCTACCCCCACCAGGAACTTTTGCACTTTCCTTCCCAAAATAATGCCTTGGGCTACAGAAAGAAGGCAACACTTTTACCCAGAACATTGAAAACTACCTTTGAGTGAAATTAAATTTAAAGTGAGGTCCTGTTCTCTGTGGTTCTCTGTTCAGATTCACTAGAAATGGCTGGAATGGCTTATGTTGGGTAAAAAGGCAGACGTGATATCTGTTGGGATTCAACATCTCAGACTGTGAAAATAAAAAAGAGTAGACAGAAGTCTCTTCTTTGCCTTGTGGCTAAAGACGACAGGAAATAAGAGGAACCATAATAAGATATGGCTTCCAGAAAGTATTGCTATTATATACCATACTCTAAGCATCTCACATTACACAACTCAGGAGGATTTTAGTTCTTCCTTGAATAGATGATAGCTATATGATCTTAAAGGTTTCAGTTGACCCCTATTTCTTCAATTCTTAGTCTCAACATGACAACTGTTTTTGTCCATCCTTTTTATAAAGGAGTTTCTTAGATTGTTTCTAGGAATTTCTAATATCATTGAGAATGTAATTAGACCACATTAATTTAAAATTAAAGCAATTTTTTCAGTAAGCATGATCACCTTCTATGTAGTTAAAGATGCAAATACTGATCTCCTTATAAAGTTTACACTGTACTAGAAAGAGTGGGCACTGTCTCTATTTTCCTGCCTTTGGATTTCTCCCCTCTAGCTGGACTGCGTTGTCTACTCTCAGTGGGAGAGAAGGCACTTAGTCCTGCTGTCAACTTTATGTCCCAGGTTGGGGTGGTATCCAAGGGAGATGTCCCTTTCCTGAGGAGAAAAGGGAGTGGTAGGAGAAAGGAGGATGGGAATGAAAGGAGAGGAGGGAGGGATTCTGTGACCAGGCTGTAAAGTGAATAAATAAATTAATTAATGCAAAAAGAAGAAGTCACAAAAGTAAGCAAACAAGTAAAATGAAGCTGGTGTAAGTGATTAAAATAGAAGTAAATCAAGAAAACAGAAGGTACACAGTATGGGGGAAGGACAGACCTTTATCATAAGGAGACTATAGAAAATCAGGTTGACTACATAATGAGCAAGTGAGAAACTAAGCCACATGGGTAGTAGGAAGAAAAATGGCACAGTAAAGGGCATGCAATGTAAGGCTGTCGGAAAAAAAAAAACAACTTGGTGACTTGCAGGAGAAGAAAAGGGCTGCAGCAATGTGAGTTTTAAGTGACATTGTGTGACATGTGCATCACACTGACTACTCCAATAAGCAGGGTTGCTGGGTTGGCAGCCATTCTGATTACTGCAGTGTGGATAAATTTTCAGGTAGTTGCCATCCAAGTCCAAAGTTTATCCTATAGTGGAATGCAAGGCTTTCTGCGCCTGTATAGGTAAGAGCTGATCATGGATAATGGAAAGAATGCATGGAATTTTTTCAAATTGACTAGTAAATTAACATCCATCCCCCCACTTGCTGCTAAAGTAGTCTTCCTACTCTATTTTGATCTTTTTTGATTCAAAGCATCCATTCTAGGACTATTATGTTGCAGTTCATTGAATCTCAGGCTTAGTCTAACTGTGAGTCTCACATATGATTGAGATGAGGCTTAGGACATTAGACTTAGGATCCTTTTCTATGATAAGGCTGTATATGTTGTAAAAATATAAAAAATAAAAAGGCTGTCTTTTATCGCCACTTTAGGTCCAACATTGCCCCAAGATATCTGATAGATATCTTAATTCTCAGTCAACAAAGCTTCTCACCCGCTTTGCTCCATCCCATATCACACTGCCGAAGGCCTCTCTCTGAGCCTGGCAGCAATCTCTCTACCTACCTAGTTCCCAAGGCAGGTTTCCATGCCACAAACACACATCCCAACTTCATGGTGGCCCAGACCAGCTACACCACACTCCATTACACTTAAATCTACACATGAAAGAACACACAACAAAGTAACCTTTGACCCAATTGACAAGATATAATCACCCACCTAAACATACAAAGCCCAAAACACATCCATCCCCTAAAAACATTTGTAACAACCTGTAAAGGTACAGCGTGGAATCTTAACGTCACCTGCCATATTGTCCTGCCATGGCTTCTCTCCCTCTCCCTCCTATCTCTTCCTCCCTTCCATTCTGGCCTTGAACATAAATACCATCTGTTTATATAACCAAAACTTAGAAAATGAACAAACCAATAGAAAATGGAAAACTGTAGCTGAATTATGGTTAATAAATGAAGATGGAATAAAAGCATTTGGGGAACAACACAGTAATGGTTACAAGAGAGAATATTAGTGTGTACAAGTCTAATGAAAAATAGGCTATATTCACAGCCTCAAAATGTCTTCCCACAAAGAGGTTATTAAACACAAAGTAAGAAATTGCAACAATACAATTAGATGAAACTATAGAGATGTTTCACAAATGTTCTCATTAATGTCACTAATAACATGGTTTCAGCCTCATGTCAAATACCTGCAAAAGGGATTCACTGACAGGGCTTAATATTGCTTTCACGGTGACTTATACAAATATATTTCCTAGAAATCCATGTTTCAATTAAATCCCAGGGATATGTATATAGACTTATGCTGAAGGAATATTCTAAAACAATTAGTACAGACTTACAAGATGTCAGCTGATGAAAGGCAAATAAAAATCAGGGTGAGAGAAAGCCCAGATGAAATTCCCAGCTCACAGAAGCACAGGAAGAAATTATACATAGACAGAGCCATGAGCATATGTTGGATCATGGCACAGTATGCACATGTATGTGGCAGCCACTGGCTAATACCAATTGTCTTCCTCTGTTACTATTGGTGAACTTAGTGTTCTTATTCAGGCTAGCTAGAAAGCCAAAAGGATCGCCCTGTCACCTCTTGCCATTGGCTGGAATAACAGTGTTGCTGTTATGCCTTTTTTTAAATGTATGTTCTAGAGATCTAAATTCAGGTTCCCATGTTTGTGTGCCGAATGCTTATTACTGAGTAAGCTACCCCGTTATCCCCTAGTATTTACTTTAAAATAATAACTTTCACCATCCAGGTAAAGCTCTCATAATGTTTTATTTATTTTTTCCAGCCAAATAATTTTTAAATATGAATATTTAGTAGTCTGACATTCACCAACAAAGATTGATATTGGTGATCAAGATTATACTTAGACACCTGTTTTGTTTTGAGACCAAAAGTGTTGGCATCTACATATGTATAAATTCTCTGTATGCATCTTATTTTCCAGGTTTTAAGCTTTCAGAAATGATTTACAAATGTAATACCTTTGGGACAAGCAAGCATAGAGAACATTTTATAATTTGCTAAGGTAATTAACTTCTAAATATATTATAACTCAATTATATGAAATGTTTTCACTTGAAAAAATGTAACATTTTATACATTTTATTTCTCAATGTAATTTACTCACCAGCTCTATTTATTTTCCAAATCTTCCTGGACTAAATGGTAGAAGAGGAATATGTCTCTCCTGTTCAGAAGTTCTATTATAAATTGCCAAGAAGCCAAGCCATAGACCAAGCTATTGCATCATGCTTAACTATTCTGACACTTGGGCATGTTTGTATAACATTAGGATGATATGATTTCCTAGGTTACGGCTTACAAGACTCCATACATTAAAAAGGGGAGGGGCGAAACAAGCAAACATGCAGCTATTCTTTGTAATTTACACTGGAATGATCTTGTCTATTTAAATTATTGTTGTGAAAAAATGATGCTTATATTTTCAACAAAGTAAACACCAGACAGGTTAAGTAGCTTAGTAGCCTTGTGTAAAACAAGGGTACAAAGTCAATAACTAGGTAACTAAGATAAGTATGTGGGAATACTTGAATAGACAGAGGCAGTTTTTATTGATCCATCTTGTATTCCTCCCATCAAAAATGACAATTTGTTTTCCCTTACACAGTTCACTTCTGGATATACCTGCTTCATTTTTTCTCTCCTGGCCAGACATTTAGCCTTGTCTGTCTGGCTCTGTCTCTGTCTCTGTCTCTTTGTCTCTGTCTCTCTCTTTCTGTCACTCTCTCCCTCTCTCTCTCTCTCTCTCTCTCTCTCTCTCTCTCTCTCTCTCTCTCTGTGTGTGTGTGTGTGTGTGTGTGTGTGTGTGTGTGTGTGTGTGGTACAAGGCTCCTCATAACTGAAATACTGACCCTCTCCATTCCATACACTGCCCCAGAATTATAACTGAGATAACTTTTGACTCTGGTTACTATGGGTAAAATATTTTTGTATTATGATGAGAATTGCACTGCCTTCCTTCAAGCCCCACTTTTCCTTCTCTGTAGTGTTTTTAGTAAGTTCCCTCTTCTTGGGAATTTTCTACAGAACAACCAGTGGAGATGGCTTGAGCTGGAGTCCCAAGGTCAAAGATCTATAGCTTAAAGCACCTTAGGGGAGGGACAGAGAATTCTCTACACAGAGGCTATTCACTCCCCTTGTTCTCCTCAATCCTTTGGTGTTACTGATGTGAGCTGCTTTTCCTACTGTTTGACTCAAACACACACTGGCTATTTATAGACCACTTATGCAATCTGCAGGGCCTTTTCCACACACTAACACATTCCATCTGCCCAAGCAGCCTGCAGAGCAATTATTATGAGCCACACTTCAAAGATGAAAACATGCGGGAAGCTCCAAAAGGTGATGATTTGCCCCAAGATCAATGGTTCATAAATGGACAGTCAAAATCTGACCTGAGAGGTTTGTGTTTTTTAACACACCATGACCATCTCAATATGGTTACCATGAATGTGACCTACAGCAGGCATCACACACTCAACTAAATGACAGATCTGACTCTGGGAAGCAATAAATGCTCAGTTTCCAAGATGACCCTTTATCCATCTCTTTCTCTGACAAAGGGTGTTTCAAGCTACAGGGAAGTTGAAGCTAAGAAAGATATTTAAAAGGAAGAAATATAGAAGCTACAACATCTCCAGCTGGCCTCTTAGTTGGGGAATTACATATAAATTGTTTGTCCTGGGAATGTATTGAGTTCTTACCTGGTGGTGGTGGTGGTAGTGGTGGTGGTGTGTGTGTGTGTGTGTGTGTGTGTGTGTGTGTGTGTGTGTGTGTGTGTGGTGTGTGTGTGTGTGTAATATGAAAATTGGTAAAAAAAAAAACACTTGCACAAAGAGATGAGATGAGATGTGCTGAAAGAAAGATAGACTGACCTCTATCATTCCCATATTTGCCAAGAAGAGGAGAAAAATTAAAACAAAAACAAAAACAAAACAAAACAAAAACAAAAACCTTCTAATGATAGAAAGAAGCAAGGAATTGCCCAGAGTCAAGGGGTGTGGTGAACTGAAGAAAGCCAAAGCAGATATACTGGTTGCTCTTATTTAGTGACTTTTGGAGAAATTGAGTTCAGTCATTGGAATGGTTATTTATGTTTTTATTTCCCTCCATACTAAATAACTGGTTGATGTCAGTTTCCAGAGGCATTTATCTCAGTACAGAAAAACAAACAAACAAACCAATGGAAGCAGTCACAGACAGTACTCAACGACCCCAAACTACAGACTTTATTCTCACCCCAGTGCACCATTCAGAGTCAACTGGGGCCTCTTCACTCTGCCACCCAGCTCTACGATGTCAAAGTATCCCAGAGAGTCACATTAAAGAAAGGCAGATTTGACCTAATCTCTCCACATCTCACCTTGAACCACCAGTTTACTCTTTGAACAACTGTGAAGAATAAGAAGTTTCAAGGAACCCCATTGAGAAGGTGTGAGCTAGAGACTCAGATTGTAATGATTAAGCTAGCCCTTGTGATAGCAGCCCTGGGAAAGAACTGGACACACTGACTCTCTCAATGACTAATGCTAATACTGGAAACAATGTGATTTATTTATTGCCCTTGATGAAGACAAGGAAAATAAGTGCACATAGCATTCCTAACTGGACTGACAAGATGCCACATTGCCTTTTGAAGTTCATGAGCTCTCTGAACATGTGACTGCTTAGGTGCCCCATACATGAAGCAGGAGAGCCACTGGTCCCAGTTATATCTCCTTCTTTGCCATCCTGCTTTCTGGCAAACAGCAAGGACTATGCCTCTGAGAGCGTTTTAGCCATGAGTTACTAAAGGCTGGAGAAATGAAATGAGAGGCACTTAATTAAACTGCCTGACTTCAGTTCAGTTCTTGAATTTTGTTTTAGTCCTAAATTAGTGTGAGCATGTCCCTGAAGGAGCTATAAATCAGCCTCACAAATGAACTCAGCACACAGGAGAAGCAGCACAAAGAACAGCAGACTATGACCGTGTTAGCATGTGAGCAAGCATGGACCAGACTGATTCTCCTTGGATTTCCTTATAAGGGTATGACTGACCTTAGGAATGACTACGAAGCTTAGTTTAGCTCAGCTCAATAGACATTTATTGAGATCCGCTATCCTCTAACATCTGATTTGGGATCTGGCAGTAATAGCATGAGGATAAATGATGGTAATGACTGCTCTTTATTTAGCTCTTTCTACTTTTAGCCAGGCAATAACAAAAATATTAAATGCATTCTCTTATTTAACCATTACAACAACCCTGTAATGCACATTCTGTTAATATCAGAGGAGATGTAGGATTTCTGCAATTGTCTACTCAAACACAATGTCTAGAAATACAGGGAAGTCCAATTCCAATCTAGATTTGATTTCTTAACATTATATGTGGGGGCTTGCCAGTTTGCTAGCTGTTGACCAAAACCTGTCTCTTTACTTCCCAAAGTACACAGCAAGACTACATTTCCCAGCTTGTTTGCAGTAATTCTAACACCAACCATCTTCAAGCATCTGTGAGGCTGGATAGTCATTCATTACATAGTGGAGCAACATGGCCGGGATATAGGGAAAGCCCATTTCACTGAGCCTTCTCTCTGGTGGATCATAAGTAGGAATGGCAATAGCATGTATGCCACAAAGACTGAGATTTAGAAATGATGCAGCCTTCTTCAAAGAATTATATTGCATTCCATATCCTGGATACCAGTGAGAATCAGTGTTAAGGGACAACACTCCAGAAACAAGGCAGAGCCTGGATGATTAAATCATAGCACCAAGGAAATCCAGACACCAAACAGAAACATTATCTTTGGTCTTTTACAGAAAAGAGAGGAGGTTGCATGAATTTATGCACTATCTAATATGAATGAATCATTATTTGATTCAAATAAGCCAGTGGATGGTTTTCAATCCTGTATATTTATTTACTGTCTGGTAGTACTAGATTTTGAAGTTAGGGCCTTGCTCATTTTCACTAAATATTCTGGCATAGAACTACATATAAACATGTTTTACATGCTTTTGACATAATATATATCTATCTATATATATAATATAAATATATATTTAATTATATAATATATATAAAATCACACACTAAGCAATCTCATCAGCACCACATAGACTCATATTTTAAAAGGAATATTTGAGACAATTATGATATTTGCTTTGGATGAGAAAAATAAAGATATTTTTACCTTTTTTGAATAAACCATTGCCAAAACTAAGATGCATTTTCCAGAATCCCTGTTTACTAAAAATCAAAATGGGGCCAGTGGATAGAACTTTTAAGGAGGCAAGCTTTAGTTTATTTCGTGAAATATATATGTTCTATCTATTCGATGTGCTCAGACATGAAAAGGCACCTTTAGGAGACAAAGTCCCTAACACTAACCATCTTCAAGCATCTGTGAGGCTGGACAGTCATTCATCACGTAGTGGAGCAACATGGCAGGGACATAGGAAAGCCCATTCCACTGTCTCCTGTGATCAGTATACCTTTAAGGGCATTTAATTTTGAGTCTCTGAGTCATATTTCATGGTTCTGCATTCCTAAGTCTATTATGATAAAATTTTCAATATGGCTGGATTCTCCTAAGGAAGGCAGGCATACCTAATGGATCCTCTTGATGCAAGGACTGCTTTGATTTGGATTCTGATTTTAATAACTTCTAGATATATGCTTTAAAGAAGCCATTAACTAAAAATATTTCTATTTTAGTATCCTCATCTGTAAATAGAAATAATTATGATAATACATTTGGGACTGGTAGGATGAATGTAGGTCATTTGAGCACTTAAAAATCCTTCTTTATGCAATGTAAGTATATGAGAAATGTAGCTACAAATGTCCCTGGTAAAATCATTGCTTTGTTTTACCATCAACACTTGTTAGTCTTTGTCTTAGTTAGGGTTTACTGCTGTGAACAGACACCATGACCAAGGTTCAAAGGTTCAGTCCATTATCATCAAGACAGAAACATGGCCACATCCAGACAGACATAATACAGAAGGAGCTGAGAGTTCTAAAACTGAAGGCTGCTAGCAGCATACTGGCATTCAGGCAGCTACGGCTAGGGTATTAAATCCCACATCCACAGTGACACACCTAACTCCAACAGGGTCATACCTTCTAATCATACCGTTCCCTGGGCTGAGCATGTACAAACCATCAAAGTCTATTTTATTTTTCTTTCCAAACTTTTCAGTAGTAAACCCTAACTAAGGACAAAAGGTGATCAGCCATGTGAGATCTCTGGTGGAGCCACCTTAAGAAGTTTCTCCAGGTGGGAGGCTAGGATGTTAAACAGGGACTAAAGGCAAATGAGCAATGGAAGCTAGGGCAGGTTGAGAGGTGATGAGCTCAGAGTACTGGGAAGGGCATACTAACTGGGGAAGATTAGTAGTGCCCAGCAATTGAGACAATAAGGCAGGCTGAAATTGAGCAACATGTGTGTGCTTATGTTTTTCATCCACGGATCTGAGGGAATCTGGATGGAGCTGGTAGCACCACCCGTTCCTGAATCTTAAGGTGGAGTAGCAAAAGCTACATGCCACAGTTTTCTTTTCTCCCACATCTTTCTCCTTAGGCAGACATTTACACTGATTTATTTCTATAACTGTTTTCCATCAGTTACTAATCACAGTGGAAGAGGTATGTGGAAATCAGGCCTCTTTTCCCAGTTCTTGGTTGTTGATCAAATAATCCAGTGTTCATTTCTTTTTGCTTCTGGTAAAGAAGTCTCCATAACCACTGTCACCTACAGTCTTCTCTCTTGAATTCTAAGATAAAACAATTATGAATACAACGGGTATGGGTATTAATCATTTGTGAACTTTCCTATTTGGACTATGATTTTACAAACAAACATGGTGGACTTAATGCGTAAGAGTTTGTCTATTAATATCTTCCAATAACACTATAAAAATAGGTAAGAGTTTTCCAACATTAAGATGAAGTGCAGGGATGCTTGTTCAACCATACACTCCCAGTAAGCATCAGAAGTGAGGTATGCATGGAGGTGCATGGTAAAACCTTTGATGCACTTCCAATTCACAATTAGATCTTACATCTTGCATTGCTTATCAAAATTTACCTTCCTTTTTGTCAGCCTATATATTTGGCAATTCCTGAATTACAACTGTGCTAAGTGCTGCTTTTTCTTTCTAATTGATGTGCCTTCTCCATGAGTCCCTCTCCCTTTTCTTGTATGCTTGATTTTCTTATATGCGTGTCCTTAGAGCACGCAGTGAGGTATTAAACTCTGAAGATCTTCAAACTCACCAGGAAACAGGAAGTGCATCTTCTACTGTGCTCACTGTGAGCCTTTTAATTCCCCTATCCAATCACTGTAATCATTCTGATTGATCTCCTTTTAGTTGCAAGTTCTACTGTCAGCCACTAGCTTACACATGACACTTGTAACACAGTCAGAACAGCTAAAGGACTGGATTTTATTGTTCACGACAAATTTTGTATTGAATTTAAATTTCAACATTAAAGCAGTTTAGGGTATTTAAATGCTGGATCCTGAGCAAATAAATTGAGACCTATTGTCAGTATGCATTATGGAGAGGTTTCACAAAATTAGTAAAGAGAAAATAATACAAAATAGGTTAATTAATCATTATGTTGCTAGTGTGTTCAAATAATAATATTTTTGACATGTGGAGATAAAACACACCATATCAATTAGCTTCAATTCTCTCTTCATTTTTTCGTCTCCTTTATTTTGTAAATGATGATTACTAAAAGATTTTATATATATATATATATATATATATATATACTTGCTTTTGGCTTCACAGTGTTGCTACTAGCACTTCAAAGAAAGGAATGGCTTTCATGTTTTTATTCATTCTTATATTTCTAGGTTCAAGCATCGAATAAATGACATGAAGAAGTGACCCAGTGGATGACTATCTCACTTGATAACTTATACTGTGCCTCTCAGGGAAGATGGTCAGTAGATATTGGGACATTTGGGTGATATAATTCTACAGTTTTGAATAAGAAATTTGTATCCAAAGGAAATCATTTTTAAACTGATTTTAATTGGAATAAAACTGCACCATTTTCAGCTCCCTTTCTCCTCTAACAGCTCCAAGTGCCCTTTCTTTGAATGACTCTCATGATCCACTTCCTCAGGTCAATAGTCTTTTTCCTTCTCTTTCTTTATTATGGACACACACACACACACACACACACACACACACACACACACACACACACGAGTCCATTTTTGCGAGTGGTGTCTATATGGCTTTAAGGATGACCACTCTGCATTATATAAGCAATAAGAGGTTCATCCCTGAGAGAGACTAATTTCTCCTTCTTACAGCAATTATTAGCTATTTTAGTTCTTTGTTAGGGATGGAACCCTGAAGTTTTTCCTCTTTCCACATTAACATGTCCACTTATATTACTAACGTCCTGGACTCCTTTATGCAGTCATTTCCAGGAGAAGCTGTTTCACAGAAGATTCCCTGGTATTCTGGCTCTACTGGCTTCCTTTCCTCTCTTCTGTCACGTTCTCTGAACCATCCATGCAGGATTTTGATATAGAAGCCTCTTTGATGAGGGACGGTAGCCACAATTCTCTGTCATTATAAGGATAAGACTTATACTTGTCTAGAAAGGTCACAATAATACATTCTTTTCTAAGGTCTATTGTCACTTTCTGGTAGACTTCATATGAGTTCAGATCACTTGGAGGGAATATAAAGTCAAAGTAACAAAGTAAACACAAGTTTCTATAGTAGAGCTTAGAATTCCTTTGTCCCTTTAATCCAAACACACCTTGTATTTTTGAGGGCCCTAACCATCAACATGCATTACCATTTTTAGCATGAAAAATATCCCGGTTTGTATGTCCTACCATTAGGCTTTCTTGTACTATTAGAAGATGTATTAAACATGGTAAATAGGTCATGGAGAGTTAAGGACTGGAGTGATTTAATTAGATGATACATATTAGAAAATGGATCTGACTGCCTACAAGGCTTTCTGGTACATTTCCAACAATCAACACTAGTGTAAGGTCTTTGTAATGCAATGCATGCCTGTTTTTGTACCTAAATCCCTTCTACACATCTATAGACTCCGCATTTGCATGTACCTTTTTACTGCTATGCTTGTCATTAAAGACTGGAAAATTATTTAGGATATTTAAAACTTCGATGCAACTAGTGCCATTCCGGGCCTAGGTTACTTTGTCTTTTGCTTATTTTTTTTCTTCTCTTGTAGAAAGAAAAGATACTCCCCACCCATTGTTTGCACAACTTGCACTGGTCAATTAAATATTAGTGGATGTTGTATGTGTATACCAAGTCCAACTTGTAAATAGGTCTCTGTAGCTTTGCTTGAGTTGATGCCATCTGTAAGTAACACGGCATGTGCCAGATGTCTGTCAATCCTTTTAGAAAGGACCCAAAGTAAGAAGAAAACATGTTGAGAATGCAGAAGCAGACTTGGAACAGCTACTGACATGGAATCTAATGTAATAAAGACAAAATGCAAGTCACACTTATCCTTATAAGCCAGTAACATTTGGGGGTTGCAGAACAACAAAACTATATTGAATAGAATACGTCTCATAGAAAGAGCAGACCTTCTAACTATATTTTGAATTGAAAACATAAGATACAGTTAAGAATGGACTAGACACAAGTTTAGGAAAGACATATAACCATTTAACCCTCTTATTTTGTTAACCTCCTCAATGACAGGCCAAAGTTATGAATCAAAACTAGAGATCAGAGATCTTGCTCTGAACAAATGTTAACACTCCATAACTGCAAAGTGAGCTTCAGAAATGCTAAGTTTGAAGGCATGGCCATTATGACCAAAGCAATTTGAGGCCAAACTTAATAGAAGATTAAATTTTCCTTTAAAAATCATCCTAGTTTTTAAAACTGTATCATTAGCATAGTGTTATCCAAATGTTTTCCTTGACTGCTTAATTACAGAGGAGGCAGTTAAGCTGATCAAGAGACACCATTAATAGACAAATTCTAAGCAAATATGATGAAGTATAATTAAAGAGAGGCAATGGTCTGGAGTTTCCCAGAGACTCCCAGAACACTAAGACAGTTCTAAACATGATTTATGCCACCACAAAGTGAGCCTGTCCTTACCATTCATTCTCTCCATAATCTGTTAATTGTGCTAGATAGAGAAGCACACACATTTGGATAAAATAACTGTCCTTTGCACAATGACATAGGACTTTTAAAACGTCTTCCTGCTTTCCACTTGTGTATATTATTATATTGGTGGCTTGGGAGTGATTTTATTTTATCTTCAATCTATAAAGTGTTGGTCACATATGGTAATGACCTCAAGATCACTGAAATAGTGAAGAATAAGCTAGAAAAATTAGTATGATTCTTGTACTAGAAACTTCAACAATCCTTCAGGTTACAATATTCAGAGTGCGGATCAAAGTTGACTTATTAATAGGATGGTATTGCTTTTAGAGGTCTCTTATATTAACATATGCAGATAGGTAGCAGTGGTTTTAGTTCCATGAGAATCAGTGTGGCATCAAACATGGACTTCATAATCATAGCTTTGGCTACAATTTATTAGTTGTGGTGGTATCTCAAGTAAAGGACACAAAGCTGCCAAGTCAGTTCTGGATTCTCATCCATTTACTAACAGTGTGGCTCTTATTACATAGCAGTTATCAATTACTGATGCCCTAGACAAGAATCAACTTATAGGTAAAGTTGGTAAGTCTACACAGGTGCAAACAACATGAATTAAGAAGAATGAACCTAGGCTTTCCGTTTCCAAAAGGAAGAACATCCAGATTCAACATCCTCCCAATATTCTAGCAAAAATACTTCTCAAGAATATCTTTCCCTTTCTCCCACTGTGCTGTATTCCTATGATTTGCATACATCCAAAGGCTACCAAATTAACCCCCGTTGACAAATGCCTTCACAGCTTAATAACTTTTGCAACTGTTTTGTGATACTGGTTTTATAGAACCCATCTCAGTAAAGAAATAGAAGCCCAGAAGCTTCCCCTATATGCTGATTAAGTTATGTCAAATTGGGAATTCAGACTCCCATCGCTGACATGGAAGTCTATGCCATGATGTGAAGAGCAACTTCTGGCTGAGTAGCTAATTACAATTATTTACTTAATGCATAATCTCATTGATTCCTACAGTGAATTAGGAAGAAAATAAATGATGTTAGTCAAATCCCAGAGTCAACTGCCTTCTGCCTGGCATTCACCATGAACATGAAAGACACAGAATAAAAGCTACTTGGAAGGTCAATTTGTAAGTCAAAGAATGTTTATTTAACTGAAAAAAATTTTTTGAGACAAGCTCTTGCTATATATCATTCAAGCCAGCTTGGAATTCATGATCTTCCTGTTACAGCGTTTTAAATGCTAGAATAGCAGGTACATTTCACCAAGCCCAGACTGAAAATGACATTTTAAATATTTCATTCTGATATGAAGCCAACTGCTAAAATATCATTGAATCTACATTCTACTGAGTAACAAAGAGAGAATTTGGTAAATGTTTGGAGCTGGGAATTGGCTCAACAGGTAAAGTGCATGCTCTACAATTGTGAAGACTTTAGTTTGCATAGCTAGAGCTCATGTAAACACTGGGTGGACCTGAGGTCAGCCTGCAATCTCTGCATGGAAGGCAGGAATGAGAAATTCCCAGACTTGCAGAATAGACAAACACTAGAAATCAAGCAGAGACCCTATTTCAGTCCATAAGATAGAAAATAATTGAGAAAGACACCCAGTGTCAACTTTGAACCTTCACATACATGTGTGTGCATCTGCATATGCATGAGTTCAAGTACACATGCATGCATGCAAACACACACACACACACACACACACACACAGAGAGAGAGAGAGAGAGAGAGAGAGAGAGAGAGAGAGAGAGAGAGACATATACATAGGTGTGCACACGCATGCACACATGGATGCATGGCACACATATGTATCCACATATAAAAAAACTGAGAAACCAAATTTTTTCAACCTAGAATCAAAATACATGGCTGTGTTCCTATTTTGCTTCTGACACAAAAACGACTTATTCAAGTCACAAGCCTTTAAAAACATTTTAAAAGGATTGAAGAGAACTATAAATGGTGGAAATAGAGGTCATTTTCAAGTCATCTTCGATAGACTTTCTGGTATACAACAAATGGAATGCATTCCTAATCTGACTCATTTAATTCATTGTTTCTTTACTTCAGCAAATATAAGCACATGCATACATTTGTTATATCTTCTAGACAACATAGATCTGACGTTTGAATCAAACAATACAGAGCAAAGTAATTGGAAAGATTGAATGAGTGGCCCATACTATATTTTCACATTTAGAGATATAAGTATTTATTACATACCATACGTACATATACTTAAAAGGAAAGTATAAAACAGTGAGTGGTGATTATATTACCATTAATGAACTAGTCTCTGTCTCCTCCATCACAATTGTCTTTGCTTCTTCAAAATTGAGCTTAAATTGCTCTTACACATCTTTTTTAAGTGATGAAGAATTGAAGTTGTAGAATAAATGATAGGAGGATCAAAGGATATTAGATTAGACAAGATCACAAGGTTTGGTAACTCAACTCTTTACTTAAAAATCCCTTGTAATTTATGCCTGTAAAATATTTGCTTGTTTCTTATTTAAATCGTTGCAATCTTTACCTTATTTGAAGGTTACCTTTTCACTGTTATATGTTAAAAAATTCTTTCTTGTGTTTACCCAAGGTCAAACTTTTTATAATTTCTACCTTCTTGGTATTCTTTATTCATTATAGAACAAAATATTTTTCTATATCTATCATATTCATCATCACCCTCATATTTTATATGATAGCTTTAATAATTCTTTATTCTAAGATAAATATAAAAATCATCCATTTGTTTTTTTCAAAATTATATTTGATTTATTTCAAATTGTTTTTGAAAATTAAATAATCACTGTATAACACACTTTGTAAATTCAGTTTGGTAAAATAGAATTTGTCTGTTGAGCAATGTAATTGCAAGTTTTCAAAATTATAACTTCACTTCAAAAATGTTATGTTCATGTTGATATAAGAAATATGGAAAAGCTTTAATAAGCTCTGCCCCATTTTTACATATCATTTTAAAAACTGTGAGCAATTGGTTCACCTTAAAATTGTGTACTCATAGGCTGCAACTTCTTTGCCTTTTAAGAGTTAGGGGTAAAAAGCAGAAAACACCATCACAAAGACTTTAAGAAGAAAAAGATACAAATCAAAGAAATAGTTGCATTAAAACCTTGCTGAAAGACCAGAGCAAGAGACTTATTTGGTAAGAAACCCTCCCATGTCTAAGGCAGGAATTGTTCTAAAATGAGGAAACAAACACCATGGGAGCCTGCACTTTAGCTCAGGACTAACAGCCATGCCTCCTGTGAAAACAAAATATTCATTAGCTACTCTCAATGCCAGAAGCTCCACATGGACACTGCCTACTCCTGGATCCCACCAAACTGCAGAGTGGACTCTGATTCCCCCACTGTCCTCCTTGACAATAAGAAAGATTAGACTGCTGCATTCTGCATGAATGCACTGTCTTCTGTAGCTTTGCCTTTCAAGTCCGCCCCCAAGTACAAGAGTACACCTCCACACGTATACTGGATCATTGGAGTTGAACTTGATCCAGAATCTGACCTGAAAAAAAAAATAGATTCTAGCCTGTGACATTCAGTAACATGGGCTGAACCAGGAGGTGGGAATGGAAACTGACTGTATTTACCTACCTCCTGAACAACAATAGCTAGGCATTTGATCTTGCTGGCACAAATCAATTGAAACTGACATTTATTGGATGACAAATTTGTTTGAAACATGATGTTTTCAAATCCATCACACAATTTTCCTCTGTCATGAAAACCCTGTGAAGTATCTCTATCACTTTGTAGGTAACAAAATAGATTCAAGAACACCGAGCCTTTGGTCATTTCTTCAGGCTCATACAGCTCGTTAGTGATAATCCTTCATCTCCTTTGTTGCATCCATCTTCAAGGTCTGGAAGACATTTCTTCTGCTTCTTTTCCTTGGGAGAAAGAAAGATAAACATCCTTTTCCACTCCTGGGTCATTAGAGTTATTAATTATTAATGTCAGTACTGTTGCTGATCCTAAGATTTCATTTGTGTGCATGAACCTTGAATACCTTCATAGAGAAACACTCCTTGTGAGGGCATACTTTATCAGGCCTGCTGAATTCTCTCTCTCTCTCTCTCTCTCTCTCTCTCTCTCTCTCTCTCTCTCTCTCTTTCTGGCTACTGGGACTACAAATAATTCCATAAATAAATAAGACCCTACTCAAATGTCTAACACAAGCCCACATTTATGAACCAACATTTTATTATGAAGTATGGCTGTGCTTAAGGTACCCAACCCAGACAAGGGATATGGATGAGGGAATTTGGGGAGACAATGGATATAAAACAAACCATTGATTTCTTTTGTAGGTTCCTCAGGAAAGATGTATGATATCTATCAGGGGTCATAGAGCATCACACTGTAAGCATCTCCTAGAGAAAAACAAAATGAAAACACACACACACACACACACACACACACACACACATCCACCATGATTTGTCCCTTAAACAGAAAAGCATCCAATACCAGCTGTTGCAATGGGCCATGTACATTGCAAGCATTTCTCTCCCTGCAATTATACTGCAACAAATGCTCTAACTAGTAAGCAGACAAATGACTGTTGCAATGGGTTTCAGCAGCCTGAATGTTAGAGGGAATATTTAAAACTCCAATTCTTTTCTAAGCAGATTTGTTTGAACTTGTGTCCTAAGCCCAGAGCTATTAACTGTTCTTCCAGATAAACACCATTACCACTATATATCTATCATTTGATTTTTCTGAGACCATTTGAGGCAATGGGGTTTGCCGCTCAGCTGTATTACTGCTTATGTGCAGAAAGCTAATGGAAGTTCTTTATATGCTTGTCACCAACAAAAAGGTACTGTTTTGTTCCTCTGCACCAGAAAACGTCATTTCCCTTAAATTAAGTAAAAGAAAACAACAGAGATGAAAAGAGTACTCAAGCTTATAGAGAAAACTCTCCCAAATCAGCCCATTCCTTAGGTTAGCAAGCCATTAAGACTTTCCTTCTTAAATACATATCCTTACAGCAGCTCAGTGAAATTAAAATGGAGTGTAACCCAAACCCATGTTACCCTACACTGCAACATCCAGATTTGCAGAAAGGCACTATAGTTAAATACAGTCTAAGCTCCTCTCCAGAGGGAAATATGGAGGTTAAATGAATGCTTGTCAGGGGTTCAAATTCAGTGAGCGTCTGCAGAGTTTTTTATTAGAAGAAATAAAAGGCTAGAGGAAGATAATGTGTGTGTGTGAGAGAGAGAGAGAGAGAGAGAGAGAGAGAGAGAGAGAGGAGAGGAGGGAGGGAGGGGAGAGAGAGAGAGAGGAGAGGAGGGAGGAGGAGGGAGGGAGGAGGTGAGGGGAGAGTGGGGGAAGCAAAAAGGGGAAACTAGCAAAACAGACTCTACAGGATAAACCTTCACTAGAAAATGTGGATGTGGTAAATAACCCCTTCGGAAGGCAACTCAAGGAACTTTTCACCTCACCTTGTAAAAGAGTAAATCTGGACAAAAGAGAAATCAGAGACTTTCAGACTCTGAACCAAGAAAATCTCACAATGGTGCCTGATCTCTGAGAAGAGAAATGAACAGTGGTCTCACTGTGTTCTCCGTTATTCTACCAAATAGAGCTCATGAGAAGAACCTCACATGTCCTGCTGTACAGGATCTCACACTAACCTTGTCCATATGTATATTCATTCATATGTTATGCATGTAGCATCTTTATTTGTATTTTCTGTTTTGCCCTGGATTTGGAAAACTTTAATTGGGATGGAGGAGATATTTCTAAAGAAAAAGGAAAGAGCGAATAATTTGATGGCTTGTATATGCCTGGCCTAGAGAGTGGCACTATTAGGAGGTGAGGCCATGTTGGAGTGGGTGTGCCCTTAGAGTAGATGTGACCTCGTTGGAGTATATGTGTCACTGTGGGCACGGGCTTTAAGACCCTTGTCCTAGCTGCCTGGAAGCCAGTCTGCTAGTGGCTTTCAAATGAAGACGTAGAACTCTCAGCTCCTCTTGCACCATGCCTGCCTGGATGCTGCCATGCTCCCACCTTGATGATAATGAACTGAACCTCTGAACCTGTAAGCCAGCTCCAATTAAATGGTGGTCTTATAAGAGTTGCCTTGATCATGGTGTCTGTTCACAGCAGTAAAACCCTAACCAAGACAAGTAGGTTTAGGATTTTTTCTTTTTTGTTGACAGCTTAAAAAATAGGTCTTTTGACAACTTGGAATGACTTGCTGAAATAAAAGAAAAGGAGAAGAATCAGGTTTCCAAATATGGGTCTAGATATTTAGTCAGAAGGATCCAATGGGTATTCTCTTTACAATAGCATAAGTGACATGATTCTACACTGAGATCTCTGGGTTTGTACCAGTCTCACATAAACACAAACAGTGGCCTAACATAGGTTCAACCCACTCCTTCTCCAAACAAAGTCGGGGGAATTTGAATGAATGTCTCTTAGTGATACTCTGACATGAGGGCGATCCCCTAAGCAATACAAAGTGTGTTTGCAGTGAGAAGGAGAAATAACACTGGACTAGAACAGCAAGAATGCTGCTAAAGAAAACGGAAGGCACTGCTTTCAAAAAAAAAAATGAAGGAAAAGGAACATCTACATTAGAACACAAGTCATAGTCTAGAAAGAGAAGACTTAAAATCTCAAAGGCAGAGTAATAGAGAAGAGGCAGAAGGGAATAGAAAAGGAGTAAGGAAGTAGTTGAAGAGAAACCCATTTACTCTCTCCCTTAAGAAATGTCTGATACTGATGAAATGGCTTCCTTTTGACTTGAAACTCCTGGGTTTGATAAGAGTGCCCTGTTAATATATCTTCAAAGGCACCTGTAGAATTGGGTGGCACAGATTTTTCTATTGTGAACTTTTCTCCTTGTAGTCCTTCTTCTCTTTATGAACCATAAAAGAGATCTTCAAGCATCAGGCTATTTGGAGGACCAGATAGCCATTTTTCATTAGTTTTATACTGACTAGGAGACAGACCACCCTGGTCAGCCACCGGCTCAGTGCAGTTCTGGACTAAGATACAACAGCTGTTCTAGTGAATTGCTGGACAAGGAAGTGAGATGTCAAACTGGGGCCAGTTAGACGGAATCGATACAGGAGAACGAGAAGACTAAGTTCTTTGGATGGCAGCCAGCAGACACTGACTTAGACTAACTGAGGGAAATTTACAGCCCCAGGGGGCTGAATAGCAGAGGTCATTTTGCATGTATGACATAGGTTAAGGATGTTAATTGGTGATGTGGCACCGATACTCAAACTGTACATGCACAATGTACATATGACAAAATGCTATCAGGCCATTCATACATGAGATAAACTAACAAGAATACTTATGATTTTTAATAGCCTTTGTAAACCAGGCTGAGTATGAGAAGGGATTAGGCAGTAGTTGTGTGAGACATAACATTGTGTGAGACATAACCTCAAGTCTCAGATCAGCCCAACAATATTATCTTGCTACCACAAAACGAATGTCAACCAGCATTCAATTAAACAAAACAAATGTCCACGATCAAAGAAGAGTCTATATCACCCAACAGGAGTCCTATTAATTAGCTACTCTTAAGTCTTTTACAATGATTTGAATAACAACAGCCTATCAATGTCTTAGCACCTTGTCTCTTGTGGTATGATATCCAGCCAAGGACCCGGGATGCAGTGAACATAAATTCAGCCCCCAAGGAAATCTAATTGGCTGTATTTGCTCCAGAGGCTGCAGTTTGTCTCAAGCACCTGAAATGATTGAATTAACTCTCACTTGAAGAATCTCCTATTTCCTGCCAGTGGTGGAGTATGATCCCTCCGGACATAGATGCAGAAGGGTCCCAGAGAAGACATGTCATCTAATCCTATCTTCTCTAAGGAAACGGGGGATTTGAGAGAACTTACTTCCTGGATTGTGTTGAAACCAAAGCTGGAGTTCAGATGTAACTGAGAAGCAATGCTCTTCCCATTTGCTTGCCTCTTGAAACAACAACCTCTGACCTTAGCTTGCTGCCAGCTCCCTGGTTGCTTTTTCTGCATACACACCAACATATACATAGAAACAGCTTCCCAGATTAACCAAGCAGAAGTCAGCAAACCAGATTGCTTGATTGTATTATAACAATTTCTCTGTAGAAATTCTTTTCTTTTTCCCCCCTGCTTAGTACATAAAGGCACTTTTCCCTGTTTGATCAGACTATACGAAATGCAGATTTTTTTATCAATGCCCAACGGGTCCAAATAAATCCGATTATATCCAATGGAATATAGGTAGCTCATCTAATGAAAAGCAGGCAGGGGAACTAATAGAAATCAGGAAGCCAGTTCTGAAAGAAATGAGCTGGGTTTGTTTCCTTTGGGTTTGCATTTCAGTAGAGGTAATGTTTGGAAAGCCACCTTGATCTGCTTCCTGCTGCAAAGTAATAACATGCCTTCATCTTTCCTTGCTGCCCACTCCCTACTGCTCCATTCATCTTCCTGGATCTCTCTCATTATTTAGTACTCTCTTACCTGTTATGCCTCCAGAGAAGCCTTCCTGGCCTACATTGAAAGAACAGGATTTCCTTTCAGAACCTTGTATTTTTCTTTACAATACTTGTCTCAGAGTTGATTTTTATATTACAGCTGTATTGGGGGAATATTATTCCTAATACGTTTCCCATCTACTGCAGACTGGTGGAGAAGGACTGAATCTCAGAGATACTATTTCCCTGGTACCTTGTCTGATTCCAGGCAAAGTATTAGTAAAGTTTGGATAGAGGGAATGTTTAGCAGAAAGAGTTAATATGCAAATAAATATTTTCATTTTAATCAACAGGAAACTGTGCCTTCTCTAGAAACCAGTTTGTTTTGCTTATACCATGGAAAATGAGAAAAATCACTGTAAATCGTTAGACAGATAATAAACTCAATCACAAACTATTTAGAAAACTGTATATTGCAAAGCAAGATTAATTCTATGATTTTTGCCGTTAGGATGCTAGTTTTTTGCATGGGAAACATTAACAAAGGTTTCTTTAAAAAATCCAGTCAGCATTTATTTTGTACCTCATCTTGGTGGCAGCCCCAATATTGCACAGGAACACTGAAATGCAAATTTGTCTCCTATATTTGGAAGCTTAACAGGCTTCTCTTTCCATAGACAAATAAATCAATACAAATGTCAGCTGTTGCTGAAACTATTACATAGTCAAGTCAAGTCACATAGATCTGGGAGTGGAGAAGTCTCTGGGGGAGGAAGGTCCCATTCCAGGAGAAATGGGGGTCAGATAATATGATTCTTTACCTCTTCACCAAGTATCTTAGAACACAAACACGGGTTGCTTTGACTCTTCAAAAGACAAAAGAAGTTCTAAGCACCGTGGAAAATGCTGAGGATGAAGAAAACGGAGGCTCCTGAGAGCCATAAGCTGCTAGGAAGAAAGACGAGAGTGGCATAGGAACTAGGACAGGGTTGACAGGATTGACTTGTGTCATTCCCAGTAAATCCCCACGGGCTTAGGACAGAGTGCCCCATCCATTTCCCCGAGTGGGTGATGTGGAGGGATGCCTCACTCTGTTTAGACATGGATGCCTAAGGAGCAAATCATAAGAGCCTAGCACGTGTTAAGCACATTTCTGTCAAACTCGCAGTTGCTGCAAAGGGCTTAGTGTTTATCCCATGTTACTAACACAGAAATCGAGGCTTCTTCACACAACTTACACAAGATTCTTAAGGCATTTCAGTGGGTTAGAGACGGGCCACAAATTGCATGTTAAATGATAGTGACTACAGTACCAGTTCAGAGATGGTTCTGGTTATGCTTCCCAGACAATGAGTGCGTTCCTGCTCATTTAATCATCCTACAAAGAGTCTGCTCTTTAAAGAGCTATTTTAAAACACTCAGAAATGACTGCTTTTCTTTTCCTTTTCGAAAATTAACTTATTAGGACCATTCTAATAAAAGCAAATGTGCCACATGCATGCATGGGCACACACACACATACACACACACACACACACACACACACACACACACCCATGTTGTTGTATATTTCTCCTTTAGAATGGGTATTAAACAGTATAAATAATTCATGGAAGGTGTAAAGAACTGACTGACCTAATATCTTCCAATATGACCCTCTTAGTCAGCTGGTTCACTTTCTCCACTTAATTCTATTTGGCATCCGGAGGAAAGGTGAAGGATAAAACTTGTGGTGTTTGGGGCTAAGGCAAGACTCCATATCTCTTCTGAAAGAAGGCTTGCTGACAGCGTAGATCAACCCACTCAACTTTACTTGGATTGCTATTCTGTCACTTCTGATCTCGTTTTCATTTTAAGGCCATTTGTGCCAACTCAGCGAACCGATGTGAAACCCAGTGTGCTACCATATTTATTCAATAACTGTGGGCAAGTCGTACCTCGCAGTGAGTGAAACTTGATGAATTATCTCAGACTCTAGAACATTTCAGCCAGTCATTTGCGTTTATTTGTTTTTTCATGTTATTTCCTTCACTTATTTATTGCTCCTGGGAGTTAAGTTTCAAGAAACTTAATGCGATTGGATCTTGAAGACTTGACCAAAGGTTTTCTCGGATTATTTTTTCTCATTAAAATAATGAAAATCATCCTAATGCTATTCTGTGTTTCAGAATTATCACTTGTTATATAAAGTTAATATCAAATAAGGGCTAATGGCTATATCAGAGCTGGAAACAAAAACTAGACATGTATGCATAGTTGACCTCCTGCTTGGTATTGATAAAAATACACATCACAAAGAATAAGAAATCTCTCTTTCAGACCTTTGTTGATAATGCCAAGGCTTACATGAGGCAGTAATCATGTATTGGAAGCTTGCTGTTAGCTAAACACTATGCCGAGTCCATAGGATATAGAGATGTCTTTGAGTTTGGCAAGAGGGCAAGTCATAATTTCTCTCCATATCACACAGACATTTTTCAGCAAATATCTTAATACCTAGGCCAGAATTCCAACATCCATGGGGTGGGGCCCAGAGAACCTCACCCATTGTTGAGAAACTACTGAGAGTTGGTGGCTCTGTGGAATAAAAGTAAGTTTTCTTCAGGGAGTCAGCCCCTGATAGCCAGCTAATGCTCAAGTCTATGGCCACACAGCCATGCACACACAGCAGCATTAGCTGGACTTGACGGGATTAAAAAGAAGCACACAAAGTTGGGAGGAAAATGATGAAAGAATATGCGAGGAGTGAATGTAATCAAAACACATTCCGTATGTATTATATGTGTATTATACGTATGCATGTATGTGTATATGTATGCATGTATAAAACTCACAAATAAGGGATAAAAGAGATTTTAATGTGAATCCTTAATAGAGCTTACTTTACAAGATTCCTAACATAACAACTGGAGAGAGCTGAAGCTCAGTATTTGTAGAGCCTGCAGTTTGTCTCTGGTTAAATCTATAATTTGTCATTGCTAACCGATAAGAAGAAGTCTTCTACATCACCTTTTAGCATTCAAAAAACATTGAAGTAAAAAATGAACACAGCCCAGATTCTGAATGAGTCAGGGTCCAGATTGTGAAATGATGAATTTCATGTGTGTGTGTGTGTGTGTGTGTGTGTGTGTGTGTGTGTGTGTGTGTGTGTGTGTAACAGAGTGCACATTCTGCCTTGCTCAACAGACCTGTGGACATTGATTTGCATGTGAGCTACAGGGTCTTCTGTGGTTAGTGAGGTGGGATAATGACTTGAACTATGGTCCTCTTTTGAAGTCCAACCTTTTCTTTTTTTGGCTTGCAGCTAGTGAAACTGCGTAATTCATTCTTGAAACCTTCCAGATGTACTGGAGTCAGCAACACCTTCCCTCTAGGAGTGAGGTGCTACCCCTTCAAGGAAACATGTCTGGATCTCTGAGAGACACATTTTAGTTGCCTCAATCCAGGCTAAGAAGTATTTCATTTCATATAGAGAGACTTTCTCTTGTGCTTGGTAGAGTAGCACATTTGCACCGGTCAACATCCCAAGGCAGCAGGCCTTAAGAGTCATAACCATTGCACAATGCACTGTGCTTCATTGTGACATTTTTGAAATGATGAACGTCCCTCTATCATCTTCCTATTACTGCTGTGGCTGAAAAGTAGATGTCAAATCTTTATAAATGTGTTTCCTAGTCTCATAGGGACCTCAAAAAGCCAAGAGGACAGATAAAAAAAGAAAGGGTAGATAGATCTTTACAGGTTCTTCAACAAAAACTAAAGAGTAGAGGGGAAGACACAGGGAGAAGGGCCTACCAAGTAGACTTTCAACTAATATTTAAGCATGGATTGACCCTGCTGTTATTGTATATTAAGTTCTTAAAGAGCAAGATAACTATAGGTATCACCTTGACTAGGCCACAGAGAGCTATTTCTGGATGTGTCTATGTTCTTTTATGTGTTGAGCATGATCCTGTCTCTTAGTTTATGAAAAGAACCACAGAGCTGCAAAAAGCTCATCATTTAACCTCATGTCCTCATGGCTTAGATTTCACGCCACTGGTTCCTGACAGTTCAAAGCCCTTCACACTCAGGCTAAATTACACCATTGGCTTGCATGGGTCTGTAGCTTATAGAAATCAGGTCATTATACTCTCAGCCTCCTTAATCACATAAACTAGTTTCTCAGGCTAAATATGTGTGGAGATATTTTTATGTGTGTGAATTACATATAGAGTGCACATTGGAACATTTTCCTACAGACTGTCTTAAGATAAAATGTGGCTTTTGCTTAAGTCCAAGTGGATCAAGGACCTCCACATCAAACCAGACACACTCAAACTAATAGAAGAAAAACTAGGGAAGCATCTGGAACACATGGGCACTGGAAAAAATTTCCTGAGCAAAACACCAATGGCTTATGCTCTAAGATCAAGAATCGACAAATGGGATCTCATAAAACTACAAAGCTTCTGTAAGGCAAAGGACACTGTGGTTAGGACAAAATGGCAACCAACAGATTGGGAAAAGATCTTTACCAATCCTACAACAGATAGAGGCCTTATATCCAAAATATACAAAGAACTCAAAAAGCTACACCGCAGGGAGACAAATAACCGAATGGCTGAGAAACACCTAAATAAATGTTCAAAATCTTTAGTCATCAGGAAATGCAAATCAAAAACAACCCTGAGATTTCACCTCACACCAGTGAGAATGGCTAAGATCAAAACTCAGGTGACAGCAAATGCTGGCAGGATGCGGAGAAAGAGGAACACTCCTCCATTGTTGGTGGGGTTGCAGACTGCTACAACCATTCTGGAAATCAGTCTGGAGGTTTCTCAGAAAATTGGACATTGAACTGCCTGAGGATCCAGCTATACCTCTCTTGGGCATATACCCAAAGATGCCCCAACATATAAAAAAAGACACGTGCTCCACTATGTTCATCGCAGCCTTATTTTTAATAGCCAGAAGCTGGAAAGAACCCAGATGCCCTTCAACAGAGGAATGGATACAGAAAATGTGGTACATCTACACAATGGAATATTACTCAGCCATCAAAAACAACGACTTTATGAAATTCGTAGGCAAATGGTTGGACCTGGAAAATATCATCCTGAGTGAGCTAACACAATCACAGAAAGACATACATGGTATGCACTCACTGATAAGTGGCTATTAGCCCAAATGCTTGAATTACCCTAGATGCCTAGAACAAATGAAACTCAAGACGGATGATCAAAATGTGAAGGCTTCACTCCTTCTTTAAAAGGGGAACAAGAATACCCTTGGCAGGGAAGAGAGAGGCAAAAGATTAAAACAGAGACTGAAGGAACACCCATTCAGAGCCTGCCCCACATGTGGCCCATACATATAGAGCCACCCAATTAGACAAGATGGATGAAGCAAAGAAGTGCAGACCGACAGGAGCCGGATGTAGATCGATCCTGAGAGACACAGCCAGAATACAGCAAATACAGAGGCGAATGCCAGCAGCAAACCACTGAACTGAGAACGGGACCCCGTTGAAGGAATCAGAGAATGAACTGGAAGAGCTTGAAGGGGCTTGAGACCCCATATGTACAACAATGCCAAGCAACCAGAGCTTCCAGGGACTAAGCCACTACCTAAAGACTATACATGGACTGACCCTGGACTCTGACCTCGAGGTAGCAATGAATATCCTAGTAAGAGCACCAGTGGAAGGGGAAGCCCTGGGTCCTGCTAAGACTGAACCCCCAGTGAACTAGACTGTCGGGGGGAGGCAATGGGGAGGGGTGGGAGGGGAACACCCATAAGGAAGGGGAGGGGGTAGGGGGATGTTTGCCCGGAAACCGGGAAAGGGAAGAACACTCGAAATGTATATAAGAAATACTCAAGTTAATAAAAAAAAAATGGGGTTCAGAGCTAAACAAAGAATTCACAGCTGAGGAATGCCGAATGGCTGAGAAACACCTAAAGAAATGTTCAACATCTTTAGTCATCAGGGAAATGCAAATCAAAACAACCCTGAGATTTCACCTTGCACCAGTGAGAATGGCTAAGATCAAAAACTCAGGTGACAGCAAATGCTGGCGAGGATGCGGAGAAAGAGGAACACTCCTCCATTGTTGGTGGGGATGCAGACTGGTACAACCATTCTGGAAATCAGTCTGGAGGTTTCTCAGAAAATTGGACATTGAACTGCCTGAGGATCCAGCTATACCTCTCTTGGGCATATACCCAAAAGATGCCCCAACATATAAAAAAGACACATGCTCCACTATGTTCATCGCAGCCTTATTTATAATAGCCAGAAGCTGGAAAGAACCCAGATGCCCTTCAACAGAGGAATGGATACAGAAAATGTGGTACATCTACACAATGGAATATTACTCAGCTATCAAAAACAACGACTTTATGAAATTCGTAGGCAAATGGTTGGACCTGGAAAATATCATCCTGAGTGAGCTAACCCAATCACAGAAAGACATACATGGTATGCACTCACTGATAAGTGGCTATTAGCCCAAATGCTTGAATTACCCTAGTTGCCTAGAACAAATGAAACTCAAGACGGATGATCAAAATGTGAAGGCTTCACTCCTTCTTTAAAAGGGGAACAAGAATACCCTTGGCAGGGAAGAGAGAGGCAAAGATTAAAACAGAGACTGAAGGAACACCCATTCAGAGCCTGCCCCACATGTGGCCCATACATATAGAGCCACCCAATTAGACAAGATGGATGAAGCAAAGAAGTGCAGACCGACAGGAGCCGGATGTAGATCAATCCTGAGAGACACAGCCAGAATACAGCAAATACAGAGGCGAATGCCAGCAGCAAACCACTGAACTGAGAACGGGACCCCCGTTGAAGGAATCAGAGAATGAACTGGAAGAGCTTGAAGGGGCTTGAGACCCCATATGTACAACAATGCCAAGCAACCAGAGCTTCCAGGGACTAAGCCACTACCTAAAGACTATACATGGACTGACCCTGGACTCTGACCTCGTAGGTAGCAATGAATATCCTAGTAAGAGCACCAGTGGAAGGGGAAGCCCTGGGTCCTGCTAAGACTGACCCCCCCAGTGAACTAGACTGTCGGGGGGGGTGGGAATGGGGGGAGGAAGGGGGGGGGAACACGCAGAAAGAAGGGGAGGGGGAGGGGATGTTTGCCCAGAAACCGGGAAAGGGAATAACACTCGAAATGTATATAAGAAATATTCAAGTTAATAATAAAAAAAAAAAGACATTTTAACCAAAAACAAAATGTGGCTTTTGATATATTAGTGTTTGGATTACAAAGATACTAGGCACGTAGATTACATAGGGAGAGAACACGTCTCTTTCCACTCTGAAACATTAGTGTATGAGAAATGAGAAGAAACCACTGGGAGAACATAAAATGTGCCTCTACGTGGGTAGATGTCTCTTCAGAACAGTGCATGCCTTTGCTAGTCATGTGATCTCCTTAGAATAAGAAGGGAGAACCATTGCATTCAGAACCAAAGAAACTAAAGAAGTCTTCAGCCCAGAGTCTGGCGGAGAGTGACATCCCACATTGCACAGTTTGGTTCCAGAACCCTCTGAATCTGGCTGGAATATAAATAAATACTCCTTTTTATAACATAATTGAAAACAACTTATTTTGCTGACCATAATAACAATAACTGCAATGTACTAAGTAAATGCCATGTGGCAAATGACCTATTTGGTAGTTCATAGGAAGCATGGCAAATCATAAAAAAGGATGAACAAACTGTTGCCAGCCCTGACTTAAGTGCAGGAGAATGGATAAACCACAGTAGTATGGATGGGACTCAAATTGAGACTTAGTGTATCCCAGGTACTCATTCTTCTCCCTGCAAGATGGCAGCTGGCAGAAGATGACAATAGACCTACTAGGAGATACAGCTCACAATCATGGACAATTTTGGTTGCCTTAGTTACCCTCAATCCTAGGTATAGTGTTGCGATAAACTTGAAAGCAAGGATTATTTCAGGAGCTCATAAGATTAATTTCAGGAAGTCATTTGTTTTGGCCTCTAACAGTACCAATGAAAAGAGTAGCCAGGTAAACTGATGGCTGACATGACTCATTTGAATAGGATGTGACTTATAGGCAAGATCTCACACTAAATTACCAAAGCAGACAGCAAGTCTTTCACAGTAATCATGACTAAATGGATGCTCTATTCGTTGAATGGGAATTTAGAGGCACAGAAATGAGACTTGGGCTGGCTGCATTCAAGAGTTAATTAATAAATGAGAAAATGAGCAATTTGTCTCAGTGTAGCAAAACATTTCTGCCACATGCAAGATGGGAAAGTGATTTGACATAGCCTAGGAATACATAATTTCTGACTTTTAGTTCAGCAAACCAAGGAGGCAAGAAACTGTTAGAGTTGGAGCTGGAATCATAAGCCCTGAGCATGTTATGTGACACCACTAATACAGTACAGTCATTGTAGTACTAGGAAACAAAATAAAATATAGTAATAATGAAAGCAAGAAGAAGGGGAAGAACTAATAAGCAGAGGAATATTAAGAAGAGAAGGAAAACAAACTATTTATGACTACCATTTAATGAGTACCTCTAGCCTGCTCTGGATATAATACCACTGGTCATTTACATTTCTTTCCAGGATGCTATGTAGTCTGTTCAAAGCCATTCAACAGGTGATTGGCAGAGCCAAGACTCACACCATAAAACTGGAAACCTCTGATTCTTTAATGGCAAACACTTCAAACTTTTGCTCTGAGAGATCCTGTCCTTTGGACACATGAGTGCTTCAACTGTTATATGTTCATTTTACAGAACAAATGGTGAAGACATAATAGGTCAGAAAAATTTAGTTTATATGAGGCCAGGATTCAATGATGGATCAACACCTGCAGTCAATTCTTTGCAGATCTCTTATCCAGCCCTGCGAATTTGTGTAGGAAAAGAACTAAGAACACATTCTAACTCATCCAAGGCATATCAGCCTTAAGATAATGCCTTTGTGTAGGCATCTTCTTGAATTGTAGAAACACCAGCCATGGAAAAAGAGAGAAGAAAAGCACATATCTATCAGGGAAATAATAATTTTTTAAAACCCTCTCTTTTGGAATGAATGGGTGCATTGCTGATTTTCTTATTTTATCGGAGCTGCTGGAAAGTTGAAAGGAAAGGTTTCCAAGAGTCCAGAAGAAGTCAGATCCCAAAAGTTTCAAAGAAGATGTCCCCTGGGTAACTCAAAAGGGATATCTGGCAGTGCCCACAGAGATTAAGTTACAATAACACTGGTACTAAGAGGATCAGACTGATTCTGGTGATGGATGAGTGAGCACAGAGGGAACATGAGAGCAGGATACTGTGTGATGTATTCAGGACAGAGGGGTGCAAATGCCAAAACATCAGGTTTCACTTGGTTGCAACCCTACCCTAGGTTCCACCCACCACTGTTTCTACATTTAGTAATGAAGTGAATGCTAGAGATAATACAATTGGATGGAGATTTCTGGACTGGGTCTCACATAGAATATGCTGGAGGCAAGAATAAGGGCATTTACAAATGACGTATAACTATGGTGATTCTTATAAATCAGCCATACCTTCCCAGCCTGCCTTCAGGTACTCAGAGACTAAAAGTTATGTCATTACTAGTTGCCAATCCTTTAAAAGGTCTCTGGCAGCCCAGATACCCCCCTCGTGTGTGTGTGTGTGTGTGTGTGTGTGTGTGTGTGTGTGTGTGTTGTTGTTGTTGTTGTTGTTGTTCATTTTCTCTGTTTCCAAGCCTTGCTGTCAGTCTGTCTCTGTCCACCTCTGTCTCTGCATTTCTCCCATACATCCCTACTTCACTTTCCACCCCAATAAACTTCTTGCACTAGATTTAGTGTGTGGTATAGTGTGATCTCTTTGTAGCACACCTTGGCCCATACTGTGCCACAGGTACCAGTAGTGGTAAAGGTGGAGAAAGAATGAACTGCTACTTTATTCAGCTTTCCATTTGTAACAGAGTTCCCTTTCTTCTGCACAGTTAACTCTATAAGCCCCACCATGATAGCTTTTCTGTTCCACTTTACATATACTATCATCTGGCCTCTCTCTCCTGTAAGAACTTCACTAGAATATTAAACATTTTATTAGATGAATTGGAACTTCTATCTTAATTTCTAACATGGGTGAGGCTCTCTCCTGCTTCCCACCTCACAGTTATGATACTTGAAGATTATAAGCTGTGTGTCTCTCTTGTTTTATCCTGGAATAGACATAAAGGAAGGCCTGACATAAATATATAGATATATTTGCACAGAGTGTTTCTCAAGTATGACTCTATATTGTGCACAATTTAACATTACTTATTGAGTTTTCATGGGTGGGCAGGCTTGCTGCAACATCCAAGTAGAAGACAGAGGAGATCTTGAGTTGGCTCTCCCCTGCTACCATGGGAATCCCAGAGATGAAAGTTAGGTCATCAGGTTTGATGGTTTTACCTTTACTGACTGAGCCATCTTGCTAGATGAACTCATCAGAGCCTGTTATATAATTTTGGTGATTTAGTCTGCAGAGAAAAATGGCAAGGAGCATCCCAACAGCAAGGCCCAGAGCTTTGTTGCACTTTGTTTTGTTGTTAATGTACATTCCTCTTGCAAGCATCAGATAACAAACCATTGGTAAATGGGAGGTTAATGTCAATAAACTCTAAAAGTCATGGTGATTAGGGCAGAGTTTTATTTTTAGTACATAAATATCTTGTAGCCATTGAGAACAACCTATCTTTCAATTAAAGGGAAGGATCTAAGGTAACAACTGAAAATCTATATGAGAACCATTTTGTAGTGCAAGCAGTGGCTATTTTAATACCTCCCTGAACTGCAGGTTTTCCAGTGTGTTAACCTAACAGGGAAGGGCATGAGTACAAAAATAGACCCACATGGACAGTTGACTCTAAATAGAAACATAGGGCAAATGCAGAAAACTACATTTGGATCAAACTTTTCATTTTGGTTATTCTGTTCACTGTTAGAAGCAAATGACCTACAAAGCCCTATGTATCTAAGGACAAGGCCTATGTCTTATAGTTAAAGCTACAAAATGGGATAAAATTAACCATGCACTGTTACTTCTCAGTCATGATTGTTGCCATTTTTATTAAGGACCTGGTGTGTTCATTGCATTTTTAAGTCATCTTATTCTGGCCTGATTTTTCTCATTATTTTCTTCTATGTTTAGTGAGTAATTTTGAAGTACATGAGGGTTGTTTATTTCACAGCATATATACAATATAATAGAAAAAAGGGGGACATTACTGGAAAGTAAATAATAGAGATTGCTAAGGATGGTACCCTCTATAAGGTGCTATATAATTAGGATTCCTTCCAAGGATTGTCCTACTAGTGATTCAAAAAAGGATAATTGAGGAGAAAAGTCTAGTGGAGAGGAAATAAAATACTAGAATATATCGAGAGCAGCAATGATGGGGTTATTATCACTACATGACTATGACCAAGAATGATGAAGTAAATGAATCCAGAAATCAAGGTGAAGTTTATAAAGAGGTTTAGCCCATGTCAATTATTAGGACAGAACTGTGACTGACACTCAATTTCATGTGTTGGCACATTTACCCTCAATAACTACATTTATAAAAAAGACTTGTATGTAGGTAATAAGATCAAATGATGTTGTATTATGGATATGGATATAGTAAGGCTTACCTTTTATAGAAAGAGGAACATGACAGGAATTCTTCAATCTGAAGTGCTCTGGAGGAAGATAGCATGAGGCCCAGAAGACTGTGTCTTCTGCCAACCAGCAGAAGAATAGTCACAAGATTCAAATATCATGATCTCAGACCTTCTAGTTGCAGAACACTGAGAAAAGTGAATGTCTGTTCCTAAATCCACCTGGTTCATATTCTGTAATGACAACCTGAACAGACCAACATAATAAACACCTTAAGGAAGTTCAGTTGTCACGGGAATGGATATTCTTTAAGACATGAAAGTGCTCTGTCCTTATTATGTTGGATGGGCTTTCAGAGGGGTTCTAGCAGGGAGAAGAGGAGAATACAAATACATTTCTTGTAGTTTCCACATTGTTGTACTTTTACAGATAACTGTACACTACAGTAAAGAAATAGGGGGAAACAGAACACATAAAAGGCACCGAGGGCTGAAGAGATGGCTGAGTGGTTAGGAGCATTTGCTGTGCAATCATGAGGACCATATTTGATTCCTAGCAGTAATTAACTAAGCCCAAGCCAGGTTACCTCAAGGACACCTGCAACTCTAACTTAAAAGGAAGCTATGTTCTCTTATGCTTTCATGCACGGATGCCCACATTGACATATAGATAAGCAGGAGATCATTCATACATATGTACATGTACATACATCCACACAATAAACCACATACACTTTTTTTAAAGGTGCTAACTAGATCTATGTTGTTGCAAAGAAATAGGAGAGACAAGACCTTCTGTAGTATTAATAAAAATAATATAGAAAGTTGCATGTTCTCATTCTTTAAAATATCAGTATGGGGTTGGAATACCTCACTGGTAGAATGCTTGACTAGCATATGCAAGACCCTAGGTTCAGTTGTCAGAACTACATACAAGAAGTTTAAGGCCAATATGGACAGATACAAACTTTTATATGCTTAACATACATGATCTGCTCATTTATCTGTTTATTGTAATTTAATTTTTGTACCAAAACATCCAATCAGTAAATTTTATATGTATATCCTCACAGAACCATCAGCTAGAGTAGATAAAGAAAATAGGGCCCCAATGGTTCTCTTTGTAGCTTTCGCCAGGGGATACATTCTTAATCATTATTGGTTCAAATCACCAGAGGTTAATTTAATTTTTCTTCTCCAATATTTATCAAGATTTTACAGCACAATATTCTAACTATTGTACTGAACTATGCTGTTGGGTATTATAGTAGCCAGTTCTTTATTCCTGTATAGTTTTCAGTTGCATATATATTTCATTGCATCTCCAAAGAAAAGGGTACAGGCTTTTATTTTAGTATTGCACTAGTTAATTCTTTTGGCATAAATAAATATTTACATTAGTAGAAATAATGATAGATAGAAAGATAATAGCTAGATGATAAATAGACAGACAAACAGACAAATGATAGATAGGTAATTTTCCAAAGGAGATTATAAGCACATATACATACTACTACCAAGGAATTGAATTATTGGGTTATATTGTGTGTGTGTGTCTAGCTTCAGGAAATATTGCCAATACTAATTCTTCCAGTTATCCTATATCCTTGGTGTTATTTAATATTATCATAATAATTTCAATCATTCTGGACAAGGATGGAAAAATTTTTTGAATAGTGACTAAAGATATATTTGATAAATTTCTTAAATATTACAGGACATAATAACATCAAACATATTTTTAGATCCATCTATATTCATGGATTGCTTATTTTGATGCTCCTTTGAGTTTAATTTAAGGTATTTTCTTAATAATGGTTGGCTTTAAATGACTAAATATAGATCAGTAGTATTAAAATTTGTTCTCAAATGGAAATTTTATTAGAAGTTCACCTCTAAAGTTTAGATAAATATAGGATTATGTGGATTGATTGTTGGTCAGGACTTTAATATCCCAATACACAAGGGTAAGGTAAACACAGTGGTTGTCATTTACTGGGTATATATCAAGTCCTCAAAATATATTCTGTCAATTTGCTTCTAGGTATCATAGCAAATCTCTGGTATTGAGATTTACATGAAATTGGGAAGGAAGAGATGAATTATAGCATTCAGCAGAAAGCTTTCCCAAGCATCTTAATGGACAAATCTCTGACCACCAATGATGAGTGGGTACTCTAAGTGACATGGTTAGGAATGATTAATAGGTCTCAAGCCCAAGCCCTAAAGAAAAGAAGCTCTCTGGTACATTTCCTACCTGTTCTAAAGCTAATGTTCCTCTTGGATGATGGGTTGTTCTATCTTCTGTGCATTTAGATTCCCATCCCAGTGTCCTAGCTAAGCCATTTATATGCACATCCTAGTGGCCTAGTGAACCCTTTAGATTCTCCTTCCCAGTGTCCTACCTAAGCCTTTCATTGCCCATCCCAGTATCCTAGCTAAGTCACATTTTCATAAAGCCAGCACATATTGCTGAACCTGATTACATAGCCAGCAACAAGGTTGTATGCAGTAGACAGGGCACAGATGTGGCTCAGGGTTCTAACAGATCTCATTCTAGGTCAAGACAGTTAACTGAGCAGTGTAATATGTGTGTGAGACTCGGAAGAGCTGGGGAAAAAAGTCTCCTCAAAACAAGACATTGTGATTTAAACTCCTGTCACATATAAACTCAGTGTCCTTCAACAATTTATTTAGGCTCTTTGGAGTCTACTTTTATTGATTCTAAGCAACAGTGGTGCTACATAGAGATTCATCATGTAAAATACCTGGCAGACAGGTGTCATTTGATCCACAGCTGTTCCTATTTTTATGGCCAGATGGGACAACCCAGGATGGCTGCTACTTACACAGGAATACAGCTTCTTCTATCAGGGTGACAGCCACTTGCTAAATCTTCTGACATTTTTATTTTCAACACTGAGCTCTTTTGGCCTTCCAGGAAATGAGATGTAGGTTTTGAAGAATGTTATAAACACCAGATCTTCTTAGGTATCATTCAAAGAAGGAAAATGGAGTACATCAGAAAATATTAAAAAGTTGTAGTCTTCAAACTATTCTCAACCCTTATGGGCTCAAGTCTGATTGGATTTCCTAACAGTGCTTGATTTAGCCAGAATTAGGGATTGTCCTATGAAGTGAGCAGCACCGAACCTGTAGGCTGGTAGGAAACGGAGTCATACAAAACAGGGCTCTTGCCGCTAAAATATCAGTCCTTGAAATCAGATTGAAACCTAGTGTCTTCTTTAATTTCAGAGTGTTGTTCTCTACCTAATATTACTTGGAGTTGTATGGTACCCATAAAAATGCCTTCCTCTAAAGATGCCCCTCTTCTAGTATTTAGAACTTGATATTATTCTAGACTACAAGGCAAAGGGAGTTCAAATATAGATAGAATTGAGATTGTTAATCACCTGATGTTAAAAAATAAAGATTACCTGGATCATACAAATATGCCCATAAAACCAAAAGTTTGTTTGACAAAGACAGAGGTAGAAAGAAGGTCCCAGGTAAATATAGAAGGCAACACAGAGACAGGTAGCACTGTTGACATTAGCCCAGTAAGATGCAGTACCCTCTAGTGAGCTTCGGAACCACAAGCTAGTAAGCTAGGTTATTTTAAACTATAGGTTTTCGTGAGTGATTATCACACCACCCAGAAGGAGTAAAAACAAAGACAGACAGACTGAAACAAGAATCTGTACTGAGTGAATCCTAAGCTTCTCTCATCAGTGAACGGTTTATTGACTTGGAAATGACATAAGACCTTCATCTGTAGTTTCTTTGACAAAACAACTCAACAACAAAGTCACCATGGCATTTACTACAACTATGTTAAAGAAAGTTTATTAACTAAGTCCATTTATAGTTGTATTTCATTACTATGTACCTATTTCTTCCTTCAGTAGTGGTAATATATATTTTTTCATTGTGAGTTGGAAATACACAATATGTTCACTTATTCCATGTTTAAATTTTCTTAAATCTTTGTCTATTTTGTTAAATCATATTAAACTATATTTTCTATTAATCTTATTAATTTTAAAATTTTAGTAAATTAAATTTTAATAAACATTTTATAAAGTCTAATTCATCAGTTTTAGAAAATTTACAATGGATATACATTGTGTTTTTTTTTAACACAAACTCCTTTATTATTTGACATTATAATCAAATAATTACATCATTTCCCTCTTCCTGTATTTTTAATAATAATTTAATGTATTTTCTAGTAATGTATATTTTTAATTTATTTTTGAGAATTTTACATATGACTACTAGAAACAGCTACCAGTGATACCATGAAAATAATTCTATTTTTATGTTATATTTTAGAAAATTTGTAGTTTCATATTTATAACTACAGCCTACCTCGAGGTAACTGCTACATGTGTGGGAGGAGACAGAGGTATATTACAGTATTGGCATCATTGTAATTAATCATTAAAAAGTGAGTGGCTCAATCAGAATAGTATTACCTCACCATCTTAGAGGTTAAATCCCAAGCAAGGTACAGTCAGGAGCTCTTAGATGTATTCCATTCATGACTTTTCCACTTCTTAGTGGTTCAAGTATTGTAAAATTTCTGGCCCTTTCCATAACTTTAATTCCTCACTGCATCTTTACACGCCCATATCCCTGTCTTCTCCCTTTGATTTCCCTTATAAAAATATGTCATCAGAGATGATCTCATATTCATTCCTTAAATTATAAATGCTAAGAATTTTTCCCAAGATCACAATTGGAGGTTCTGGATAAACATATCATTTAGGGTCCGCAATTCATGTCAAAATGAAGGTTAAATTCTCTTTCACATTTTCAAATTCCGGAAATGTAATTCTGGACTTTTGAGAATAGTCTATGGAGAATATTTCCCCACATTGATTTTATTTGTAGCCTTGTCAAGAATCCACTGATTGTGTATTTATGTCTCTGTTTCTGCAAGCTAAGAGCATTTTGTCATGTTTTAAAACTGTATGGTCTACTTGGACTGACCCATGGCTCCAGCTGCATATGCATATGTAGCAGAGGATGGCCTTGTTGGGCATAAGCCCTTGGTCCTGCCAAGGTTAGATCCCCAGTGTAAGGGAATGTTGGGAGGTGGGGGGGGCAAGAAAGGGGGAGGTAGATGAGTAGGGGAACACCCTTATAGGGGGAGGGGATAGGAGACTTATGGACAAGAAACAGGGAAAGGGAATAACATGTGAAATATAAATAAAAAATATCCAATAAAAAAGAAAGAAAATAATAACAAGAAAAAAAATAAAACTGTATGGTCACATCATCTAAAAATAGAAGTGATCTTGTTTCTTCTTTTCTTATTGTCCTACTGTTTTCCCCTCTATCTTATTTTATATTTTGTAAGGACTAGACTGAATGGACCTATTTGCATTCTTTTACATCCTGACTGCCAGTTGAACCAGCACCATTTATTGAAAATGCTGTCTTTTTTTTACCACTGGAAGGTTTTAACTCCTTTGTCAAAGATCAAGTGACCATAGGTGTGTGGGTTCATTTCTGTGTCTTCAATTCTATTCCATCGATCTATCTGCCTGTCTCTGTACCAATTCCATGCAGTTTTTATTTATCACTATTGCTCTGTAATAGTTCAAAAGTGTAATAGCTTAAGCTTAGGGATGGTGTTTCCCCCAGAAGTTCTTTTATTATTGAGAATAATTTTTGCTATCCTGAGTTTTTTGTTATTCCAAATGAATTGCAAATTGCTCTTTCTAACTCTATTAAGAATTGAGTTGGAATTTTGATTGGAATTACATTAACTCTGTAGATGGCTTTTGGCAAGATGGATATAAAAATTAACTCAAATAAATCAATAGACTTCCTCTACTCAAAAGATAAACAGGCTGAGAAAGAAATTAGGGAAAGGACACCCTTCACAATTGTCACAAATAATATAAAATACCTTGGAGTGACTCTAACCAAGCCGGGGAAGAATGACCTGTATGACGAAAGCTTCAAGTCTCTGAAGAAAGAAATCGAAGATCTCAGAAGATGGAAAGATCTCCCATGCTCATGGATTGGCAGGATTAATGGTGCATATATTTTTAATGCATCATTTAGTTATTGTTTTGTTGTAATTTTTGCATTTAGTTTCATCATGGAAACTGGCCTTCCTCTTTCTACTTTTGTTTCTGAGTGTCTCGTCACTTTATCTTTGTAATAATGGCCTCACACAATCAGCTTCATGGTGTCTCTTCCCTTGGGTTTCATGCAGCAATTTAAGAAGTACTGACATTCTTCTTTTTAAAAGCTCCAGAACAAATCAACAACACATCTGTCCATTCATTAATATTTTTGTGGGGAAACTATTAGTTCTTCAACTTAGTTGATTATTATAGATTTGTGCAGACTGTTTATTTTCTTTAAATTCAATTTGGTAGATTTTACATGTCCAGAAATTTATTTAGTCTTTCTTGGCTTTCCAGGTTATTGAAATATTTATTGAAAGTATTTAAATCATGTTGCTGAACTCATGGCACTAAGATTTTTTTTGCTTGTTTACAAATCTAAAACCCAGCATTTCTAAAACTCATTTTGTTTATAGTATCTGTAATATTGAACTGAAATGTTGTCGTCAGGCTCCTGAACACACAGGAGTGAGTTGTGACTGCTCGGGTGACTAATTCATCATCTGTGTTTTCATATTCATTACTGTTTCCTCACATCTCTTCACTTTTTAATTTGGAACATTCTGGATTCCTTTCTAACCACACTACTCAGCCGCTGTGAGTTTATAGATATCTTTTCTGGTGTGCTTAATTGTGTATTATCTGATCTACTTACTGCCTCCCCACACCCATTCTTAAGAGATTCATGTCTCTAACTCTTCCCAGGAAGCCAGGAATAAATCTAGGACTTATTTTTGTCCATGGCTTGTAAGCTAAAAGCAAAAGGGGCTGAAAAAGAATCTGATTCTTATTCCCTTCCTCTGTAACAAACTATGATACATCCACATGGAGAACAACCAAACCTTCACCCTAGTGTAAAGATACAAAATTCTGTTTGTGTAGAGGCTGGTGAGCTGCTAATATATCTCGGTTTTGGTCAACCAACAATGGGACATAAGACACTGACATAGGATGCAACCATTCTATATATCTAAAGCCGTCTCACAAACAAACAACAGATAAACAAAAAGAAGGGAGATCGAAACCTCACCTCTGTTAAAGATTCCACAAGGATGATCAACTGATTAGAATTCCCATGATGCTGGGCATTTAGAATATTCCTGTTTTGAACATGAATTACCTTTAACTATAGTAAGCCCCTTTCATTCAGTTTAATGTAGCTTGCCCATGTTAGAGTCGAATTTAGTATTCTTTTGGTTTTAGATTTTTATTTTAACTATGTATATACATGTGGTTTTATGTGCCTAAGTGCAGTGTCTGTAGGGGATAAAGAGGACCTCTGATCTCCTAGACAGGGAGTTACTATCAGCTGACATAAGTCCTGGAAACCAGACTGGGGCCAGTGAAAGAGCTGCAAGCTCTTTTAAGCTCAAAGATCTCCTCCAGTCACTAACCTAACATTCTTGCTATCATACAAAATCTTCTGCAATATCCTAGGAGCACACCAGCCTGTACCGAACCCATAAGAATGTTGTCAGACAGCATGTAAGGAGATTTGCCTGCTCTGCTTTAACTAGCCTGCCTGATTTTCCTCCAAATGTATTTTTAAAAAGTCTTGATTTGTGTGTATGTGTGTGTGTGTGTGTGTTTGTGTGTGTGTGTGTGTGTGTGTGTTTTCTGCTCTATAACTATAGAAATGTCATAAAACTGGGAACACAGTGGAGCATAGTGTTTGAGAAAACCTGAGTCCATAATCCCAGACCATGGCCCACTCAGATTTGTCCTAAAAACTAACTCTTACTTCATTGGTGTTAAAAGTTGCTCTGGGGTGTCAAGAAGAATATGTCCAAGTTTAAAACTATCCCTTTTTGAATACTATGGATTTGAAAGAAGAATCCACACCATATTGGTATCTTGTAAGGTGTCTTTTCTGACCCTTTGGCCTCAAATAAAACACTCAGGTTAAATGTATGCAAATTTGCAATATGCTGAAATTCATTTTCTTAACTTAGGAGTTGCTGGCTCTGAGAGAAAGGACAATGCAAGCCTTTGGCTACAAGCTGATGGTTTGAAAGCACATGACTGCTTGTAAATACACTGCTAAGCCAAATTTCCCTTAAGAACTCAGTGCTGGGACCTACAATGGACCCCCTCAGCAACACTAGACAACACTCTCAGTGTAGCGTAGGATGGCAATTCCTAAAGCTTATGGGGATTAGTTCTTAATAGCCTGAAGCCTGAATTCCAAGATATCAGATGGTTCTCTCTGCAGAGAGATCAGTGCTAATGAAGGGCATTGTACCTAGCTAGGAAGAATAGAGTTTACACCATCTCAATTCTGTCTCATGAATAAACTTACTTTTTTTTCATGAATTATTCTAAGAGAAGGAAAACAAACAAACAGGCTTTCCTCAAGAATGAAGCCTGCCTAGATATTTGGCTTTCGTTCATCGATTCCATCTTGAAATCCTTGTTTAAAATGACTTAAATCACCACAGAAACACAGCCTCCCTCCGAGCTAATCTGCTCAGTGATGCTCAGAAGAATGCGAGCTGAATAGCAAGTCTGAGCAGACTGCCTGGGCCAGGGCTCTTGAGAGCATGAAGGCACCAGTTTCCTCCACATAAAAGGGAATGGAACACATTTGCTCTGTTCCCTGCTTTTCTGTTGTGAAATATGAGAAACACTTTCAAGAAGTTCCTTAGGAATCCCTAAGAATAAACTATTCCTGGCCCCACACATCCCTTTCTCTTTGTGGAAATCAGATTATAGCCTCCCAGTGATTTCTCAGAAGAAAATCAAAGCCTACTGCTCCAGAAACATCCAAAATACTCTCCCTTCCCCAGAACACACCAGCGGCTGCGATGCTTCTCAGCACTGTGGGAGTCTGAGTTCATATCCTGCTATTGCCAAGGAGATGACATCACTGCTGCTTTCCATAGTGAGTTCTTCCATATGTGCTGCTTGCTGAGAAAAACACATATGTGGAAACTGTAGATTAAATATGCATGTGCTGTGAGCCTACTCCAACTTCCTCTCCTCAAGGAAACAACCAAGGATGCTATTCAAACACAATTTAAAGGACACGTTGAAATAACATTCTTTTTTTTTTTTTTTTTTGGTGAATTTAAAACAACCCCCAAGTCTGCAAGGACTTAACTCTCTCCAGTAATGCGTAAACCTTTTGTGAACTGCGTTTAACACAAAGGGTTGTCTTTATGGGAGTCACTAGCTAACCACAGAAAAAAGAATGAGAACTGTTTTTTAAGGGCTTATATAACATGCTGAGTACTAGTGGAGTGTTTAATGCTTATGTTAAAGTTCCCCAGATGGTGTCATTCTTCCCACTGAGAAGGTAACAGAAACTGAGGCCTAGAAGCTGAGTTAGATGACTTGTGCAGGCAGAGTCCCCACAGAGCAGCAGGGAACACCTGGAGCTCCTACCTCAGTGCCCCAGAGAACAGTGCCTAGGATGAACAGTTCATAATTGCCGTTGATAAGACAATATCAAAAAGAATTACTTGCCAAATCTCCATCCTGGAATTCTTCTCAGTCTGTTCACTTGATTTTTTTTTTCCCTTCTCGTTCTGAGGGTGGGCTGGAATAACAGAGGCAGGTATCCTGAAGCCTTTTAGAAGCCCCTACCATCAGAAAGCACATTCAGTTAAGTCTTGGGGCTTCTGTCCTTCTGTAAGCACAAACTGAACCCCCAAGGAAGTTTGCTCTTGTCTGAGTTTAAACCTAATGATAGCAGATCTGTGTCACTTACTGCCATTAATTCTTGTATAGGGATATGTGTTTCTTTTCTTATCTATCTTCAACCCTTTCTTAAGAGCTAGGAGAATGAATCCTTGCTCTCTAATAGAAGTGGGACTAGCCCCCTTCTGATCTTGGTACATAGACAATAGAAAGCTTTTCTTGTGAATGTGCCTTTGGGCTTTAGCTGGTGACTGACATTTGTTTCCCATTTCTTAATTTTCTGAACCCTTCTCTCATCTCCATTCTGGGCAACTGAGATCATTTCCCTGCATTTCTATTCTGTGTTTCAGTGTTGTGTGTACTCAGGAGTTTTCAGGTTGATCAGTCTCTACAGTTTAATGTGGGTCTCCGCACATTAAATGAATAGTGTTGATGTTAGAAGCACATTCTCCTCTTCTACCCAGAGAACTGTCATCCAATTATGTCTTCTAGTCCCGAGGAAGATCTGCCCATATCTCTGTGAGCAGGGATCAATACTGAGTCACCACAGCAACACTAAGAAGCCTTGTAAATATCCCTCCTTATTGTTAAAACATACTTGGAGAAATGGGAGAGTAAAGCATGCCTTGCTTGCTGTCATAGGAGTTCATGCAAAGGAGTTTATTAAGTGCACTGGGTATAGTCAATAATTATTGGAGAGCTCCTAGCTTGAAGAGGATCTTTTGTGAGAATCCTCATTTCACTGATTTCCTAAGGAGTCCTTGGAAATAGACAGGCATATTCTAAACATTTTAAGAGTAATTGTCTGGAGCCAAGACTCCAAAGAAATCTGAAAGGTATACTTAACAGCAAACTCTGCATTTGCCAGTTCCTGAGATCTGCACCACATGGTTCTGGGGTAGGAAATGAAAGAATCAGCTGAAAGGGAAGGAGGGGGCAAGATTTGATTGCTAGCAGCGAAGGACGCAAGGCAGAATTAGAAATATTTTATTCATCGCTCATTGATTCCAGCTTTTGATCTATACAAGTTTATTTTTAAAAGTGTAGATGCTCCATTTTCAGAGGCTGATCTAAAAATACATGCCTGCATGCCTGAGGCTACAATGTGTACATAAATCCAAACCCACAAAAGAAAGTTGTTGTATTTAGGAGCACAGCAGACCACAGAACTGAGCTGAAGGATCTCTTCCAGGAGGGGCGTGACATACGAACACATTGTACACGTTTATATATTGTCAGAGTTGATTTTATGAATGGGCAGAGCAAGTTGTGTAGGTGGCAACTTTAAAGGTACATGAAAAATGGGAGCCTTATAGGCATGATTCCATATTGGCCCTTCATCCTTTCTCAAAAACATCACCATCATCCTAAAGCTATAAGATCAGGGTCAACATTGAGCAGGGGTGCTGTTTCCAGATGATTGCCATCATAGTTTGCTTTTATAAGTTGGACTATTTTACTATATATAATGACGGTATAAATCAGGTATACTCATAAACTATATAAGGTATTTGAGTCAATAATGAAGACTATATTGCATAGTGACGTCATAATTATCTTTCCAATAATTTTCTCACAGTAATGAAATCACCTAAGAATACATTCCTCAGAACACACCAATGCCTTAAAAAGATACATGTCCATACTGATATCATAATTTAATAGATGGTCAACATAATTAATAACAATTTAGTAACTTTTCAAAAGCCATGCCCATAGAAATAAAATGTTTGATTTCAAAGCTTATGTACCAGATGAGAAGTGGCATGCATAGAAATTGGAAGAGCATACAGCCTCCTCCTTCAGAATTTCTGGGTCTGTGTAAACACTACTAATGTTTTAATCATAATAAAGCTTTTTATAAGGTATTTTATTATTTTTTAAAATTTTATGTATGTAGGTAGTTTGTCTGAATCTTTGTTTGTATACCATGTGTGTGCAGTTTCTACAGAGGCAAGAAGAGGGCATTGCATCCCTTGTAACAGGATACAAAAAGGGCTATTTGGAAATCAAACCTGGATCCTTGAGTCTTTGCCAGAGCCCTATCTCCAGCCCCCACAGGGAACTTTTGTACTTTTCTGCTCCTTGGCTGCATCTTATGAGTAAATCAAGAACAATAATCTGAAGTATCTTACAGAAAGCTGTCTGTTGTAAAGTCATGAAGCAACTGAGGCCCTTGGGACTTGGTCACCTTTCACTTTGTATCAATGACCCACACAAACCTACTGAACTAAATGACTAACGTGTCTTTTATAACTGAGGAGAATCCCACAAGTTATGTGCTTACCCAGTTCACCTTTATATGGATCGACTCCATTTAAATAGTCCAGTCGAAACAAATGAAAGAGTAAGGCTTTTCAGAGTTGTGAAAAATTAAACGTGGTACATGGAATGATAGCAGAGACTGGAGAAAATAGGATACTTAATTATCTGTCACTATGACAACATTCCCAAGTGAATCAACTTAAAGGACTTATTTTGCTTAATGCTTTCTGTCCATATTTGCTTGGCACAATAACTTTTGTGTTTTTACTGAAGTATTCAATTATGGCAGTAGTACCTTGTAGAAGAAAGCTGTTCATCTTACAATGGCCAAGAAAAAAAGGAGTGAGGAAGATGACCTGGGGAGAATAGATAGGGTCTCAAAAGCTCCAACCTACAAGTGACTCTTCTTTACTAAGGCCCTGTCTCTTAAAGTTGTTGCCCCACAACATTAATGCTAAGAGGTGGAGGATCAGCCTTGTATGAATGAGCAGTCGTGGATAGGGCATTACAGATGAAACAACAGGTTTCTGTGACTAACACAGGGGCAGCATAAACACTTTCAGCCATTGCAAAGTAAGGAATGGGTAAGGAAGATGCAGATGAGTTCAGATCCTCCCTCTGGAGCATAATAACTGAATCTACTGAACTACAAGGACAAGAGACAGCTTAATAGGAGAAAAAAATATATGCTTTAGTTAACTAGTACATATTCATGGGAGTCTTGTAACAGTAGAAATTCAATAGATGGGCAGATGGTTAAGGCTTAAATAAACCATGTAAAGGTGGAGAGAGAACCTGGGGATAGTAATCAGGCTCTTTAGAGTGATTAGAATTAATTTGTTAGGAGAAATGAGTAGCTTGAAATATAGGCCCGTGACGAAGTGCCTGAGAACTATAGGTGTTGTGTTCTATTTTCAGTTTCTTCCTCTGTGATGGGAGTTGAGTCTATTTTGAATCTACCGTGAGTCAGAGGATGGAGAGAATCATGTTCCTGTCTGACCGGTACAGACTTAATGGAAACAAGGAACTCGGAGATGTTTGCTATGTTTGCTACTCCCAGGTGCTCAGTATGAGGTCTAGAAAGTGCAATTTTTTTTGTTTGTTTTTGTTTTTGTTTTGAGCCTCAACACTAAGTATGAAAGAGGCTAGTGTATTTCTGTCAAGAAGCAGACAGTATGTACTTTCAAGGCTTCAGGCCTTAGGGCATCGGTTACCTCTGTAGTTCTGCAGCTGAAGCTGTTAAGGCACAGATATGCAATCAGCAAGCAGAGTATGTGAACTCTGCAATCTGCACGAATGAGTGCGGCTGTGCTCCAATGACACTCAATCTGTGAATACTGAAAGGTGAATTCCACATCACTCTTACATGGTGTTGAACATCATTCTTCTTTCCCCAATTACTTGAAATTAAAAAGACCATTCTTCGTACAGGTTACACATGAACAGGCAATGGGTAGGATCCAACTCACAGACTACAGTTTGTCTGCCTTCTGTGAGGGATCCATAAACTGAAGATTCTGCCTCACAGGGTAGAGACAACCCACAGTCACACACAGGATCTCATCTCTCAGGATCCAGTCAAGGTCTAGCTGCTTGAAAAAGAAGGAATGGGGGCCTTGAAGTCTTTTTGCTTACTGGGACTCAAGCTGACATGTTGTAGACTTTATCTTGTTAACATCCCCAAAGTTTGGAGGAAGCCATGAATGGCCTGGCGAGGACAGAGTGACAGAGCCTCCAAGAGTATAGCTGGCTGCTGTGGACATAGAGCTTTTTGTGTAATAATGGACATATCTTCACATTCCCCAGAGGAATGTCCTTTCTCTTAACATTAATGACTCCATGATAATGTGAGACAGCAGGGGTCCAGGAATCGAGGGTATGGCTAATGTCTTAGCAAAATGGTAAATGTTGGGACCTGCAGGACAGCCCTTGAGGCTATGGGAAAGAGCTCTAAATACATGAGTTCAAAATATATAATTTTTCAACTATGCAATATATAAGGATGCGATATGAATTATGAGGGGCTTCATGAAACTAAAGGAGCAAAGGTAGGTATACTATAAGTCAGCTTGTCAGAAAGATACAAAGACAGGCAGATGCCTTAGAAGAAGGTCAGTCTTAGACAGAGAAAGGTTAGACCCAGGTGTGCTAAAAATGGTAATTCTGCCCACCCAACTAGTTTATCATTTGTGTTTAACAAAGGCAGACAGATCTCTCAATTCTTTTGCAACGTCAAGACAAAAAAAATGTATGCATGCTGTCTCTTAAAAATTGGAATAAATGGCTGGATTGATATGTAAAATAAGACTGGACTTGTGTTCTCCAGGAGTTGAGCTATCCAGAGAATTTTTTAGGATAAAAAGAGAGAACTGCTTGGAGAACATAGACAGACAGACAGACAGACAGACAGACAGAAAGACACACACACACACAAAAGCAGGACATGTACAGAGAGATCTCTTAGAATAGCAAGCAAGGAGAATATAGACAGAGAAATCTCCAGACAGAAAGTAGAACATAGAGAGAAACTGACTGGAAAAACTGTATCAAGCAGAACATAGGTTGTCAACTGAGATCCATGACTTGACTTCAAGTCGTTCTTTTTGTTGCTCCCAGACACCCCTTCTTTCAGAACCCCTCTCTGTGCTGAAGCTGCTCCCTGGCACATCAGCAGGACCCACTGCTTATGCAAGGGTGAGAGGGCCACTACCATTCCTTGCCCACTATAATTGCCATGGCTGACACTTCTGTAACACAAACCAGGCAAGTCAGAGAAAAGCATAGCTAATGTATTTAATCAAAATGTTATGGTACACAGAAGCCTTCAGAAATGAATCACAAATAAACCAGGGGGAAATGTGTGTTATTATGCTTAAATTTGATGAAGAATAGACAGCTGTGCAGAAGAGTAACTGGACTAAAGGTTCTGACTGAAAGTAACAGACTGGTGGAGGTGAGAAACCAGGCTGTTCAGATTCCTTTTGCTGTTTGTTGCATCCCTCTCTCCAGGTAAACTGCAAGGCCAGGTGAAGGTCTTATAACCTATTATTGCATAAGATCCCTGGGGTCTTTCTTGACAGCAAGCTCCTACAAAAAACATCAAGAGAAGATTAAGGGGATATTCTAGATTTTATGGCCCATTTTAGAGAAGAGGAATCCTCGCTTTTCTAATTTACTTCAGGAGAGGAGGAGAAGCAAGAGAGACAGGAGAGGGAGGGTCTGAGCCTTCCCCCAACATCCTCCAATTTGATATCCTCAGCAAACCAAAGTGCCACACTTTGGGGTATTGCTTTCTGAGCCCCAAACATACCAACATGTAGGTAATAGCCCATGACCCTGCGTAGGCCAACTGCAAATCTCTGCTCATAGCAATACCTTTTTCAGTGTGCTCAAAACTCAATCCAGGCAGGTCTGATTGAATATTGAATAGTTAATTTTGAAGCTAAAGAAATGACATTGGTGGATCTCATACATCCATTTCTATTAGGTAATGGGTGTCAGTTTTATTGGATTAAGGAAGGAATAGGACATAAGTTAGTCATTCTTTGAGCTCATTTGTAAGGGTGTTTCAAACTAGATTAGCTGATAGAAGACTCATCATAAATATTGGTGGTCCCACCCAAGGATGTAGAATTCCAGCCTGAAAAGGTAGCGAGGAAAATAAGAATGAGACAGGACCTGTCCTTGCTTTCTAAGGTATACCATGACCAACCAAATTATACTCCTGCCATCTCATGTTTCCATCTTGCCGTCCCCACCACAATGGACTGTGCCCCTTAAACCATGAACCCACAAAAATCCTTTCTCCCTTCAGCTGCTTCTTGTCAGATGTTTTGTTGCAGCAAAGAGTAACATAACCAATATACCTAACGCAATCTGCATACATTTTTCTGGTGATGGGGAAGGATTACAAAGTGCTGTTCTCACTGTAGTAAATTTCCACCAAAGGGAGAAACAAAAGAGAAGATTCATTGGTAGCCACAGAAAGAATCCGAACCTTTTTAGCATGATCTATCTTTCATTTACCAAATTGAAATATGCTTCGACAACCTACCAAAATCTATCTTCTAGGCATCTCTGACTATTTAAGATTTATGGAAAAGAGCTTCCGTGCTATCTCCTCACCTATATATGTCTGTGTGTCTGTCAGCACTTTTTAAACCTATTCTTAGCTCTCAAAGTTCTCCTCATTGCCTTTGATCTAGCGCAAGCTTTGCCTTCCACTTAAGCCATCAGATGGCTCTCTGGTCCCCACTGTGCTCTCTATGCACTAACAGGCCCATGAATCAAGTCTAAACTTTTGTGTTACTGAGATGCTTCTCCCCTATAAGATCTCTGAGTACCAATCCTTTTGTATGTGACAAACCTGCTATGCTCCAAAGTGTCTTTGACCATGTCTGTAATGCCCCATAAGAGAAGCTGAGGATAGACAGACTAGTCACCCTTTGATTGAGATAGCAAAACAAAGGTCAGGGAAGACAATAAACTGAGTCAAGAAAAATGAAGACATCATATATACATCTCCAGAATTCTTGTCTTTGAGCCAATGCTTAAGCTGCCATTGATAAAGTATCTTAATAAATTTTTCTCACCTGATAGCCAGAAGATAGAATCAAGCCATCATGTAAATGTAACCTCTAGCTATGCCATTCTTTCTACCTGGTATAATCGGTACTTCATGGAGAGTCTTTGAGAGAAAAAAAAGAGTCCTGTCCAGTCACCAGGAAATAAACAGAATTCTTCCTTCTCTACCTACAAAAAAGTCAGAAAAGCAAAGAAAACACTGAAGTAGTTGACTTTGTTATATGTGTGTGTGTGTGTGTGAGTGTGTATTATATAAAATATTTGTTTATATATTTATTGTATATATGTAATATATATTTGTTTCCATATATGTGTCTTTGTATGTGTGCATGCATATATGCATTTCTACACAAGGCAAATGCTGTATTTAATAGTAATATATTCATTTCATTCTTTTTTTTTTACAAAAGAAAACTATTTTTTTTTAAAAATAGGCTTAGATATTTTATTTATATGAGTACACTGGTGTACTTCAGACACACCAGAAGAGGGCATCAGATCCCATTACAGACGGTTGTAAGCAATCATGTGGTTGCTGGGAATTGGACTCAGGACCTCTGTAAGGGCAGTCAGTGCTCTTAACCGCTGAGCCATCTCTCCAGCCTAGCAATTTATTCTTAAGTAAACAACCTCACTGTATTTGAACCTCAATTGCTTAGACATCAAATGAGGATACATTGCTCATGCTACTGAGAATACATAACATAAATTGTTTTTAAAGCATTAAGTCTGATTGAACCCAAAGGCTTAACAAGTGACGATTCATTTTATTTTGCATGTAAAGTGTTTGCCCTTGGCTGAAGGAGATATATTTAAGTGAGATCAACTGTTAAGTGGATTATTTCCAGTATTTTAAAGCCTCTCCAGTGCGGTCAAAAGTGAGCTGGACACTAAGAATGTTTGCTCATGTTTGGCTTTTGGGACTTCGTAGTCTGGAAGGATATGACCCAGCTTCACACAGGATATGTTTGAAACAAATGGAAAACTGTATAATACAAAAATGAATTACCTTAGCTTTATGGAACAGTGAAGTCAAATGAAGTAGAGGACAGCTGAGAAATCTTTAGGGAGAGGAAATCCACTGCCTAAAGAGAAGGGCAAGCTGGATGTCCATACATGGGGAGGCGCAGAAGAACAATGTGCAATTTTCATCAGACATTAAATGAGAAATTGCTAGCAAAATAGCATTGCCTCACTTCCCAGGTGGCTAAAGTCTTATTCATATTCTTATAAAAGAAAGCTGAAGTTTCCTGAGTGCTTCAAAAAGAAAGCCGTATGCTACACTGTTTTTTATGAATCAGCCATTTCCAAACATGACTGCATTACGTGTCTTTTAAAGACTTCTGCTATCACTCTCTGAAACCCCGGGAAAAGATTCTCTGTGGTTTTACATTCCTTTTCATTTACTCTAGAGGGAAACACACCATGAAAATTTCCATATGTTCATCCTCTCCTGTACATATTTATGTGAACAGTTTCCTTTTTAACAACTTTCAAAACATATGCTCTTTCCCAAGTTATTTCCCCTAAAAGTAATTCAGTGATGGCATGATTCATGGATTATGGGGACCAAGCAAAGTTACTGAACCAGGTGTGACATTTGGACTCGTTAAAAGTCACTGTACCAGAACACATCAAATGGCAAGATTTGCCCCCCGCCTTTGGGTGCTCTCATCATTTCACTTTAGTCTGTGATGAAGCAGGCTGCCAGTTTAAACAAGAGGTTGTCACTATACTCATTCATAATACAACATCCCTCTGAATGCAAAAGCTTGGCATCTGAGTGAAGGCTGATGGGAGACAACCAATAAATACAAGTCCTGAGAGCAGTAATTCGTAATTTCCTACACTAACCCCTGATTTCTACTGCACCGAAGTAAGCAACATGAGCATATTTTAAGGTGTAAATACACAGCCAAGAAATTTTCTCACGATCCATTATAAACCTGTTAATAACACCTCTCGCTCCACAGTCAATTCCAGTTTTGAAATTAATATACACATTAGTGTTAGTAGTTTGGGTAATTTTGAAGATCCACTTTACATTTATTGCCATGATTTAGATCTGGCCTGAATATTTTCCAGAGATTCGTGTAGTGAAATTGGAAATTATAATCAATAAGGACTCCAGGTAGTGATTAGTTCACCTCTTAAGGGATGCCTCTTAGTCTCAATAGTGACCTCTTATTATTGCCGGTTGGGATAAAATCTCCACTACTACATATGGCCCTTTCTGCACATATTCATGTCCCTTTCAGAGTCTTCATTATGTTGTAAAAAAAATCAAGGTACCCCTCACCAAGGCCCAGACAACTAGGATAGATTGGTTATCTTAAACTTTACCTCTGAAACCCTAAATCAAATAAAATCATTTTGTTCAGATAAAGTATTGAACTTCAGGTATAGTTTGTTATAGCAGCAGATAATTGACTCATATGAGGAACCATTACTACAGTGTGTGGTTGTTGGGCTAAAAATATTTAACGATACAGTAAAGGGTTTGGAACTGGATAAGCAGGGTTTGAACAACAAGCTGGAAATAGTCGGTCCCATGAGGAAGCATTCTGGGAGATTCTGGTGAGTGCTCAGAATAAAGGGCATAAGGAAAGATCTAGATATTCTCCAAGAGGATGAGATCTCAGAGAGAAATGAAGACTGTCCTAATGGAAATTGGAGAAAGGGTCATTCTTATTATGAAGTAGCAAACAACTGCTCTGAACTCTGCCCATGCTCTAGGGCTTTATGGCGTGCCACACTTGGAAATGATGAGTGATTAACTGATAAATGAAATTTCTAAACAAAATATAGAAGGAGCTATGTGAGTGCTCTTGGCAGCTTGCAACGTGGCTTAAGAGTAGAAAGAAACCAACCAGAATAAGTTGAAAATTCACAGCCCAGAGAAAAGTGTGCTTGAGTAAACAATATATTGATATAGGCAAATAACCATTTGTTAATATGATTATCATAGATAAAAGGAAGCTAGGTATCAATTTTCCAAAACAGGGAAAAGGCCTTGAGGGCATCTAATAAATTTCTGAGATCAATTCTCTTAGCACAACCCTGAACACCTTCTAGGGAAAAAAAAAAGTAGTTTTAGAAAATAAGCCTAATACTGTCATCACAAGTTTACTTACTACCCAGTATTGTCTTGGGATTTGGTCTGGGCTTCAAAATGACTAAGTAAAGGTGCTGGCATGGATTATAAAACAGATCAAATGTAACATTTTGACTTGTTATACATCCTTGTCCCCAAATGTCTCGAGTAACAAGATTTAACCACCAAGCTTGAAACATTCACATTGTAGTTTGTGCTAATTCTCCAGGCTTATTGAATGTAGAAATTATGGGGTCAGTAGTCACTTCCACTGAGTTTTCAAAGGAAATCTCAGAGATCCATGAAGAGATACTGTGAAGGTTCTTTACCAGAATATCTGTGCAGCCAATGGAGGAGCACTACTACTCTTGACAGCCCAAAGAGCCACTGCCACACTTTCATTTCCAGTCTGGGAGACTCACAGGTTCTACCGCTCAACCCCAGAGAGTAGTCATACAACCTGTAATGAGTAATGTTTTGGAAGCACTTAACTGTGTACAGTATGTTAGATTTGGACCGTTAGAATTTGATGTCTGCACTGGTTTCTTTCATACTTATTGGGAGCCACAAACCCTTTTTTGTTTTGAGCATTCTCTTTTGGAAACAGAATTACCCTGTGTCTGTTGTACCCTTGTATATTTGAAGCACATAACTTGTTTTTAATTTTACAGGGTCACAACTGAAAGAGTTTGCCTTGAGCCTCAGATGAGACTTTGGATTTAGGCTTTTGAGTGAAGCCGAAATGAGTTCAGATGTTGGGCACATTGGTGAGGAATGTATATAATATGTGTTTGGTGAAGAACATGAACACTGGTAGTCAAGATGGAACAATGAAGTTTATAGTCAGCAGTGTTTCTCAAGCTTCCAATGCTGGACACATTTAATACAATTTTCACTGTTGGGCTGACCCCTAACCATAATTGCTACTTCATAACTATAAATTTACCACTGTTATGAATCATAATGTAAATATCTGATATGTAGGATATCAGATATGGGATGCCCCACCAAGGAGCTACAACCCACAGGTTGAAAACCACTATTACTCAGTAACATAAATCCTTGCAAAAGATTCATCTACTGGAAGTGTGGATCTCAGTCTAAGGATGAAAGGTGGAAGAACCATTAAGAGGCCTGACCTAATAAAAGGGAGTTATCACCTCAGAAGTAACGGATTCATCCGGTAAGTTGTCATCAACAGAGAAGAGTCTACATGCTTGGCCTCTTCTACAGAAGGCCTTTAATCATTTTAATTCATTACTATGTTATAACAGAGTAATTGCCCTTAACAGATTTACACTTTTCTTTATAAAGTACCCAGCCTTAATGGTTTTGAAACAGAAAACAACTAATTAAAATGTATATTTGTAGTAAATGTGAAAAGGACATGATAATTCATAGCAGAAAAAACTGGATTCCCCATAGACATTATTTCAGAAGGCCATATTGATATTACTATTATCGTTCCTCTCATTTAGCAGGAGAGTGAACCAAGGTTGTACAGAGGGAATATGGTCTGCTACAAGACACTCAGAAATCTGATATGACTCAACCCCATGCCCTTCCTACCTCTATCTCAACTCTGATGGGCTTCTGTCAATCTGAACAGGAAATGCTCCATGCTACATTGCTGGGTCAGAGTGTTCCAGTCTCCCTCATCCCTGAGTGGTCAATTCTATTCAAAGTTTGTTTTCCATTTTGGCTCCTTTACTTTCCCAATAAGAAATATATAAAATAAAAGCTTGGGACAGAAATACTGACAGCCTTATCAAAAGTTCTATTAAATTGTTTTATCACAATTACATATTGCCAAGTTTTTGCTTTCTCACCATTTATCTTTTTCACCATTCATTTTGTTCATTTGTGGAAGAGCACGGCAGCCAGGCAAAGCTCTACAGAGATTCCAAAGGCAAAAGGATGGCCTCCATGGGAACCAAGGAGGACTTTTCAAAAGAAATGAGGGTTGACTATTATGTTACTTAAGGAAAAGGGGGTTAAGTCTTGGCATCCTAGCCACAAAATTCATATACATATAAGGTAAGATGAAATACTATGTTTCTGTGGTGGTAAAGAACTCAGGGTGTTCTGGAAAACTGGGGCAGTAAGAATGGATTATTGTTTAGGAGTGAGACTTGAACTGCTAGGGGATAAGAAAAGGTTATTTAATTTTTTAATTTAAATTTTTCCTGTAACATATTTTGGCCATATTCTTTTTCCACCATTAACTTCTTCCAGATTCTCTTTTCCTCCATACCTATGCCCTGCCTCAAGGAAAGAAAGAAAGAAAAAAGAAAGAAAGAAAGAAAGAAAGAAAGAAAGAAAGAAAGAAAGAGAAAGAAAGAAGAAAAGACAAAGAAAGAAAGGAAATAAACCTGAAAATTACATCAAAGTAAAACAAAAGTAGAAAACTAGACAAAAACTACAAAAAAGCCATACCATAAAAGTAATGTGTGTGTGAGTGTGTGTGTGTGTGTGTGTGTGTGTGTGTGTGTGTGTGTGTGTATCCATTTTGCATTTATGAACAACTACTGTTCCATTGGGACCACATGAGAGGGTGGTTGATAATACCTAGTGACCTTATTGAGGAAAATTGATTTTCCCTTTACCAGAAGATATCAATTGCAAATTACTTCTTGGTTGAGGGTGGGACAGTGGTTAAGCAATGACGAGATCTGCACCTGGATAATGTGCAGAGTGTGAGAGACTTAGGAGCACTCAGACAAAGAAGTTTTGAGTTGCCAGTGAGAAGGTTTGAATATAATGGAGTTACAAGGTAAAGTGAAAAGAATTTCCAAATACAGGGCTTAGCCTCTACCCTGGGTGCAAACAAGACCTTCAAACTGGTTCCTGCCCCAAAGAAAAGGGAAACAGTGTTCAAATGATAAACTCTCACTTGTATCATTTATCTCCTTACAAATTAAAATCACTTCACCAACGTCTCTATTTTGTAATTCAGGAGTGAAGACACATGTAGGTTATCCTCTTTGAAGCTTTCCTACAGTGTCATCTTGAACATCTTGCGGGACACACTGGCTGTGTGTGGCCATCGGAGCTATTACAGTTCCTGTGCTGCACCAGGTCTGTTTCTCTGTGTACAACAATACATCCAGGTGATCTCTATTTTTGCCTTTCTGAAACACTGGCTTTCCTTGTCCATTACACTGGGTTCGTCTTCTTTCTTCCTTCTTCCCTTCCTCCCCTCTTTCCATTCTTCCTTCCTCCATCCCTATCTTTCTTTATTCCTTCTTGCCTCCCTTCTTCACTTTTTTCTTCCCTCTATCGCTATTTTCCTCTGTTCTTTTTTCTTCCCACCCATCCATCCATCCCCCCTTCCTTCCCTCCTTCTTTCTTTCCTTCCTTCCTTTCTCTTCTTAACAGAATTTTGGCAAAGATGATATTTCATAGTGTAGATTAAGTAATATGTAAAATTCTAGTCATATCTTTAAAGTATTATGAAAAAAACAAGTTTACAATTTTTAATAAAAATATAATTAAAACCATGCCCATATAACTGTAGTCTTCCCAATTCTTTCCTTACTATCTAATCTGCAAGGAGCCAGAGGTGCTGCTGGGAAGCTGCTTCAAACTGAACCAAGCAAACATCTAACTTATTGTGTCAACCCTAGAATCTCTTCTACTTCTAGTCAGTGGGACAGAATGTTGTCACTGATGACAGTCTCTTACCGAGTACCTACATTGCTGGTGTCAGAATCCCAGCTACTTTAAAATATCAACGTGCATTTGGATAAGTGGGTACTAAACAAAATTCATGTTCAAAGTCAAGTATACAGAATCAAACCCATTTTTAACATGGAAAAGAGAGATAGAGTGGTTCGTTCACAGTTTCTCATTGCTGTTTTATCTGTACCCTATAATTCCTCCTGAATTATCTCCAGCTATATTTGAGAAAGGAAATATAAAGAGACCATTTATAAAACTTGTCATCATAAATTCCCCAATGACATTTTTTGCAGATATGGCAGAACTATAGGCAAACCCAAAATATAAAGAGTCATATATAATAACAGTTCTGTGTATTCCTATAAAATTATCAACTGCCTGAAGTGCTAAGTTCATTACCTTTTTGCAAAAGAAAGTCCACTTCCAATATCATCACCTGAAAGATAATACTAATTAAAAAGCTTAAACTGCCACTGCATGACGGTCGGTGATTTTCATCTCTTTATCAATTTGATACAGAAAGTTGTTGGGAGTGGTGGCACACTTTAATCTTAATACTGGGGAAGTAGAAGCAGGTGGATCTCTGTTAGTTTGAAGACAACCTGGTCAAAGCAGTGATTTTTTGGCAAGCTAGTATGATCCTATCTCTATTAAAAAGTAAGGAAAAATAAGTAATTTTAAAATCATTAATGAATCATTATGATTTCTATATTGTACAGAGTCCAAAATGGTCGTGTTTTTACTTTGTATTCTACTCTCCACAATCTTGCTAGATTATTTGGCCTCTTGTTGCTGCCTATTTGGTAAATATGGTATTTTCATTGTTTGTAGGAATAGCATGAAAATCCCACAAAAGCAACTTACTCTGATTTTCTGCTGAACTAAGCGCATCACCTCCTGAGTCTGTAAACACCTCTGAGTCATTTCTGATTAATCTTTGAGGGTCATTTGTTCAGCATAGGTACATAATTAGCATTCTTAAAAAATAAATAGTCCAAGTAGTGGCTTTTTAGTTCTTCATATCCATCACCTTGCTGTTTTCTGGTATACTCATAATGTACAGATTTCATCAGAGTAAGACAGGTCTGCCTGTGACAAATGGACTGATTTCATTGCTTTCAGTAAAAGATGTTACTATAGTAATCTCTGATTTCTAATAAGCTTTGCTTTGAGTCTTAGAAAATTTTGTTAATTTCTCTTAAAAAATAACTTGCATTTTTAGCAAGGATTCATTTGAGGTGTTTTCTGTCAGGAAACATTTTGATCTGTGAAGAAGAGAAAGAAAGAATCAGAAGGGGAAGAATAAGAACCCCCATCTCCTCTTTTCTACTCCAGGGAGATTTTAAATATGTTCCATGCGGGGTCAGCATCTTAACTGCACCCAACGGCATGCAATTTAAGAGCATATCAAGTTCACCTTTTCAAAGGAGACACTGCTAAATGAGGTTAAGGTATTCATGTAAATGCAGAACTTTTAAACTTTGCTCCCAGCATCAAATGCTGAAATAGTACAGAGCACACAAACATCTTTGTTCCGTTGAAAATGATATTGCATGGGTCAAAAAGTCTCTATGGCATATTTCTCACTCAGGAAACTGTTGGAGGTATTAATGCAGACTATGCTTCCAGACTTAAGGGGCTTCAAAAACCAAGGGCATGGTTTTCCAAGATTCAGCTCTTCTCAACATCACATCTTTTATTAGCTTCTTATAAGAGGCATTAAATGGCATTTGAAAACAAAGCTCTTAAACTGATCCCACTTTTGCTATATATAACAGTGACACCTGTCTGAGAAGAAGCGAGCCTGTGCTGAGGCTGTCCTTAGTCCAAGTCACGGGTTCCTTCTGTTATTTAGCATATAGTGCATTTGAGGTAGCTACTGCTGTCAATTTCAGATATTAGATGAATAGCCCAAGGTGACACACTCGTGATGTGTAAAGACGAGAATTGCATACAATTCTTATGGACACTAAAAGCTTTCACATTTCCAGGGGCTGACATGTTGAACAATTCTCAGTTTATGAGGGAAAATAATCTAACAATTCGCTGATAAATCTGATTAGAAACAGCGAGATAGGCAAGTTAATGGGGCATATTATGTCATTTTTCTCTGACCAGGGTATGTAACTACAAACTGCAAAAACATAGCATTCGTTTTCACCCTCAAAATACATGTCTTTGTTTGGCTTCTTGGTCTGTGCCAGATTATTGTTATTACTATTACTATTACTATTATTATTTTAACCTCTCTATACTATCATTATTTAAACTCATCATAGGATGTTTGGTTTATTTTTCCTTTGGAGAAGATTTTGTGGACTATCCTATTCCCATCCTTTCGGACTATTATATTTTATATCCTGCAAAATGATGGTTTCCAAATTTGATCATTGTCTTCCCATTCTCATAATTAAGTTGAGAAAGCATGAGGTCAGTAGAAATAATTTATTTGTGTGGTAGTCTTGACCCACAGAAAGGAAGTTCAGAACTATTTTTATCATGTGTGAGTTAATAGTAAGGAAGTGTCTATTTTCTTCAATTGCTTTTTTTTTTTTTGTAATTCAGATTGAGAGGTTGCATACTGTTTCTCCTACTGCAAACAGGCTTTTAAAAGACTAGACATGTTCAGTAAATTCCCTCTGATGGTTTGAATATAAGATGTCAGTTTATTGGGGAATTGGTTGTGAGCTGGCAGGCACTGATTGGCTCATCAGAGTTCTGCTTTTTGAATGAATGAATTGTGCACTCATGTAGTAATCACCAGCATTGCTGGAAGATAATGGGAAAATTACAAAGTGAAGAAAGAAAGAAGGAAGTAGCCCACTGATGATCTGCCTTTAAAGAATTTGTCTCTCCCTCGCTCCATCTCTCCCTCTCTCTTTCTTGCCTGCCATGATCTGAGAAGCCACTGCCACAAACTCTTACCACCATAGTGTTCTGCTTAACCCTGAGACCAGACCTAAGGACAGACTGACAGAATGAACCCACTTAAACCCTTAAGTTGTTCTTCTCTTATGTTTGTCACAGCAACAGAAAGTCTAACAGTTATACTATTTAAAGAGAAATGTGCCTTTTGTATCCTAACTGTTCTTAGTTATAAGAAACTAGGCAAAGGGTCTTCAGTTCATCATTGCTGTGGATATAAAGGGATTTCCAGTGGGACTTGTAGAAGACAATTTTTCCACAGCTAGAACAGAATAGAACTGGGGGCAATGGAACTGGCATATCTAATAAGACTATAATTTGCACACTTATTCTTCACACTGATTCTGTTTTCCCCAATTTTCATTGCCGGACTCAGATATGTATTGGTGTAAATTGCTTCAAGTCATCATGCATAAACTTTAATCCCTAAGATTATTTTATTATTTCTATGTTTCCTCTTTCTCTTGTTTTAGTTCAATATTTTTAAATCTATGTATTAATTTTCATGTTTTAAAGATTGTTTTAATTTTAACCTAGTAATGATTTTTGAAACAGGATATTGCTATGTATATAGTCTTGGCTGGCCTCCCTGGGTAGGATCTCCATGCTTAGGATCTCTAGGGCAGTGATTGAAGGGCCCTATAATGTGTATATAAAATATATATATAATGTATATATAATGTATATATAATGTGTATATAATGTCTAGCTCCACTGCAGACATTTTTAAAGTTAATTCGCATTCCTCTTGAAAAAGGTTAAAACTTAAATAAAATAATAGTCATAGACAAGGAAGGGTTAAGAATATATTTATATCATGGTTAAACTATATAATGTCTTTAAAATAATGAAAAAAATTAAAAGTCACAACAGAACACTGATTTTTCCTTCTCCTTCAAAGATACAAAATACTGAATGAACAGTCTCCTCCGTGCAGTGGTTGATTCCTAACGTGCTCTCTGGAGTATGAGATCGTTGCCTCTTCCTAAGAAAGAATAATCTTATTAACAATGTCAGCTGCCAGTGCTTAGAGATCACTTTAGGGAGTTGGCTCTTGAAGCCAAAGTTCCATGTAGTATTTTGAAGTAAGAAGGCTGGTCTTTCTACTGATTCAGAAACTGAATCTGGTTTCTGGATGTGCTGCCAGGTTCTTTACCTGATGAGGCACTGTGTGGGTGGTGAGGAGAAATAACTTTGGGCAGGTAGATTGTCTCACACAAAGGTCTGGGGACCTGATAGAACTTCTCTAATTGTTGAAGCCTAGGATGAGGAGACAGCAAAGGGGAAACTTTATGAATGCTTTTTTCCAGACTGCCAATTCAACTTTAAAGAAGTTATGACGCCAGCAATTATTTCTGTGGTGGGAGAGATAGCTCAGATCTTAAGAGCAGAGCAGAATACCTGTTGCTTATCCAATACCAAGTAGCCAAAAGCATACATACAAGTACATTGTATAGACTGAGCAAGCTTTTGTTTTTGTTTTGTATGTGTGTATTTGTGTGTTTGTATAACAACAATTAATTTTTAAAGAGGTTATGAATTTGAAAAGGAAGTGATACATGGGAGAGTTTGAGGAAAGAAAAAGATCGAGAAAATGATATAATTATATTCTAACCCCAAAACATAATTTATATATTATTAAAAAAATCCCTTCCCAACCTTTTTCAAACACAGCCTTTCCATCTTGGTTCTTATATTTTCAACAACCATAGAAATGAACTGTTTTAAGAAACTAATTATACAATGTATAGTTTACTAAGGCAAATGTAGAAAGACACATTATTTCTTGAATATTAATGATAACACTTTTATCCAAAGTATTGTAACAGCTGATATGGGGGTGAGCACCATCTATACTATAGAGCTAAGAATCTTTTTTTTTTCAGTCTTTTTTTTTAAATTGGATATAATTATATATTTACATTTCAAATGTCATTCCCTTTCCCAGTTTCCTGTCCATAAGTCCCCTCTTCTCCCCCATAAGGGTGTTCCCCCCACTCCCCTTACCGCCCCCCAGACATTCCCCTGCACGGGGCGTCCAACCTTGGCAGGACCAAGGGTTTCCCCTTCCACTGGTGCCCCAACAAGACTGTCCTCTGCTACATATGCAGTTGGAGCTGTGGCTCAATCCATGTATAGTCTTTGGGTAGTGGTTTAGTCCCTGAAAGCTCTGGTTGGTTAGCATTGTTGTTCTTATGGGGTTCTAAGCCCCCTCATAGAGCTAAGAATCTTAACTCCTGTGATCACTATATTATTTCATTGCTGTCAATATTTATATTAAGATTTAAAATTTATGTAGTTATCTACATTTTCTCTTTAAGTTTTAAAGTAACTGGCCAGTATATCAAAACTTATTTCCTAAAAAAAAATCAGTTTTCCCTCAGCACTCAGGAGGGGATTGGTCTGAGGTTCCCAGGGTCTAGCAGATAACCAAAATCTGTAGATGCTTAAAGTCTCTAGTAAAATGGAACATTATTTCTCTCTTATACACATGTTTCCATATAATTTAAATAACCTCTAGCTTCTGATGTAAAGAGCAGTTACGTTGTTGCAAAAAGAGTGTTAACAAGCACAAAGCTGAAAAATCTGTGCACGATCATTATTTGGTTTTTATTTTTCCTTCCTATAATTTTGCAAACATTTCCTGCTATTGTCTGCCACATCTACAGAAGAAGAAGAACTCTTGGGTGCATGGTACCCACTGCCTGTATTTTTTTTAATAACTTGGTAGCAGGCATAAGTCTTATACCTGCCCAAATCCTATCCAGATGCGCACGTGTGATTTTAATGGATCACTTAGTCAACAGGTTGTTATAGAATGCCTACCATGTATGAACACTGACTGGAACTAAGACTTCACTAATTTCAATGGTAACACAGGGATTCAGTTTGACTCATGACTGAAATTCATTTAGTTCTATAACCCTGACCCCATTTTCTTTGTCTCTCATCATGTGAAAACACATATGTCTCAATAAAGTATTCTTAGATGTATCATCCTGTGATAAGGTAACATAGCATAGCAAATAATATCTGGGTGAAAATATCTAATTTGTGTTCTGCCCTAGGAAATGACATCCAGTCTCTTAATGAGAGAGCTAAAATGTCGTCTTTGAGGTTTGTGAGCAGGTAACATAATGATTACCACTTTATAAAGATTTAAATTCTATAAAAGATTATTGTTGTAGATGTGATAGGTGAGTTAAGAGATTATTATGCACAGGTCTCACATGAGACTAACTTCTGGATCTTTAGAGACAACATCCAGGTATCCTGATAGAATGGAGAGTGATTAAGGGTATAGATGTGGTCCAGGGTTTGGCCTCTGCTAATTAATTCACACATTTTAAGGTGTCACCTTTAAAAACTAGAAGCACATTGAGTTAGCAAACTTTGCTATAATTTAATATTTTATTCATTGCTCAGTAATTACACATTTTCCTTAAACAATGAACCCACTGGAATCTAGTGCCCAGAAGACGACGTCTATACCTGTGAGGTAGGGCTATCAGTTGTCTTTTGCCATGTACAAAAATAGCCCCTATCTTAGCAAGTCAAAACAATACCTATTCAGAATCTCATTAGACTCATAAGAAAACCTAGGTAACATAACTGGGTTTCCTCCACAGTGTCTGAGAAGGCAGAGAAAAGGTGTCATCTAACCACGTGGACCTTAGGTCTCCTTCCAACCTCATTCCTGGAAGAACTGAAAACTTTGTAGCTGTCAAATTGAGGTCTCTTTTTCTTTACTCTCAATAAAAGATTTCTCCCAGCTTATGGAAGCCTTTTCAACTCTTTCAACATATTCCTTCCATGTTTAACATCCAGAGTTCTGGGTTGACTGCTCACGGTTAGTTAGTTATCTTGGGCTCGCTCTGTTGCCGCCAGTTTTTAAGATCTTGTAATAGGACCTGAACTGTAATGAATATATTCAAAAAAGAGAGAAGGAAAGGGCCCATCCTTAAAGCAGGGAATAGTTGCAATGGGACCTGAGAGGGAGATCACATCTTTTATTTAGATCAGTCTGTTTCTCATATAAGCAAAGCTAACAGATTAAGAACTTATCATTTTTAAATTAGATTTTTCATTTTGGTTATCATTTTACAGTACTGGGGAGTTACACTCAGGGTCTTGTGCATGTAAGGCAAGTGCTACACTACAGGGTTGTGTAGACTCAGCCCATGCATAGCCCAAGATATGAAGAATCTAAGACTTGAACACAAAGACTTAACTATGTAGTGTTGTCATCTAGAGTTCTGTTCAACCGGATTCTCTTAACTTCTAATATCATTTTTAAATGATAAATAAACTCAAGAACTTCTTACATCAATATGATGCGCTTCTACCATATCCACCCTCTACTCTCTCCCTCCAAGTCCTTCTGGGTACAACACACATACCATATCCCTCTCTGAACTTCATGCACTGATTTTTCTTTTAAGAGTCACTGTTTCCAGTGGGTGCTGCACATTCATGTGTGTGCCCGCATGTGTGTGTGTGTGTGTGTGTGTGTGTGTGTGTGTGTGTGTATGTGTGCGTCCATACATTGAAGCATGGTTAAACGGATTCCTTCTAATCAAGCATGTGAGAATGAAGAGCATGTGGACCTCATAAATATCATGATCATCATAAACAGGACAGCCAGGCTGTCCTGGCTCGGTCCGGAAGAGGCAGTGGACAGCTCTCATTTTTTTCTCTGGTCTTCTTTTCTCTGGCTAATACCTCAGGCATCTTTTCTACAGACCAAACAACAGCTATGAGCTATTAGTTTTTAAACATTCTGTGGGACCGTAACCATGTGAACAAATTAAATTCATATATTCTTTATCCAAAACACACTTAATAAACTACTAAGTTTCTTTTCACAGAGATTTTATTTAAACTAATAATTTTTAGAGACTATGCATATAGCTTAACAGAATACAGTGAGACCTCAATATCCTTACATATTTCCACATTGTCAAGTCTCCCATTTCTCATCTTTTCTCCTGACTTTTTGCAGTTATTGTTGTTTTTTAACAACTCCTTTCCAAAAAACATCTTAGATCTTAGACTAAACTGTAACAGAAAAATCTGGTAGATGTAAAAAATAAGAGAAACCATCTCAAATAAAGCAATTTCTCCTTCCATGATGCTCAAATCCATACAGGCCCTTTGGGTACTCATTTCTTCCTTGGTGCCCAATAGGCTTAGAGAGGCAGATACAAAAGCTAAAGAGGGGAGGAATCCATGTACTCACAAACACCCTTTGAGTGCAATTTGATTAGGGTTCGGAGATAGGAATGTTCATTGCTAAAAGGGAATGCATCAGGAAGCAATTTATTCAGGCAGAAGGCATCCAGCAAAACTCTTGGGACTAAGTTTAGACTGATTCTGGCTGCAGAATACGGGGTAGCAGTTTTCAAATGTCCTGACTAAGAGCTACAGTACAAAATCTATTTTTGGTTGATATTCTAGATATAGGAACAAATGTATATTTAAATATGTTTTACAAAACCATATTTAGTGTGGGTGCTATGCTCTAGAGGTTTTTTTTTTTTTTCTTTTCTGTTTCATTTATTTTACATGTCAGGTAAAGTCCTTTTACAATTGAGACTGCCAAAGGCAATTTCTTGTGTACCTTAGCTTAAGGAACATAAGACTACAGGGTGGGTTCTGGAAAGCCTGTGAATTGGTTTTGAATTAGAAAGCAGTTTGCATAACTTTTATGGGCGTGAACCTGTCTAAAGAAATACGTGGACTGACCCTGGACTCCAACTGCATACTTAGCAATGCATAACCTAGTAAGAGCACCAGTGGAAGGGGAAGCCCTTGGTCCTGCCAAGAATGAACCCCCAGTGAATGTGATTGTTGGGGGGAGGGCGGTAATGGGGGGAGGATGGGAAGGGGAACACCCATAGAGAAGGGGAGGAGGAGGGGTTGGGGGATGTTGGCCCGGAAACCAGGAAGGGGAATAACAATTGAAATGTAAATAAGAAATACTCAAGTTAATAAAGATGAAAAAAAAAAAAGAAATGGTTAATGGCTATTATCTATTTGATCAGGTGATTGTGTTAATGGAACTAGTTCTAGGTGCAAATTAATGTCTAAAAGCTCAGTGGCTGGATTAAAAGGAACTCTTGGCACACTGACTCTTTAGTGAGATTGACTACCAAGGTCATCCTTGACAATCTTCAAACTGCAGAATGTATTGTAGAAGTGAACATTAAATTGTTATTGTAGTTTTTATGGTTGTGCACCTAGGAAACTGTGTGAGCATATATGTCTGTATGTATATGTAAAATAGTCACTAAATAGCTACATGCCTATGTGTGCATTGCTTTCAAGTATGTGTGTGTATGTATGTATGCATGTATGTATGTATGTATGTATGTATATGTGTATGTATGTTCAATATGTTACTTGGAAAGAGAAATAGAGCACATATTAGTTTTCTCATTGCCTGCTGAAAAGTATCTTAAGGAGGAAAGTTTATTTGACTCAGTTTAAAGAAAAAAATCTATTCTAGCTAAGAATGCCCAGCAGGAAGAAGGACTCTAGAGTGCAAAAGCATAGACAGCTAGTCCTGTTGTGTCTGCAGTTGGGAAAAGAAAGGTGAATGCTGGGCCTCGGCAGGGTTACTATTCCCTTTGTAGTCATTCTAGACTCCCTGCCCATTAGATAGTACTTACATTAAGGATAGATGTATCTTATGGGTGATTTCAAATCCAGTCTCATTGTCAATGAAGTTAAACCACCAAAGGGCAACACATAAAATTAATTGAATCTTCTTTTATTTAATAACCTTTAAAACAATTCTGCTGAATTTCTCATGAAATGATTCTCTCAAATCTTTCCTGAGACCTTCTTTCCTTGCAGACCATAGTCTGTCTGTATCTTTGATGCAGTCAGATTTGTTTCCATATTTGACTGTATTTACATATGTATGGTGCCTATAAAACATCATGAATAAACTTACTGGGCCCTTTAAAAATAGTAAATACCTTTTCTAACATAATCTTCAGAAAATCCTGAAGTTTAACTATAGTTATATATAGATGGAAATAGTGATACCTTGCTTAGCATGGTTTTCTTTCACTGTATCCTTAGTTCTGTGTAAAATGCTTTGAGTATATTCACAAACTTAAGACTTCTGACATCCTAGACAGGTGTCATAGTGATGTCTTTAATCCCAGCTCTTGGGAGACAGAGGCAGATAGATCTCTGTAAGTTCAGGCTAGGATGATATACATGGACTTCCAGGATAGCCAGAGCTCTATGTAGAGATTCCATCTCATAGCAAACAAACAAATAAACAAATATGACTTCTGTCATCCCTAGTAATTACTGTTAGCAACCCCATTACACAGATCCCTTGCTAAAAGTCATGAAGCCAATGAGTAACACAGTGTGGCCTCTAATTGGACTTGTGTATATCTGGATATATGTCTCATTGCAAACCCTCTTCAGAAATCAAGGCCTATGAGAGTCACATTTGACAACCGCTTAGACTTAGACGATTTATCTTCAAGTCTACCTTAAGTGATCAAGAAAACAGTGCTTTTCGGGAGCTTATAAATAAGCCAATAATTTATCAATGGAAATAAATATAATCTTCATACAAAGGTTCACTCATATACATTTATGTATATGCATACATTCATGTGCTTATTTTATAGTTTTTTATACTTCTGAATGTTATATTTGTAACATGCATATATTCATGAAGAAGTTCATATTGCCTATATTCCTATAGAGTTCTACATTTATATATGAATAAACTATATGATAAATGTACATGAATGTATTACATGCATGACCAAATATGTCATGAACAAAAGCATGTGCTATATTACAATAATCAAATGTGTAATAGGCAAGTGATTCAACCAGTGACCTCATCAGTGTCACTCCTGTGTCTTGAGAACACCATACAAATTCTGTCCACAGCTAGCATGGTGGCTGGAAACAACCAGATCTGCAAACAAGTTTTCCCACCAAACAAGCTTGAGTATCAATGAATGAAGAATCTGAGAAAACACATTGACCTGGGAGCCTTATTCACTTCTCTCTGACCCTGCCATTAGGCAGTGCATTCTGCTGGGGCCAGGAATCCAAGACATTTTCCTTGCAACTCCCCAGTAGCATCCTGAAACACATTAAAGAATATTTATTTTTTCACTAAAACCCATGCTTAGCTTCAGGGTAAAAGGATTGTTAAATATAATGCATATTTACTATGGTGTCTTAAAAGAGGGTTAGTGGAGGAGGGCATTAATTCCTTCCATGTGGCTCTGAGAGCTGGTGGGTAATTTCTCTGTGTTTTAAGATGGTGTTGCGGTTAAAGAGTTAAAGGCTAATTAGGCTCTCTGTCAAAAACAAGGAAATGCTAGCCCCATAGACTCCCTGTGACAAAAACACCTTCAACTCTGAGTAAGCCTTTCCATCCCAGTTTCCAGTCCCTGAATGAAGTTTAAGGTGAATGAGGTCTCCTTGGAGAGGGCAGGAAGTTTGTCCCGGGTGTAACTGTAGCTAGTGATTTTCTGTTGGGGCTGCCAGCAGCAGGGAGAAGGCTGCAGCTTCTAGAGGCAATCTGGTAGCTGTTAGAAGCTCCAGCAAGAAGGCAGGTGGAGCACCAATTCATTAGCTCCCCTTGTTCATCTTTATTACAGAAAGTTAATTAGAAAACCTGTTCTTTCTTCCCTCCAAGGATTACAACTTCAGAGGGTGGGGATTTGAACATGCAAACTCCCTGTTTCTAGCTGTGTTTCTTTTCCTGGCCTTGGGATGAGAGTGATATAAGCAAGCCCACAAGAACTTTAGCCCGGTGCTTAGCACATAATAAGGAGTTTAATTATTAGTTTCCTAGATCGCCTCCCTCCCACACACAGGACTCCTTCAAAGTCTAGTTCCCTACTTCCCATCTGAGTGAATATGGTCAGCTGATAATAGAGTTAACATTTGCTGAAACCTTGTTGTCTGAAAGGTCAAGGTTAAATAATTTTCTCGTATTAACTTGGTTATTGCCTTAGTTTCTCTTCTTAAGTACCTATAACGTTCCTTACATTTCTTTGTAGAGAAAATGATGCATGAAGTTATTGAATGCTTAGTGTTACAGGTACGTAACTGTTAGCCTGCTTTCTCTTTGCATAGTTGCAACAGAGAACTCATCCCTCCTATATCTGAGTAAACGGAGTCGAGACTGCGTGATTCACTTAAAATCAGGTTATCTTCAATCCTTAATTTCTTCCTGCATAAAACCTTACTAATCCAAAGGTGCCCATGTCAAAGGATTACTATAGGGACTATGATAGTAAACTCAAAAAAGTGCTAGATAATGTAATGGAGGAAATCAGGTCAGGAATAACAAAGGCTAGGACAGTCTCTTAAATTGCACAATGAGTTTGACAGGAATGAAACACAAGGCTGTTATTTGCTGAATGCCTGTTAATCTTGCTGTGTGCCAATTGCCTTAAAACTTACGTTGCTTCATTTTGATATTTTATCAATAAGCAAACAAGCCTGTAAGGGATCAGTAACATATCCAGGTGACTCAATAGGGAGAAGGAGAAGATATGGGCTGGATGTGGTAATGTCATATCCTTTAATCTTTGCAGTCCAGGTGTGGAGTTAAGAGGATTTTAAGTTGGAAGCCATCTTTGGCCTCACAGTCAGCTCAAGGTCAACCTGGGACACATAAGACCCTGGTCTAAAAAAATAAAAACAAAAAAAAGAATCAAGGTCTGGGTAGTTCTTACCTAGCTTGTCATATGGGTACTGCACTACAAACCAAAAACAAAATAACAAAAATAGAATTGAAGGTCGATTTACCCAAAGCCTGAGATCCACTATTCTATTTCATACAACAGTTTATAAAGACAGGAGAAATAAATCTCCTGCTATAGTTTGGTCCTGTGATTTCAATTGTTTTTCTTCTTCAAAACAAACAATAAAAGAATGTATTCTATGATGAACCATATTCTAGAAAGTGAGGTATCTTACTGCCTCAAAAACATAGATTTCTGACTAGGAAGTTACCAGATACATCTCTCTCCTTTAGAGACCTTGAAGGAAACTTATTTGGGCCATTTCTTAACTCACTGCCTAGCGACTTAACAAGCTTGGGTTTCTCACTTGTTGGAAACTCAGCTGAGGACAAATCCACAGGGGAAAGGTAATGAATCTCATACATCCAAGTGGGAGGTGAGGCAAGTCACACACAGAACAATGTTCTTTGTACTAAAGTCAAACATGGAGTTTTCAGCAATCTCAGGTACGGATTGCTGCTCCTGCTCTGTGTATTTTTGAGATATGGTTTCCTTATCTGCAAATGCAGTTGCAATTATCTGCCTACTAACATGAGGAAGATGCGGCTACCACAAACTAGATGCTCAATACATTTCCCTCCTGACTTCTTTTTTGAATAGAGTTTTATGTGAAATCTGAGGGATTTCAGTGGAACCTAGGTGTGATAGGTTGGGGACTCCTCCACAGTAGAGCAGAATCTTATGGGGCTACAGAAAAAGTTTCATAGACACGGGATCTTTTAGAGCATAACATAATTTACAACTTGGAATCTCTATCTCACATTATATTAAAGAGTGATTTCAAGGGCATTAGTATGAGGACGGGGGTCAATGTGGGTGCAATATGATGACAAATGATAGTGAGGTTGGGAGACTGAGGCAGTGGTCTCTTCTCTCCATGTTTGTAGATGCTGTTCCCATGGAGATCATTCCCAGCAACGGCACAGTCTCACCCAGGAAACGGACTCTGACTTGAGTCCTTATCTTGCTTTTGTTCATGAGAAGAATTTGAATGGCATGTGCCAACAGATGAGGTTTGAAGCAGCCAGAGGACACACCAAACAAATTCAACTTCTTCCCGGTCTACGAGGAGCACTGGCCTTTTGCCTCAGGACTCTTGTGCATTCCCCTCTGCCTGTGAGTGCCTCCTTTCCCTCAGACTGTCCATCTTGACCTTGTTCATTTACACTCATTCTCCAGGCTTCAGAGAGTCACTCTACCCATCTCCTAAAAATAGCTTTGAGCCCTTTCTGTGTTATTTAGGAGATTTAAATACTGTACAAACTCATCACTCTCCCCAATTCTTTGTTCATGCTATCTCTCCCCCTAGTATCATGTAGACTCAGAGGGAAGTTGGCCTGCCTTGCACACTCTGTAGTTCAGCACCCAGCACCATATGTACCACGTAACAGGCACTCAAAACATGTTTATTAAATGAGTTCATAAAGAGGACGATGGAGTATGTGCCACTGAGGGAGTCAAGTCCACGAGACTTCACAGGAAGAATATCAGACTGTGTCAGAATGCTTTGCAAACATGCCTCGCTTCCCTTTCAACTCGTAGAGCGAGCTCTGGGAAACTTTTTTTTATGCTAGCTTAAAAGTCTTATAGTCTATTTTCTCAAAGGCTTGTGGGATTAAAATCAAGCATCTAGTGTCCTGAGAGATCTCAGTACTAAGTGACTTATTTCTCCCTGTAGGAGAAATTGCTGATGGGGCTGTGAGATAACCAGACCTTCAAGACTCAGCTAGGATTTTGCACATTTTGTTGGGGCATTCTTCCAATCTGCTTGCCACAGTGGATACTGTTTAAGAGGAACTTATCCTAGAGAAACTGATATAGAAGACTATCAGGTCTAAGCAGAGACCCCCCATGCTTGCTTTTCCCTCTGCAAGGGGTTTGTGGTTCTGCATAGATGTACAAACTCCTATGCAAAAAAAGACCTCTTTCAAGAAGGCTCCACCTATGGTGATCAAAGAAATAAAGGCAATTTATGTTTCCATTTTCAAGCCTTCTAAGTAACACATATGAAGTGTCACAGGCTGGAAGGAAGCCATGACCTCTCTCACCTCCTAAGTGTCTTTGGTGCCTCAAGAAACTCTTAGGGTTACTACATTACTCCTAGAATTTCTTCAGAAAGTGAATGTTATGTACACACAGATGTTCTCACTTCTAGTACAAGCCTGGGTCTCTTTTCACACAGCTTGCCAATGTGCTGGATCTTTTCCACCAAAATAACCCACACTGAATAAAGCAAAATTGTAGATCCAGAGGCAGGACACTTCTGTCAGCACCCTGCACGGAAAAGTGTCCTTACCTAGTTCTGGAGTTGTGCTGTAATACACAAAGGAACTGGATATTGGGTCTTCAGCAACCACTCATCATGTGTTGCAGATGGAAGGAACCTGGGGCTTCATACCACTAAAATGAATTCTTGCAAGTAGGTCCATGTAAATGCTCTTTCGCGGTGGTGGTAGAGGGAGAGGGGAGTGGGGAGTGGCGTGGGACCCATTTGAAACTGATTTTCTCTCTGTTATGGATACTTGGCATTCTCTTCATTTCTCAATTTCCTGTTCTGTTAAAAAAGACTTGGTCAAATCTAGAACTCTGTTTCAAGGCACACTGATTAATGCTTACAAACTTGCCATATGAGTAGCAAGGAAGCTTGGGTTTTGGGTTAAAGGTGAGACTGAATGTTAATCCCAACTTTTCATCTTCAAGGGTTCTTCAGACATGAGAGGACATGTCTGAAGTACATAGTACCAGGCACCAGTAAACGCCATATTATTCTCTTAGCCCAGGCTTGCCAGTTGGTGATGCTGTTTCAGGCAGTTGAAGATGATCTGGAAGGTGGAGCTTAATTGGGTCAGTGAGTCCCTGAGGAGGATTAGGAAGCCAGTTCTGAGATTTATAGCCCGATTCTGAACCTTACCCTAGCACTGCTTTCAGGTCTAAGGAGAGATATACAAAAAGCCCCACCCTCCTGCCACCTCAGCCTCAGGCCACTATTCCACCATGGCTTCCTAATTATCCCAGACTGTATCCTGAAAGTGTGAGCCGATTTCCTCTTGCCTTCAGTTGCTTCTCCTTAGGTGCTTCGTTATTGTCCAAGAAAAAGTAACGAATGCATTTTCCTTTCTACTCCTCCTATGTTTCAAAGCGATAACTGAGGGAAATACCCAGCAAAGTGGTTTTCCTATGGGTAACAAGGTTGGTGAAAGACTGCATTTCACCTCTAGCATGGACAAATATATAATCAAACTTATTGCAAATTACTAATAAATATAAAAATTTAAGACTCATATAACTTCTTCCTAATTTGGCATTCATTCCTGTTATTATTTTTGCCTTTCTTGGAGGTGGGGGGCAGTCATCAAATTATGACAGAAATGTCCAAAATAAAGTATGCTTAGCTTTGGTGACTTGTGTTTAATTATGTTTTTGACATGACTCAAAACAAAATTACATATTCAATATGATCAGTAACATGAAGACCATTGGGGAAAAAAATCCTGCTGGAAGATAATGCATCTGTACCCGTGAAACTGAGACTATATGCTGATGAGAACTTGAGCTGCTCTGTCGGAACATGGTCCAACAACGGCATTGTGATAGGACAATTCCGAGTGCTTGTGAGAAAACTCCAAGAAACCAAGACAAAAGTCTTGCCACCTGTTACTTCCAAAACATGGAATTGTTCTTGGATTATGCTTTCATGGCCCTCTAACGTACAGCAGATAGAAGTGAGTTTGCCTCAGATTATTCATTACAACTGTCTATTACTATTTGCTTATATGCCTCTGGAAAAACATGTTTTGCCCATCTGAAGCTTGCCCTTTGATTGTATACTTTCCTCATCTGACTCCTTTTAATCCTCAGAATGTAAAGTATTTGACGCTCTGGATGAAGTTGGCTATTGCAAGAGACTTTGGTCTACCTTGTTTATCAGTCCCATTCTCCCAGGTTCCATAGCCACTACAGTGGTAAACACTCCTCATGTAATTAATACTGATTAAATTAACTCACCAGAATTCATGTCATAATCTAGGAAGGGACATAAGCCATGTGAAGTTTGGGCCCATTTGTTATAGAATCCAGGGTCTCAACTCCTACACTACACTGCCTTAAGAAAAGCTCTGACGTCAAGATCCTATCTATCCAACATGTGGAGGGAACTCCATAATACCGAGAATGGCCTGAGAAGAAAACAGTGGAAATCAAAGTTTCTTATAAGCAGAAAATGGTATGTGTGGGGAATATTGTGAACCACAAAACACTAAACTATTGTGTTAGAAAATGATTAAATGATTATAAGAACTCATTTAAATACCACAAAGCCCCTACAAGTTAGGAATAAAAGTACAGTGTTTTTAAATACTTTTCTTACTCTCCATAGCTATCACTGGTATATCATAGTTCAGTTGAATGCTCCACAACCTTCCTGTGGTATCTTTTTCTTTTCAGCCCCATCTACAGAGTTTTACCACCTGTGATCATCACATAGAAAGAGAATCCTTAAGACTCTTTGCTACTCATGATCTTGAGAAACAGGAAGATTCTACTAAAAATACCCTGAGGTGCTGGAGCACAAGCCTGGGAAACATAAAAAAGTTTGGGTATCAGCAAGGAGACACCAGTGTGTAGTAAGTACTTTCCTAAATAGCATACATGATTTAAGCCTTTTAATTTTGCAACAGTTCTCTAATGAAAGACTTTATGAACATAAGTGTGAGACGAAGACAAGTTAAGTAAGTCAGCAGATGTCCTGACATAATTGAGTAAATGATGTAACTATTATGCAACATGGGTTCCATTGTCCAAGATTTCAAGGCCTCCAATCTTACCCTGTACTACCTTAATAAAAGCTGTGTCTCAAGATACCACCTATGGGGAATAACAAAATTCATAATTCTGGGAAAAGTCGGGAAGAAGCAAATGGAGTTGGGTTCCTCTGATAAAAATGAGATCTGATTGAAACCAAGTTCTTTGTTAGAATCCCTGGCTCATTTCCCAGGATCCAAAGCACTGTTACAGAGAGACTTGACCTCAGGATGGGAAAGACCCAGGGGACACAAGAATGAGGTGTGAGTCCTCTTGGATGAAAGAACATTTTCCACAAATTTCCTAAAATTTGCTCCTCTGCATTCCAGGAAGTAAGAAGTATACAAGTCAAGCCATAGTACTAACTCGTCTGTCTCTGTATGACCCATGAAATGATCACCATTAATGTACACGGTATGAATTAAGAAAACCAAAACCACAATAGGATTATTCAGTACCTAACCAGTATACATTTTTCCCAATCACATTAAATTGATCCTAAACTTTCTGTGATCTTCTAAAACTACATAAGTTGAATTCTCTAGTTGCCAATCTAGTTGATTGGCTCATTTTTAATTTTTCTTACTGCAAAAATGTTTCGACTAGTTTCCTTAAAATACAGCTACTTGTATGTTGGTCTAAGGTAGAGGAGACAAACAAGGAGGAGAGAATAGATTCAGCACGCCCTTTCCTGTGGATATGGCTACACACTCACTTAATGTCAGCCCTAGGGAGGCAGAGGCAGGTAGATCTGTGAGTTCACAGCTAGCCCAGTCTACATAGTTCCAGGCCAGCCAGAGCTACATAGTGAAACATAGTTTCATAGACAAAAAGAAAAGAAATAAAAAACACACAGAGAAACACACACACCACACACACACACACACCAGAGAGAGAGAGACAGAGACAGAGAGACAGAGAGAGACAGAGAGACAGAGAGACAGAGAGAGAGAAAGGCAGAGAGAATGGGGGATTTTTTCACTTGCTGAAGCAAGAGAGGGTTCTAGATCATAAATTATTTCAGGCATCTCAGAAGTCACTGAAATACAAAACCAAAAATAAAACTAAAGAGATAGTGACACAATTTATTGTCCACGGAAGAATCTTGTTGACAACTTTATTAGCACGTCCTTCTCTAATGTTAACAAAGGCTTCAACAGGCTGGCAACATTGTCCCTATAACCAAGAGCAGAAATTGCTGGGATAGGAGGTCAGCCTATGACCTACGTCTGACCCAGTGTGCAGATGCAGAACCATGCAGTTCTCAAGACTGTGTTTCTTTCATGGAAAGATGTTATGCATTGAGGAGATCTGGTGTAGCTGTAATCTTGTTCCTTCAAAAGTTCATTTAGCTCCATACTCTTTGCAGAGATTCTAGAGGAAAATGTACCAGGCTTTGAATGTGCCTGTATTATGAAGGGGGTTTCTGGTAAACCTACTATGTGTGTGTGTGTGTGTGTGTGTGTGTGTGTGTGTGTGTGTGTGCACGCGCGCATGCCTGTGCCACTGTGTACATGTGAGCTCACACCCAAGCACATGGAAGAAACAGTTGCACAGTCCTGGCTAAAAAAAACTCTTGTACTGGAGGTCCTACAGGTTTTCAAACTAGTTTCTTAGTTTTGTCATCTCCATGTTCTACCTTCCTCTACTTTTGTAAAACTAAATGTCCACAATTACATTTTTAAGAACATGCATGAACCATTTCTATCGAGTACTCTCTACCTTGAGCACATTCAGGATCTTTTTTTCATTTTCTTTTTTTTTCTTTTTTCTTTTTTGTAAGTGGGAAGTCAAAATGGGTAGCTGCATATTGCCATTCTTGTCCCTACTTTGCCCTTCTCTGACAATCTGACTGCTAGAACACATGCTTTCTTTGTGCTTGTCAGAGGTACTTTTGAGTCCATCGAATACATATAGACACTTTCTCTCGCTCTCTAGGTCACTACTTATTTTTTTCTTTTTCCACTTTAAATTTTCATTAATGTCATTAAGAGAAAAGTGATGGGCTAATTTTAAGATATATTTTCAGAGAAGGGATCCAGTGGATACATTTGTTATATGGGTGCCATTACGTTTTGTGTCGTCATCCACATCCTTTATGAACTGTGTAATGGAGATAAACTCAAATCATTGTAGGCATGATATGGCTACTATTACACATTCTAGAACAAGAGTTATCCTCAAGAGCATCTCCCTTCTTGCTTTTCACAAGTATTCCTGTGGTAAAATTTGGAAGAAGCTGTATCTTTGTTTGGCTAATGAGAGTCAAGTTGCCAAGGTCTTGGGCCAGTAATGATTAGATTATACAATAGGGTATACAATGCCATCTCAGTGGTAATGACAGTGGAATCAGTTGGGACCACAACCAAGTTAGATACATTAATATTCTGTTGCGGTGAGACAAAACCCAATTTATAAAAGAAAGAATTTATTTTGGCTTATGAATGGCTAAAAATGTATGGAATGCCATAGTGTGATGGCAGGATGAGAGAGGAGGCTGCTCGCATTTCATCTGCACATAGGAAATATGAGAAGCAGGAAGTAGGCTAAGTCCATCAATCCTCAAAGCTTACCCCCCAGTGATTTACTCTGTCCAGCAAGGTTGAACCTCCTAAACATTCCATAAAACCACAAAATAGTCACTGATAAGAAACCAAGTGTTCAAGTACACGAGGCTATGGGGCTACTTCTCCCTCGATCCACAATAGGACGTGTCTTAGCACCGACTCTACTCCCCCTTAACACTGCACTGAACATTATACTGTTGTTTGTCTGTACTATATGACTCGAGTCAACCATATGTGCTGCCTGGTAATCTATATTCCTGCTAAAGTCAGAGACTGTTTTATTTGTGTAGTCCTTGGACCTTTTATAAACTGTCACAATTATTGATGAAAGACAGTTGTAGGGTAGAAGAAAGTACAACCTATCCAATTTCATGGAGGTAGAAAGTAGAGTCCTTCCAAGAAACCAAGTGGAAGATAAAGAAAGCATTCTCGGATACCTCCTAGGAACCTACTCCTTACCTTTGCCTCTTTTTATCTTGGCCAGATAGCCTAATAGTGCCTTTTAGTGATGTTTCTCATGTATCTACAGGACTTTTCTTGACCACGTGATATTAGAAAATCTGATACCTATTTTGTGCAGTTGTTTGTGGTTGCTCTTGTGTCTCTGCTATTGCTATAACAACTATCTGGATTGCCCTACAGATAAATGTTATATGTGTGGCAGACCAACTTTCCTTACATATACTGGTAAAGTTTATACTGGGTCAGTTGACAGCCTGTCAACCCAAAACTCACACATAAACCTAGGCAAAAACAAAAGAGATACTAGGCAACCAGAAGTTAACTAACAGGAAGTCCAGGTGGAACTTGGCCCCTTTTCAGCCTTCTGGATCTTACAAACAGAGCAGCAATATAAATGCTTATTGCAAACAGGCTGCTGAGGCTTATGATTTTATCGTATTCTTGTGGTGAGTGAGTGAGTGAGTGACCCCATAAAGAACACACACAGAAACAAAGAAAATGACAGTGGCTAGTCTCACCCAGAAGCTCGGTGAATCCCTTTAGCTTACCAGCCTGAAGCATTAAAATGGGAGCATCAATAAATCTGCCAATTATGATATGTCATTCCCTACTTCCTAATGCTTATCAGCTTGAAAACTGAAGCATCAATGATGTAAATGCCTATAGTCGGGTTTATATGGCAGAGAAGTGATGTGAGATGGGCCTGGTGACACAAACATGAGGCAGATGGATGAGTGTGGACATGCTCCGAGCATTATTAAGATGCTCAGAGGATTAATGGTGCTGGTTGAATGGATATTATGGAATTGATGGACATTACTGGCATAATTCAAGTGACGGTGGGTCTGAATTCCCTGAGGAAAAGCTGGCTCACGAGTTGGTGAAAATGCCACCTGCTATTAAAAATTTCACTGGCCATTTATACTTTTCTTCTGAGGAACATTTGCCAGGTTATGTAGCATATAATCACGGATAAAGGGCACCTTTAGATGGAGTGATTTTTCAATGCAGAAAGCCTTCCATTGTGAAGATGCAAAGGAGATCACACCAAATAAGAACTGTGAATACTAGTCATATTTGGCCTATAACAAAGGACTCTTGATTTTATACTATGTTTCTACCAAGAACTCTTGTGCTCTATTTTCTTGTTAATAGTTCTTAACCACTATGAGATCCACAAAACCTCTCCCAGCCATTGAAGTTTAATCCTCTGTCCTTTGTCACTTGGGGATATATCCATAATGTTCAGAAAAGCATGACTAAGCCATCTTGAATGACACCAATAGAAACTTTTGAAGGCTTTGGAGAATGATGCAAGGAAACTCTAGTGCATATCTGCTTGAAACTTGTATGATTTAAGTGCTCTGTAATGTTCCAAATGTGGAAGGTGAGACCCTGGTATTTAGTAAACTGGCTTCCAATGACCTCAGTAACATTGGCATTAATAACCAAGATAAGTGAAATTATATTAAAGATAGAAATGTAAAGCATTAAGAAAGAAGGAAGTCAGTGGATAAATGCATTTGTTCTCCAGAAAGATTTAAACGCCATTTTACACATATGCAACAAAGCCTTGAATTGCCCTCTTGAATATGCATGAGGTCATTTGGTACATCCTTTTGCTGAGTCAAACCTCCCTTCACTAGGGAATAGGATTACTATAAGGTTTTTCCTACTAAGAATAACATACTGAATGAGATGAGTTTAACAGTGGTAATTAAGAAACACTTGCTGTATTTATGCATCAGTTCTTTAGAGTACCTAGAAAGTTCTCTGCCATATCTACTGAGAGCTACCAATTAGGTCGTCAGTGGACAAGCCAGACAATATGGTAAATGTTCCATTTCAATTTTACAATGATTTGACATACATCCTATTTTTACTCCCATTGTAGATAGAATTTTGAGGATAAGAAAAACTGAGCATGTTGGCCAGCATCACACAGTGAGGAAGTCTGTACCTTGGGTCACATCTATGACCAGATGGAGATTAACAACCATACCTGAGAATTAATGTTTTCTGAGACCCTCATCTCCTAAGAAGGCAAAATCTTGGTGTCTCAAATTCCAATGAAAGTTGTTAAGGCTGGTTTTCATTGACTCTTGGGACTATTCCAAGCTAGATGAAGCAGTCATGGACAATAATTGCATGTAGTCAAGAAGCCTTTTAATTTGTACCTAAGTATTGGTGTTTCTTTAAACTTTGCTATAGTACTTAGCGATTTATGGCTTGTTAAGCCATTTCCCAAATTGGCCAAGCATTATCTTTAATAGAAGAGGCATAATTACCTAAAAGCCTTACAATATTTCTGTTCGCTCACCAGAAAGCTTAGCCAGTTAGTTCTTGCAGGAAAGGAACACAGAATGTTAAGGCACTTGCTATAGCCTAGCAATCTTAAATCATCACAGTGGTCACAATTACTACACAGAGCCAAGCTCCTTGAATTTACAAGGTCTTCCCATCAAGAGGAGTCAGACAGGATGGCTTTTTATTTTTGGTAATTTTTAAGCCTTTTATTCATTTTAAATTATGTATATGGGAGGTCTGTGTATGTGAGATTTATTGTCCTTAGAATCCAGACACTGTCAAATGTCCTTGCAGCTGGAGTTACAGTTGTGTGTCACCTAATGTGGTTCTTAAGAATCAGTTAAGGTCCTCTATAAGAACTGTATGTGTTCTTACCAGCAGTACTATCTTTTCGGGTCCAAGGTAGCTTTCCTTGTTATTGTAGGAGTAACTACTGATGTGTGGTCTCTTAAATGATCTTCACTCAAACACAAGAGGTAATACTCTCCCTGGCCTTTGATGACAACCTCACATTTCTTAGAATTTTCAGTTTTTTAAATGATGCCAGTCTCCACATCCAAATTCGAGAAGACCCAAGATATTTTTAATAGAGGGTTTTGTTATTAAGCTATGATGACATCGACAAAGGATATGATTGAATTGAAAAGAATGTCTAATACAAATCATGTGGAGATGGCCCATTGTACCACAAGAGGTCTCATATATGAAGGTAGATGAAGATGCAGAACTGTGGACAAAGGCTCTTCTGATGCTTCTGCAGTAAGAAACAGAAGAAGCAACACAAGCAGATGTGGCAAGTTTGAATAGCTACAGAAGACACCAGAGCAAATAGGCTGTCCTTAGTTGACTAGGGTTCCAGGCCCTTATCTGATTCAGAAAGGGAGAGAAAGGTATGGAATGTAGAAAGCCTATAAAGGAGGTAGGTCCAAGTATATGACCAGGAGTGCTCCTGAAGGACATGCTTATAGAAGGCCTCTAGCCATTGACTAGACTTATGACAGGCCATGTCTCTGCATGCTGCAAAAGGTTCAGAATATATATAGAAAAAAAATTATAGCTTTCTTCGGATGTGGCACCTGATAGACTGCCCATGTTTCTGTAGATGGCTCTGCACCCAGACACTTACTGGCAGCACTAAGAGAACTCATAGGGTTTTTTTTTTTTTTATTTTATTTTTTTTTTTATTATTATTAACTTGAGTATTTCTTATATACATTTGAGTGTTATTCCCCTTCCGGTTTCGGGCAAACATCCCCCCCCTCCCCTTCATATGGGTGTTCCCCTCCCAACCCTACCCCATTGCTGCCCTCTCCCCAACAGTCTAGTTCACTGGGGGTTCAGTCTTAGCAGGACCCAGGGCTTCCCCTTCCACTGGTGCTCTTACTAGGATATTCATTGCTACCTATGAGGTCAGAGTCCACGGTCAGTCCATGTATAGTCTTTGGGTAGTGGCTTAGTCCCTGGAAGCTCTGTTTGGTTGGCATTGCTGTACATATGGGGTCTCGAGCTACTTCAAGCTCTTCCAGTTCTTTCTCTGATTCCTTCAACGGGGGTCCTGTTCTCAGTTCAGTGGTTTCCTGCTGGCATACGCCTCTGTATTTGCTGTATTCTGGCTGTGTCTCTCAGGAGCGATATACATTCACATTTTGATCATCTGTCTTCAGTTTCATTTGTTCTAGGCATCTAGGGTAATTCAAGCATTTGGGCTAATAGCCACTTATCAATGAGTACATACCATGTATGTCTTTCTGTGATTGGGTTAGCTCACTCAGGATGATATTTTCCAGTTCCAACCATTTGCCTACGAATTTCATAAAGTCATTGTTTCTGATAGCTGAGTAATATTCCATTGTGTAGATGTACCACATTTTCTGTATCCATTCCTCTATTGAAGGGCATCTGGGTTCTTTCCAGCTTCTGGTTATTATAAATAAGGCTGCGATGAACATAGTGGAGCACGTGTCTTTTTTATATGTTGGGGCATCTTTTGGGTATATGCCCAGGAGAGGTATAGCTGGATCCTCAGGCAGTTCAATGTCCAATTTTCTGAGGAACCTCCAGACTGATTTCCAGAATGGTTGCAGCAGTCTGCAACCCCACCAACAATGGAGGAGTGTTCCCCTTTCTCCACATCCTCGCCAGCATTTGCTGTCACCTGAGTTTTTGATCTTAGCCATTCTCACTGGTGTGAGGTGAAATCTCAGGGTTGTTTTGATTTGCATTTCCCTTATGACTAACGATGTTGAACATTTCTTTAGGTGTTTCTCGGCCATTCGGTATTCCTCAGCTGTGAATTCTTTGTTTAGCTCTGAACCCCATTTTTTAATAGGGTTATTTGTCTCCCTGCGGTCTAACTTCTTGAGTTCTTTGTATATTTTGGATATAAGCCCTCTATCTGTTGTAGGATTGGTAAAGATCTTTTCCCAATCTGTTGGTTGCCATTTTGTCCTAACCACAGTGTCCTTTGCCTTACAGAAGCTTTGCAGTTTTATAAGGTCCCATTTGTGGATTCTTGATCTTAGAGCATAAGCCATGGGTGTTTTGTTCAGGAAATTTTTCCAGTGCCATGTGTTCCAAATGCTTCCTAGTTTTTCTTCTATTAGTTTGAGTGTATCTGGTTTGATGTGGAGGTCCTTTATCCACTTGGACTTAAGCTTTGTACAGGGTGATAAGCATGGATCGATCTGCATTCTTCTACATGTTGACCTCCAGTTGAACCAGCACCATTTGCTGAAAATGCTCTTTTTTTTCCAGTGGATGGTTTTGGCTCCTTTGTCAAAAATCAAGTGCCCATAGGTGTGTGGGTCCATTTCTGGGTCTTCAATTCTGTTCCATTGGTCTATCTGTCTGTCTCTGTACCAATACCATGCAGTTTTTATCATTATTGCTCTGTAATACTGCTTGAGTTCTGGGATAGTGATTCCCCCTGAAGTCCTTTTATTGTTGAGGATAGTTTTAGCTATCCTGGGTTTTTTGTTATTCCAGATGAATTTGCCAATTGTTCTGTCTAACTCTTTGAAGAATTGGATTGGTATTTTGATGGGGATTGCATTCAATCTGTAGATCTCTTTTGGTAGAATGGCCATTTTTACTATATTAATCCTGCCAATCCATGAGCATGGGAGATCTTTCCATCTTCTGAGGTCTTCTTCAATTTCTTTCTTCAGAGTCTTGAAGTTTTTTTTTTTGAAGTTCTTATTGTACAGATCGTTTACTTGCTTGGTTAAAGTCACACCGAGGTACTTTATATTATTTGCGTCTATTATGAAGGGTGTCGTTTCCCTAATTTCTTTCTCGGCTTGTTTCTCTTTTGTGTAGAGGAAGGCTACTGATTTATTTGAGTTAATTTTATACCCAGCCACTTTGCTGAAGTTGTTTATCAGCTTTAGTAGTTCTCTGGTGGAACTTTTGGCATCACTTAAATATACTATCATATCATCTGCAAATAGTGATATTTTGACTTCTTCTTTTCCGATCTGTATCCCCTTGACCTCCTTTTGTTGTCTGATTGCTCTGGCTAGAACTTCAAGAACTATATTGAATAAGTAGGGAGAGAGTGGGCAGCCTTGTCTAGTTCCTGATTTTTGGGATTGCTTCAAGTTTCTCTCCATTTAGTTTTAATGTTAGCCACTGGTTTTGCTGTATATGGCTTTTTACTATGTTTAGGTATGGGCCTTGAATTCCCTATTCTTTCCAGGACTTTTATCATGAAGGGTGTTGAATTTTGTCAAATGCTTTCTCAGCATCTAATGAAATGATCATGTGGTTTTGTTCTTTCAGTTTGTTTATATAATGGATCCGTTGATGGTTTTCCGTATATTAAACCATCCCTGCATGCCTGGGATGAAGCCTACTTGATCATGGTGGATGATTGTTTTGATGTGCTCTTGGATTCGGTTTGCCAGAATTTTATTGAGTATTTTGCATCGATATTCATAAGGAAATTGGTCTGAAGTTCACTTTCTTTGTTGTGTCTTTGTGTGGTTTAGGTATAAGAGTAATTGTGGCTTCATAGAAGAAATTCGGTAGTGCTCCATCTGTTTCAATTTTGTGGAATAGTTTGGATAATATTGGTATGAGGTCTTCTATGAAGGTCTGATAGAATTCTGCACTAAACCCGTCTGGACCTGGGCTCTTTTTGGTTGGGAGACCTTTAATGACTTCTTCTATTTCCTTAGGAGTTATAGGGTTGTTTAACTGGTTTATCTGTTCCTGATTTAACCCGGTACCTGGTATCTGTCTAGGAAATTGTCCATTTCCTGCAGATTTTCAAGTTTTGTTGAATATAGGCTTTTATAGTAAGATCTGATGATTTTTGAATTTCCTCTGAATCTGTAGTTATGTCTCCCTTTTCATTTCTGATTTTGTTAATTTGGACACACTCTCTGTGTCCTCTCGTTAGTCTGGCCAAGGGTTTATCTATCTTGTTGATTTTCTCAAAGAACCAACTTTTGGTTCTGTTGATTCTTTCTATGGTCCTTTTTGTTTCTACTTGGTTGATTTCGGCTCTGAGTTTGATTATTTCCTGCCTTCTACTCCTCCTGGGTGTATTTGCTTCTTTTTGTTCTAGAGCTTTTAGGTGTGCTGTCAAGCTGCTTCCTGTTTCTTTCTACAGGCACTCAGCGCTATGAGTTTTTCTCTTAGCACAGCTTTCATTGTGTCCCATAAATTTGGGTATGTTGTACCTTCATTTTCATTAAATTCTAAAAAGTTTTTAATTTCTTTCTTTATTTCTTCCTTGACCAGGTTATCATTGAGTAGAGCATTGTTCAATTTCCACGTATATGTGGGCATTCTTCCCTTATTGTTATTGAAGACCAGTTTTAGGCCGTGGTGGTCTGATAGCACGCATGGGATTATTTCTATCTTTCTGTACCTGTTGAGGCCCGTTTTTTGACCAATTATATGGGCAATTTTGGAGAAAGTGCCATGAGGAGCTGAGAAGAAGGTATATCCTTTTACTTTAGGATAGAATGTTCTATAAATATCCGTTAAGTCCATTTGGCTCATGACTTCTCTTAGTCTGTCTACATCTCTGTTTAATTTCTGTTTCCATGATCTGTCCATTGATGAGAGTGGGGTGTTGAAATCTCCCACTATTATTGTGTGAGGTGCAATGTGTGTTTTGAGCTTTAGGAAGGTTTCTTTTACGTATGTAGGTGCCCTTGTATTTGGGGCATAGATATTTAGGATTGAGAGTTCATCTTGGTGGATTTTTCCTTTGATGAATATGAAGTGTCCTTCCTTATCTTTTTTGATGACTTTTAGTTGAAAATTGATTTTATCTGATATTAGAATGGCTACTCCAGCTTGCTTCTTCTGACCATTTGCTTGGAAAGTTGTTTTCCAGCCTTTCACTCTGAGGTAGTGTCTGTCTTTGTCTCTGAGGTGTGTTTCCTGTAGGCAGCAGAATGCAGGGTCCTCGTTGCGTATCCAGTTTGTTAATCTATGTCTTTTTATTGGAGAGTTGAGGCCATTGATGTTGAGAGATATTAAGGAATAGTGATTATTGCTTCCGGTCGTATTCATATTTGGATGTGAGGTTATGTTTGTGTGCTTTTCTTCTCTTTGTTTTGTTGCCAAGACGATTAGTTTCTTGCTTCTTCTAGGGTATAGCTTGCCTCCTTATGTTGGGCTTTACCATTTATTATCCTTTGTAGTGCTGGATTTGTAGAAAGATATTGTGTAAATTTGGTTTTGTCATGGAATATCTTGGTTTCTCCATCTATGTTGATTGAGAGTTTTGCAGGATACAGTAACCTGGGCTGGCATTTGTGTTCTCTTAGGGTCTGTATGACATCAGTCCAGGATCTTCTGGCCTTCATAGTTTCTGGTAAAAGTCTGGTGTGATTCTGATAGGTCTGCCTTTATATGTTACTTGACCTTTTCCCTTACTGCTTTTTAATATTCTTTCTTTATTTTGTGCGTTTGGTGTTTTGACTATTATGTGACGGAGGTGTTTCTTTTCTGGTCCAATCTATTTGGAGTTCTGTAGGCTTCTTGTATGCCTATGGGTATCTCTTTTTTTAGGTTAGGGAAGTTTTCTTCTATGATTTTGTTGAAGATATTTACTGGTCCTTTGAGCTGGGAGTCTTCACTCTCTTCTATACCTATTATCCTTAGGTTTGATCTTCTCATTGAGTCCTGGATTTCCTGTATGTTTTGGACCAGTAGCTTTTTCTGCTTTACATTATTTTTGACAGTTGAGTCAATGATTTGTATGGAATCTTCTGCTCCTGAGATTCTCTCTTCCGTCTCTTGTATTCTGTTGGTGAAGCTTGTATCTACAGCTCCTTGTCTCTTCTTTTGGTTTTCTATATCCAGGGTTGTTTCCATGTGTTCTTTCTTGATTGCTTCTATTTCCATTTTTAATTTCTTCAACTGTTTGATTGTGTTTTCCTGGAATTCTTTCAGGGATTTTTGTGTCTCCTCTCTATGGGCTTCTACTTGTTTATTTATGTTTTCCTGGAATTCTTTCAGGCATTTTTGCGATTCCTCTCTGTAGGCTTCTACTTGTTCTCTAAGGGAGTTCTTCACGTCTTTCTTGAAGTCCTCCAGCATCATGGTCAAATATGCTTTTGAATCTAGATCTTGCTTTTCTGGTGTGTTTGGATATTCCATGTTTGTTTTGATGGGAGAATTGGGCTCCGATGGTGCCAGGTAGTCTTGGTTTCTGTTGCTTGGGTTCCTGCGCTTGCCTCTCGCCATCAGATTATCTCTAGTGTTACTTTGTTCTGCTATTTCTGACAGTGGCTAAACTGTCCTATAAGCCTGTGTGTCAGGAGTGCTGTAGACCTGTTTTCCTGTTTTCTTTCTGCCAGTTATGGGGACAGAGTGTTCTGCTTTCGGGCGCCAGTAGTTTTTCCTCTCTACAGGTCTTCAGCTGTTCCTGTGGACCTGTGTCTTGAGTTCACCAGGCAGGTCACTTGCAGCAGAAAAGTTGGTCTTACCTGTGGACCCAAGGCTCAAGTTCGCTCACGGGGTGCTGCCCAGGGGCTCTCCGAGGCGGCAGCAACCAGGAAGATCTGCGCCGCCCCTTCCGGGAGGTTCCGTGCACCAGGGTTCCAGATATCTTTTGGTGTTTTCCTCTGGGATCAGTACTGTGTGCAGCGTGCAGTTTCTTCTGGTTTCCCAGGCGTGTCCGCCTCTCTGAAGGTTTAGCTCTCCCTCCCACGGGTTTGGGTGCAGAGAACTGTTTATCTGGTCGGTCCCTTCAGGTGCGGTGTCTCAGACGCAGTGGACCTGCTGCTCCTGGGCCCTCCTCTACGGGTACCCAGAGGCCGTTAACAGTTTCCTCCTGGGCCAGGGATGTGGGCAGGGGTGGGCAGCATTGGTGGTCTCTTCCGCTCTGCTGCCTCAGGAGTGCCTCGCCCGACCAGGCGGGAGAACTCCCCTCCAGGGGGTCTGGGAGGAGAGAGCTGCTGAGGGCAGGGATCCGCCGGCCCCGGAGTCTGGCCAAACACCGGAAGTGTCCGGTCCCCGAGGAACTCTGCCTCTGTGAGACCTGAGTTCACCAGGCAAGTCGTTTGTAGCAGAAAAGTTGGTCTTACCTGTGGACCCGAGGCTCAAGTTCGCTCTCGGGGTGCTGCCCACGGGCTCTCCACGGCGGCAGCAACCAGGAAGATCTGCGCCTCATAGGGTTTTAAAAAGAGTGCAAGAACTTGACATGGAAATGTAGTGAGAGGGTGTGGGAAGAGTTGGAGGGGAGAAAGTAGTGGATAGATTTTGATCAAAATACATTATATTTATGAATGAAATTGTCAATCAAAGAATTTTTAAAAGACAAAGGAGAGAAAATTAAAAAGTCTCTGTACAAAAGGAAGAATGACCCATTTATATTTATGTATGTATGTATGTATGTATGTATGTATATGCATACATGCACATATATATCATGTACATAAGAGTGTCCATTTGCATTGATTTCACAGAATATCATGAGGCCACAGCATTTCCAATGACACAATATTCATCTCTAGAAATCTAGGCTCTCACAGGGATTGTTACATATGCTATGGAAAGGTTGTGATCCCCTATCCACTTTCATTAGGTTGGCCTATCTCCAAGGATTTGAGTTGAGGCACACAAATGGTGCTTTTACAGATTTTTCTCCTTCTCTGCAAAGTCACTAATTCTGGGTGCAGTGACAGAGGTCATGATTTCACCCTCTCATTCTGAATGCCTCTGCTATGGTTCCACTGTAGTCACTACAGACAAAGCCCAATGAGTCACCAGGAGCAGGAGGTCCCTCCACTTTATGTGGGACTCAGAGTTGTCCATAGCTGAGCTTTTTTTTCTGAGCTGAGCTTATTTAACTAGTCTCTTCCCTCTTTCTTTCACAAAATGTATTTAGTTATTAACATCCATATGTTAGCACTAACTCAAGAACCTTTCAGTTGAGAGAGAAATATAAACTTTGCCTGTTGTCAAAGTTGCTCAAACATTTAAAAAATAGTTCTCTCATTTTCTTAAGGAAAATAATGATTTAAAAAAAACTCTCATTGCAAAAAAGTAGATAAAGTTACGATTGTTTGCAGAAAACATGAATACCTAAATTACTTGGCAACTCGCCCAATATTTAATATTCATAGCTATTCATTATCTTCATTAAAGTGATCATGGATAGTGGTATTTTATAACATAAAGGGCATGAACATCTACACAGAGGAATAGTGAATCAGAACACTGATTCTCCCTCTCATTGTGTATACACATTAACAATATTAGCTAATAATTTTATTTCAGAAAAAAAGGTGTAGCCTCTTTCAAAGCTATCAGAAGCTGGCCAGCAATGTGGGCTTCCTGTGACTTACTCTTTTGTGTTTTCATCAGGAATTTGTAACTATAGGGTTGTCCAGTGATTAACTAGTTATCTTGGATACCTGAGAACAGCACCATCATTCAAGGGCTAGGAAGTAAAAGGAAGCTTCACCTTCACACCATTATGTTTTGACAGATCTTGAACGAAGGCCATGGGTTGCTCTTTGTACAAGATGTCTGGGATGCCTCTGTTCAGTCTCTAAGATTTGAGGTTTTACCTGTCTCGGCTGCTACCTAAGACCAATGTTCAAGATCCATCAGATTTGGGATCTTCCTGTGTAACTGTGTTTCTAAACACCTGCCAGTATGTTCATTTGACTGGAGGTATGTGTGGTATATAATGAGGTTCTCTGGAGTGTGTTGAGTGTACTAAGGGACATAGGGTCCAGGAAAGAAGGGCAGGCTGCAAGGTCACAGCTAGTTCTCTTGGTGGAAGGAGACAATGTCCAGCCTGGTCTAAATGTGCTCCTTCATTCATCTATGCAGAAGAGCTGAGAAATGTTTGTGAACCAATACAGAGTCCAAAAACATGAGAGAGAAGAGAGATTAAAAATGAATCTAAAATCACATCTGTGTTTGAATATTGGTTTACCCCTTCCAGTTGTGGGAGCATCTTCTCACCTGTGAACCAGGGGTCATAAACCAGGGAATATTATTGGTCCTGCTTTCACTTTCATTGACTGCGATCAACCATATCAACATTACAGTCCATATCTGAGTTTCATTTGGCAGTGAATTATTGTTGGTCAAAATGTGGCACTTAAAAAAATATGGAATATTAATAAATATAGACATGTAAAGAAATATCTATTAAATATCAGATACCTAACTACTTATCCAATTCAGAAACACCATTCCTGTAAATTTAGCCTAGAGATACAACAAAAGACTTCTTCATACATATGCATGCTTTGAGTGCTAGAGCGACTGAGGAGTGGAAAAACCAGGATTTTTATTCAGTTTTTCTTCGATTATAACATTGTTTAGAGTATCAAAACCTATAAATGAAACAAATATCCATCAACAGGGGATGCTTGCAAAAAGTGTGGTATGAGTAGATACATACTGTAGTTACCTGGGATACATTTTTTAACAATGTCTCCAGGCCAATTCCCATCCAGCTACAAGCCTGTTTCTTTATTGCTTTTCAACCTGAATACTAAACAGAGCTGTATCTCTTCCTCTCTCCATTCCTATGAACCTCTGCTTGTATCTCTGCCATTTTCCCTGGGGCTGCCCTTGTGCAGGACATTAGTGGTGTACCTGTTGTGCAGCTCTTAGAACTCACCCAGGATAATCTCCAGACTGGACACAGTTGATACTTCCTAGGGACACTGTCTTCACTGGGATTGATTTAGAGGAAGCTATGTGTCCTTGCTACTGCCCGGCTGCTGTCATTCAGCTTCAGCTTCCAGTGTCTTCCTATTGGGTTCATATTAGAGAAGAATGTATTGCTTGGTACTTGGTGTTTCTTGGCCTGAATAAACTATAGCAGTTGAGAGCATCTAGTGAACAGTTTGATAGACTGCACACTGCATAGTAAGGAGAATCCATGATAACAATAAAGCAGTCCTTCATGTGAACTCCACAAAATGAACAGAAGCACCTTCCATCTCTATTAAAACTCACTTTATCCCCAGCCCATGAAAGATTCCCGGCATGGGTACCTGATCTGCTGACAAAATTTACTGTGTGGTCATCAGTATAACATAACATGGTTTAATCCTCATATCCATGTGATGTAGAGACTGCCATTGCTATTACACAAATAAGATGCTACAGTTTTGGACATGTCAAATTCAAAGTGCTTTCCAGGGATCATACAATGATTATATGCTCAAGTCTTAAATGTCTTATTTTAGATTATTAATTTCTAGGAAGCAGGTACTATTTCTGTCTTCTTTACTATAAAAAACAATATTTACACCAATTATTAAGATATGAATCCCAATATTTTCTAGTGAAGCAATAATGATTAAATGAATTGCTAATTAAATATGTTAAAGGAATGACTCCAACTATCAAATTATTTTCATTGTCCCCTTTGAAACCTCTGATAGCTACAGATCTTAGAATTTAATATACTGGAGAGCTCATCAAATCTTAACTCATTCTTGGGCAAAATACAATATATAATCTTTTTTAAAAATCATCTATTATCCACTCCAATAGTTATATCCAGACCAGTCTATTAAGAATTAAAATTTTTTAGGGGGAACGTATTTAGAAAATGGATGTTCTGTGTCATATGTGAAACTCAGCCAATAATGCATGGGTGTAAACAAAAGTGCATGTGGATACAGTGTAGCAGGCAGAAAAGACAGTAGTAAGAAAGGCCACTATAAAGGGAGAAAGGACTGCAAGCAGGTAATATGCATGATCTTTAGAGAGGATAGCAAGGTGTTTTCCTGTCCTTAATTCTGTTCTGCACGTTTTGTTCGGTCTTGGGTGGTAGATAGGTGCATAAATGATATTCAGCACTGAGAGTGTAAAATTTATTGTGAAACTTCACAGCTTCTCCTTCAAGTGCCTGTTTTAGCTGTGTAGAAGTTTATTAAGTTGTACAGACTTTCAATCTGGCAAATTCTAGTGTATGATGCTTTTATCTTCCTGTAAGTATTTTTATAATGTAGTTTGTAAAGATAAAAGAAAGAGGGATGTGTTTAAAATAATTATTTTATAATGGAGAACTTTACTGAAGAAAGCTCCACACCTTACCCTCATAGGAGAATGAGGTTTCTTAAGCAGCCGTGCGATACCTGCCTTCCTATCTCCTCATGTCTTAATTTGAACAGCTTTGGTGAACTGATTTTGTTACTCTCAATATTTTTTTTACTTTGACTTTCTAAGACTAACCCGCTGGCATTTTTTTTCACCTGAGTAATTTTGGAGGGTTCGTTTGGTAGAAAAAGGAGATTCTTTTTGATTGCCAAGAGATTGATTTATGCTCTAGATATCAAATCCCTCTCTATTTTAAATAGAAAAGCACACCCAAAGGAAATTAATACTTTCATTTTTTCACACATCTGTCTGTAACCATTCTGTGATCCTCATTTTCTGTGTGGTGTAAGGTAGAGCATTGGATTCACTCTCCATGCCAACACGAACAACTGTAGCTCATTCCGTCTACTACGCAAACTGCCCCCTTTCCTTTAATCGGCTGCACCAATGTATTCATATATTTAGCTCTCTTGTGTTAATGAGTCTGTCTCAGAGCTACTTATTATTTTCCATTAGACAATTTGCCTAGTGGTAGACCAATAAAGCGCTACTTTTATTACCATGGTCTTCGTATTTATCTTGATATCTGGAAGAAGTAAGCCATCTCTCTTTGTTATTGTTTTAGGTTACTTTAGATAGCTTTAGTCAGTTTAAATTTTAGCATCATTTTATCAAGTATTAAAAACCTATATAATTAGAAGGTTTTATTAGGCTTGGTTCAGATTTGTAGTAGTGTGGAGAGAAATGATGTGTTTTAAAGGTTATCACTGAGAGATAAGAAATGTAACTCACTACTGCTTTCCTAGTAGACAGACACAGGATAGGACTAAGACTATAAAAAAAAGAAATTAAAACAAAACACGGTGCTAAATCTTTAAATATTTTAGAATCTTACTTTAAATTATACTTTGTGCATTTACTCACACCATATTATATGGCTGCTGAGAAGATTTTATGATTTAATATTAACTTAAAATTTTTTAATTAAAAATCATTTACCTTTTTAGCATGATTCCTGGACATGTCAATAATCTCCCATGTTTTGGGGTGTTTCATTTGGAGTGTTTATGTTTCAAAACATAATGGTGGGTTACGGTATTGTCATTGATGTTGGATTTTCTTTAACCTGGTATTTTGCCTAGTGTTTCTCTTACTACTTCCAATTATAATATTACCTTTAAAGTTTACACAGTCCCTTCAAATCCTCACTTCTTTTTATTTTTGTATGTCTTGACTTACAAAGTTATTGGTGATAAGTGTTAGTGTTGTTGTAAAAATTAATCTCTATTGGGGGTTTCTAATGCACCTTTGACCATTCAGGTCCTAGATAATTATCAGAAAACTTCTATCTCTATAATGATCCTTTAAAGCACTAAAGCTGCCCCGATATCTACCTCAATGCTATTATGTCTATTTCCCTGCCAATAACTCCAAGTTAAAACTTGTCACATTCCATGCGGGCAGCTACTGACTCCAAATGGCCAGCCCTCATCGCCATGTTTTCATGACTCACCTACCCCATGGCATCTTCTCCTCTCCCCACCTTCTCTCCCTTCTCCTTGTGGTCTTCCTCCAACCCCAAGCCCAGGAACCTGAAGTCCTACCTGCTTCTCTTTTGCCCACCTACATGCTGTCAGCATCTTTATTCAACTAACAGTTTTAAATTAAGGGACAAGGTAACATAGGATCATTAAATGTACAGGATTCCCTAGACCCTGAGGCAATCAGGGTCAGTATTTTTGCATTGCAAAAGATAGCAACAGACCAAACAGCCACAGCAGTTAGGTTCCTGCATTATTTTTAAAAAAGAAAGAAAAAAAAAAAAAAGGAAAGAAAGAAACAAAGAAAGAAAAAAAAAGAAAGATTTTCTATTGAAGCATACCATTCCGTGTACTGTGGCTTGTCACCTTATGTATGGCCCAACAAACTTTTGTTGCTCTTTTGTTTGTTTCATTTGATGGACTAAAGCTTACATTGAATCAAAGGGTGTTTTTCTTTAGTTTCCATAGATTTAGCTACTGTATCCTGAGTTTCACTAGATTTTTCTCATCCCCATGCTTAGTTATAGAATAGTAGATTTAGTTTTATTTTGCTAGTATCTTCTTTCAGTTTATGAAAGTGTACTTAGAAATGACAAGAGAAGAAAAGAAAAAGACAGCTAAGACCACATGTAGAAAACTGTTCAGGTAAAGAGACTACTGACTCATGATTATTAATTTATCATTCTAGTAACAAACACTCCATATATATATATCATGGTACTCAGAGTGACAGTAGATAGCATAATAAGGCTTACTCCAATGTCCACAGATCAGAAAGCAGAGAGATGGATAAGGAGACATGGAACTTAGTGGTAAAGCTCAAGGCCTTCTCAATCAGCAGCCTAATTTCTCTAGTTAGAGCCCACTTTCTATATTTCTGGAACCTTCCAATGCAGTACTGTCAACTGGATACCAAGTGCTCAATTGCATGAAACCAGGGAAGAAATTTAAAGTTCAACCTGGATGTTTCCAATTCTCTGTCAACACAAATAAAGTACAGAGAATGTGATGGTCTTAATATGAGTGCTGCGCCATAGGCTCATAATTTTGGACACACACACACACACACACACACACACACACACACACACATGTATATGTACATATCCTAAAGATATATGCACAGCTTTTTATTTTTTTCCTCCATCTTTATTAACTTGGGTACTTCTTATTTACATTTCAATTGTTATTCCCTTTCCCAGTTTCCAGGCCAACATCCCCCTAACCCCTCCCCATCCCTTTCTGTGTGGGTGTTCCCCTCCCCATCCTCCCCCTATTTCTGCCCTCCCCTCAACAATCACATTCACTGGGGGTTCAGTCTTGGCAGGACCAAGGGCTTCCCCTTCCACTGGTGCTCTTACTAGGCTATTCATTGCTACCTATGCAGTTGGAGCCCAGGGTCAGTCCAAGTATAGTCTTTGGGTAGTGGCTTAGTCCCTGGAAGTTCTGGTTGGTTGGCATTGCTGTTCATATGGGGTCTCGAGCCCCTTCAAGCTCTTCCAGTCCTTTCTCTGATTCCTTCAACGGGGGTCCCGTTCTCAGTTCAGTGGTTTGCTGCTGGCATTTGCCTATGTATTTGCCATATTCTGGCTGTGTCTCTCAGGAGAGATCTATATCTGGTTCCTGTCAGCCTGCACTTCTTTGCTTCATCTATCTTATCTAGTTTGGTGGCTGTATATGTATAGTCCACATGTGAGGCAGGCTCTGAATGGGTGTTCCTTCAGCCTCTCTTCTAAACTTTGCCTCCCTATTCCCTCCCAAGGGTATTCTTGTTCCCCTTTTAAAGAAGGAGTGAAGCATTCACAGTTTGGTCATCCTTCTTGAGTTTCATGTGCTCTATGCATGTAGGGTAATTCAAGCATTTGGGCTAATAGCCACTTATCAATGAATGCATACCATGTGTGTTTTTCTGTGATTGGGTTACCTCACTCAGGATGATATTTTCCAGTTCCATCCATTTGCCAATGAATTTCATAAAGTCATTGTTTTTGATAGCTGAGTAGTATTCCATTGTGTAGATGTACCACATTTTCTGTATCCATTCCTCTGTTGAAAGGCATCTGGGTTCTTTCCAGCTTCTGGCTATTATAAATAAGGCTGCTATGAACATAGCATAGCATGTGTCTTTGTTATATGTTGGGGCATCTTTTGCCCAAGAGAGATATAGCTGGGTCCTCAGGTAGTTCAATGTCCAATTTTCTGAGGAACCTCCAGACTGATTTCTAGAATGGTTGTACCAGTCTGCAATCCCTATGCACAGCTTCTTAAGCAATCAACTTACAGTTACTTATTCACTGCCTTAGTTAGGGATTTTATTACTGTGAACAGATACCAACACCATCACAACTCTTACTAAGAGAAATATTTAATTGAAGTTTGCTTACAGGCACAGAGATTTAGTTTATTAGCGTCATTTTAGGAAGCTTGTCAGCATGTTGCTGGAAATGTTACTGAGATCTCTGCATCTGGATTATCAGGCAGCAGGAAGGGAGCGACACTGGACCTGGCTTTAGTTTCTGAACCTCAAAGCCCATTCTCATCGGCACACTTTCTGCAACAATGCCACACATACTCCAGCAAGGCTCTACCTCCTGATCTCTGTTAAGTAGTACCGCTCCCTAATAACCAAATATCCAAAAATATGAGCCTATGGGGGCACCACTCATATTAAGGCCACCACATTCTCTGTACCTTATTTGTGTTGACAGAGAATTAGAAACCTCCAGGTTGAACATAAAATTTCCTCCCTGGTTTCATACAATTGAGCACTTGGTATCCAGTTGACAGTACTTTATAGGAAGGTTCTAGAAATATTGAAAGTGGAGTCTAATTAGAGAAATTAGGCTGCTGATTGAGAAACCCTTGAGCTTTACTACCAATTTCCATGTCTCCTTGTCCATCTCTCTGCTTTCTGGTCTGTGGACATTGGAGTAAGCATTTTTATGTTATCTATTGTCACTCTGAGTACCAAGACTTCCTTGTACCTTCGAACAGTGATCTATGATAAGTCATTTCTTCCTTAGTTGCTTCTCATCAGGAATTTGCTCATAGCAATACCAAAAGTAACATACTATGTATCATTGGGAGAGTCAACTGGTGAATGTGTAATTGAGTGGCAACGTAGGAAGCACTAGAGATATGCCTCCAACCTAGGCAATGCTTGAACTGGAACTTTGTAACTACTGGAGCCTTTAAGGGAAAGCAGGAGGCTTTTTTTTATTAAACAGAAGTTGATTTCAGTTACTGGAGCAGTAGCATTTAATTACCCACCCTTCAGGACTGCTTCATAGTAGGCAGACATGCACCTATTCTTAGAGCAGCATGAATACAGCTTGCAGAAGAAGTCTGAGCAAAGGAAACTTGTCCTTCAAGTAGTCAGTATCCGTGCTTTGATCAACAGCTGCCCCTCCTGATCATGAAAATATAGACTATGAGACAGTGGCCATGTTCTCCTCCCTCACCTCCTTCTTGCTAGTCTTTTCTCTAGCTGAAGGAATTTCCAGATAATTTGAAGGACTCATGTCTTATTATCTCACTCACTTTTCTATACATCTAAGAGGTGAATATTAAAAAGGAGAAAATTAAGAACCAACTTAATGTAAGGGAGAAATGGAAATTCACCATCCATGCATAGGAGTAAGGATAAACTCAGGAAAACACTGGGAACACCTGGAGTTTATTCTTCAAGGTCGTTAGCACAAAGAGAAGTTTGCAACAATGAAAGCAAATTGAAACATCTCAGCAACCAGAAAGCACTGGTAAGAGGAAAACACAACTCATCTGAAAACACTATTTTGTCTCTAGAGATATTAAAGCCTTAATAAGGGTAAAAAAGGATAGAGAAAGGTGAATATCCTCCATCAAGCAGAGTCACGTACACTACAGAAGACTAAGAAAAATAAGAGAAAAGAAGCATAGAAGATGTTTGACAAAATTATGCTTGAACACACCCAAAATTTGATAAGAAAAAAAAATAAGTTCACTATCGAGCTTCAAGTTCAACAAATTCCACAGAGGATGAAATGAGAGACCCATACTGAGATATGCAACTAAGCTGTCAAGAGCCAAATTGAGATTTTAGAACCCATGATGGCAGGGATTCATCATATAGAAGGGATCTTTACCAAGGTCACTAGCTGAGAAAAGAATCCAGTCATATCTTTGCATAAACATCAGATTAAAGCATCATCAATCAATAGAGAGGTTCCTTGTCTACTGAGGGCTGCCCTCCCTTCATGGCTGCAGCCATGTTGTTGAGTATTCTAGAGAAAGCTAACACTGTGTCCTTAAATGACAGCTTTCAGGGTTCTACCTACAAACATTGCAACAACAGCATGCTAATAATTAATTTTTAACATATAATTTTAGGATTTATTCATATCAGGGCAGCTTCCATGGAAATTTATTTGCACTTGGAAGACAGGTTTCTTTGTTTTATGTGTTTGCCTGCATGTATGTGTGTGAACACGTATGTGCTTGGTTCCAGTGAAGACCAGAAGAAGACATCAGATTCCCTGGAACCGGAGTTTTAGGTGGTTATGGGTGCTGGAACAGAAGGAGGAGGGCCCAGGTCCTTGGAAACAGAAACTTCATTTATTTTATCATGAAAAGGGTTTACACACATATTTTTGTGGTCTATAATTAAGCCTTGCCATCTACCCTTATATGAACTACACCAACTTACAACTATACATTGCCATTTAATACCTCCGTGTCTTAGGTATTTTCATTATGAACTGTATTATGTGGTACAAATCCAAGTGTTATGATTAGTATTAAACAAATGTGTCTTCTATAAAAATTTAACTACCAAAAGAATATTTTAAATTATTGAAATGAATGCCATTAGGATCATCTTTATCCACTTTAGGAAAATACATCCATCCCATTAGGTAGGATGTTATCCTATTTTTTCCACCTATATTTTATTTCTTGAATTGATACATAGTAGTCTGAGTAATTAGCTCTGTGTCAAAAACCATGAAGGAGAGAGAGAGAGAGAGAGAGAGAGAGAGAGAGAGAGAGAGAGAGAGAGAGAGAAAGAGAAGACAAACTTGTTATTGATTCCATGGTAGTAATAGTGACTTTCAGGGTAATTAAGGATAACTGATATTGTTTGTGAAAATATGTCAGAGCTGGGAAGATTTTATTATTACTTTAGGTAACATCTGACTTTTTGAAAAGTACTGGTTTCTATTTTGTTTACTATGGCTACTTTGGGGAAAGCATTAAAACTCTGTGATTCTCGGCTTTGTATACCATTAACCAGTTACAGAAATCCCCATTGTAAGAGCAGGACTATACAAGAGTTTACTATCTAAACTGAAGCATTTTGGAGAGTGAAGAGGGTACTTGTAACAATCACACCAGAACACCAGAAGACAACTAAATCGCAATGGGAAAACCTAGACTCAAGGGTAACCCCAATAACCTAGATGGCCAATTTTAAAATCTTTCATTGTGATAATGGAGGAGGGTTGATGGAGGGTTGAGGACTAGAATTCTATTCCAACTTAAAAAACAGAAATGTTAACAGTCCATTAGTATGTCTAGAATTGTGTTTTGGCTTGTTTATAGTTTAAAAGTTTGGATGTCTTGACAAATATTAGTCTCTCAGTACTCACTCTCTACTCTAAGGGACACCTGAATACATTACGATTAGTGAACTCAGTGAATTCAGTATCTGTATTTGGAGTAAGCCCCGAATATTCCAGGAAAGAACAAATGACTAACTTGGTTAAAGAAAAATGAATAAAGAAGAGTGATGCACAGACAGTTCTTGGAGGCCACTTCTCTCCTCTATTCAGAAAGCAATAACACGAGGAAAGAAATCCATTTATAGCATCCCTGCATGAGTCCAGAGCTGATTACGGCTGACAGAAGCTTTCTGTCCTTGGAAAGTCCCTTCACATCCTGCTAGCCTCCATCTCTTTAAGTATATGATGGAGAGGATAACAGTACCTGTATCCAGGAACCGTGAGTCTGTAAGTTCCCTATGCTAGTACAGGTAGAATGAGACTGTCAGCTAGTATTAAAGCAAGTGCTGCGCTACCCAAAACTTTGCTTGTTCCGATTTTATTATCTCCCTATGAATGATGGTGTTAGCCAAGAAATACAGAGGACATAGATTGGGGTTGGTTACGAGACAGTGTTTTCTGGGTGTGTGCCCCACCCCTGGGCCATTTGAAGGTAGAGATAATAGATTGTTAATGTTTTACAATATGAATGAATATTCAAAGATATGGCAGCTTATTGGAAAGTTGTCCTAATTCAGACCACCATTTCTAATGACGCCAGTAATTTCGATATGTTAACTATATACTACATACATGGGGCTCAAGTTTGCCTTAGGGATATCTTGGGTCTTTTGAAAGTTGAATTTCTTTTTAAGTGATAAGAAACTCCAAGCTTACTCACTTAAAATAGTAAAAATATTAAAAGCAAGGGCATCAGCGGAGTGATAATAAACATAAATCACCTACTCTGCCGAGAGTTTAAAAGGTCTGACCTTATTTAATTGTCAAGGCAATCATGAAAGTTCAGAGAGTTTCGGTAGCATGGTTAAGGCTTAGATGTTTGGGGGTGTGGGTCTAGAATCAAGCCCAACCCAGTCTGTACTTCTGTCTGTGTTATGCTGCCTCCTCATGGTAAGAGTTTGTTCTAGGCCAACAGCAGATACTTTAGACTGAACCATTGCAGTCTCCTCCTTTGGCCTTTGACCTATAAATCCTGCAAGAATAGCCTGAGCAGCACCTCTGCCTCTGGGAACAGCTCTATCTTGCATTGCTGTGGATGTGCAATACAGAGGAGGCCAGATGAGCCAAGCCGGAAAAAAAAAAAAAAGTATCTTCCTCAGGTCAGTGAACTGATATAGGTGACATTAATCTGGAACTGTGAACGTTATACTTGTGACCTGATATGAGCAGCAAATGACCTGTTAAACAGCTCTAACCTATTTCCAGAGCATGACTTTCCATCCGGGGAATCTGTGCCTTACTCAGCAGTGGCAGGAACGGTGCCCTGAATTCCAACACCAGCCTGAACTCATGCCTAGCTAAGCTGCGCTAAGTATTTACCTCGGAAGATCTTAACTGGATCTAGAAAATTCATGGAAAGCCAGCATAGGAGAAGATCTGGTACTCCGTATTTCACTCTGTCTTCTATTTCAAGGTGACTGACAAGCACATTTCAGAGCTCAAATTTCAGGGTAGAAGGAACATTAAAACTGACTCAGGAAAGCCTCATGTAGAAGCCACAGTCATGGAAAGATGATTGCTAAGGGTACCAGTAGAAGGTTTGCTTTTCCAATTCCAAAGTTTATAAAGTATTGGCTATTAGTTTTCTTTGGTAAGCAGCACAGAGTGATGCTGAAAGGCATTATCACGCGGTCATGTGAACTCAGTGCTAGAACCTGTTTGTTCATAACCTAACCCTCATTCATAATGCTTTCCCTTGACCACTTAGAAAAAAAGATGTTCACATGATGCTTTTGTTCAAAGAAACACAAGCAGACTTGTTTTTTAATGGACTTATAGAAAGAGTTACACTATAGCAAAAGAAAGGTTTGCTTTTAGCTCCTTTCTTTCAACATATTCAAACCTGGTTTTCATTGTTTACCAAAACATAGGTGTGACCTCAGTCACCCAGCTATCCTGGAACCATGCTTAAATACATTAATATGAAAAAAATGCCTTAAAAATTGGCACAAGCTTAGCTCTAAAGAAATGCGAAATATTTGGATTTTAAATAATCTTCATTAATGAGTTCTTTTTTTCATTATCATGAACATATTATCATGGACAATAAGAAATAATAAAGTATAAAACGACAGGAAAGAAGGAAATGTCTTGAGTCTGTTACTCACTGGCCTGGACTACTTAACTTTGGACATCTTTGCATGTTTAGTAACATTGTACATTTTCATGTTAAGATCAATCAACTTGATATTATGCTTCCTTGTCAAAACAGTTTCAACTCTAGATTAGGCACTGTGGGACTTTAGCTCTTGTTTCTTTTGTTATTTAGTCTGAAATAGTAGCTAATGCGGACACTCATAACATCTTAGTCAATGGTCAACCAATTTCTGCCTGAACATTTCAGTCACTGGGAAACTCACCAGCCCAAAGGCAGCCTCGCTGTCTAGAGCAGACCTGACATCAGAGGATACTTACTTACTCACTATGCTGTGTTAATGTAGTTCATACAGTTCATGTAGTCCATATAGTCCATGTAGTTCTATATCTCAAAAGAATTGTCTCACTATTAAGCCTATTGATTCTTTTGTTCATAGCAGACTTCAAACAATTGGTTTGAAGGCTCAATACGTCAGTATTTGATGTTTGGATACAATCCAAACATTTGTTCATTGCCTTTCCTTAGTTTCTGCATTCCCACTATCATTCCCAAAGCCTGACCTTGCCTCTGACATTACAGACATGCGAAGGTAACTTCCTTCTGAACTCTATACTCTATGACCAGGAGTCATTCCCAAAATATTTTCTGTACTTACTCTTAAAATGAGTTCTTCATACTTGCATTCATACCTAGTTGAATGTCTTATTTAATACTGAGGTATAAATAGTTGATAATAGTTTTTACCCTGGTGAAAAGTTTTAAAAAACTAATCCTTTTAACACTGAGAAATAACATTATAGGTAAACACGTGACACTCTGGAGTCTCAATTCAAGTTGGTCCACCTGTCTACCACATAGTTGGCATATAATTGAAGGGAGTAATGTAAATATGGAAAGAAGAATCCATGGTTGAGGTAATTTAGCCTTGAAAATTTTTGTAATTATGATTTTAAGGGCAGCATTCTATTTGATTAATGTTCTTAGTAGGAAGTTGGTTCTCATACAGATGTGCTGAATGAAAGAGTTCTAGAATATATACAGTTTTAGTGGCATCCAGTAACTGGTTGATACTAGGCTATAGCACTCGGAGAGAATTAGTTCATCCATCTAAAGTGGACTTAACAAGAAAAATGGGCAGAATACTGTTTGAGCAAGATAGTGAATACAGAAGTTGACACTCCCATACAACTAGGTTAATGACATAAGTCTGAATTTTTCTGGCAAGTTTTTTTTTTTCTCCAAGGCTAACGGCTTTAACTTTCTACAATGCTGGTGTCTGGAAACATGTTCATAGGAGTAACATTATACAGATGAAACAGCTTCCATTCATAAATGTGTGTAACAAAAAATTAATGAAAAAGAAGGCCATGAATTTGAAAGATATCAAGAAGGAAGTATATGGAAAAGGTTGGAGGGAGGAAAGGAAAAGGGGGAATGAAGTCATTATATTATAATCATAATCTCCAAAAATTAAAGAAACAGTTTTAAACATCTTATTTTCACTATCCATTCCTGATGTAATAGTAAACAGTGAGTTGGGAAAGAGAGAGATAGGGTATGAGGGAATGGGAAAGGGTTTTCAAAATTCTTTGAAGAAATGTAGGCAGTATTTAGAGGACTTACTATGATTTTCTCCCTCTTTAATAACACCCTATTACCTTATTTGAACTCCTCTGATCCCATAAGAGACAAGGAGGTTATTCTTGGGGGACAACTCTCACAAACACGACAGTGTGTGTTATTAGCTGCCAGAAGTCCTGGGCACAGGCTGCAATGAGGCTTGCTTTAGTAACACTGTGTTCTCCATGGAAATCATCAGAACTGGAAGGGAAGAGTGGGTCCCTGAAGTAGGCACATGGAGCTGAGACAGCAGGCACAGATCTGGCATCAGGGGATGCCTAAGAGGCATACACCCCAGCTTAGTACACTGGTGAAAGGGGCAGTCTTTTAAGGCACTGTTCTTCTGGTTCCATATCTGAGAGAAGTTTATAGAGGAGCATAAACAAAATACGTTAGGGCTTTGCGTTTGGAACAGTCTATTCCATGTCCACTAATAGATAATCATACAGTTTTGAATAATGTTTTAAATATTTTTAACTTCAATTAGCTACATATTATATGGAGATAATAAGTGCTTTCTTTTAAAGCTTTTGAAGATATTAATGATGAAAACTTAAATGTCCTTAAACAGTGACAATCATGATAGTAATTGTTCCATAAATACCAAGTAGTGTTTTTCATCCATTGAACACTTAACATGGGTTCTATCCTGTGCCGAGAACCAAGCTAAGGTCAGGAAACTGCTGACTCAAGTGTATAGCATTCTTTGACAATAGCGTGATGACAAGATGATAACTCAGACAGAGCTGAGCAAGGCAATGTCCCACATGCTCCACAGACTTTCACAGGGCTGCTATGGGAGCCCAAGAAGAACACTGAACCTATGCAGGACCCAAGAGACTTTTTGAAGCAAAGAAGCATTGATCACTTATCAGCTTCAGTGGAGTGGTGGGGAGTTAGATGACGAAGACTCCAGGCAAATAGTAGATGACCAGTAGGCAGTAAGGGAAACTGAGTGTACGACCCAGCTGGACAGTTTTCAGTGGGAGAAGCCGCGTAGGAGAGCTATACTTAGATGGAATAAAATGCAGAAGGTACAGAATTAGTCCAAATGTGCACATTCAGAAGCGTGGAGCTTGGTTGCCATTCGTTCTCCATTTTGTTTTGTTTTTGTATGGTCTGAGAACTTGATGATCTGATACCTGTCTCATGCAGGAAGGGAAACGTGGATTCTTCTCAGCTCTGGTATCCTCTAATGCACTGGCAATATCTTTTCCTTGGTCACCTCTACAGGCCCCAGACAGATAAAGAAGGTTTGTAATCCAAAGTTGTAAAGACAGGGAGGTTTGTGGTGGACTTTGCTTCTTTTTATCCCCAGTACCACAGACTCAACTGCTAGAGAGCCAGCTGCTTCTGCCTTGTTCCAGGCACCAATTGTCTGAGGGCTTTTCCTCTCATATCTCCAGAGACTGGGGATGCCAAAGCGAGGCTTCCCAAACCCAGAGACAGTATTATCACCCTCTGTCCATTCTGGCTGGTAGTAAATACCACTTCCTTCTGCAACATGTTTCTGAGTTAAGATTTTGTTTTAAGCCCTCTACAACTTCACAAAATATATCATTGAAATAATGTTAAAGACACCAAACAAGTAATTGTTGAGGCTCTTTGGCCAAATCACAAATAATGAATCACAGCTCAAATCATCAAAATAGTAGTTCTGTTTCTGTCGGTGAGTAATAATCTGGCCTTGGACACACTCGATAACCTTCACTGACCTCTGCTCCCTAGGATGGGAGCTAGAGAAATTCTGAGCCTGCGTTTCGCTGTATGTTCTCTAATTTCATCTTCTAATTTTAGAGGCATTGAGGGATCTTTTTATACCTTTGTTGTGTCAATTGACTAATTGCCTGGGATATCGGGGACAATCACTGCTATTATATGACTTAAGAAAATGACACCAGAGTAGCCATCATTATTTTATATTAAAAAATGGAAGAATCTGAATATAGAATGAGCTAGTATCATGGATCTAGCTGCTTACTTTCTCTCTCTCTCTCTCTCTCTCTCTCTCTCTCTTTCTCTCTCTCTCTCTCTCTCTCGATTCTGTGCTTCTCTTTCCAGTTTGAGTCAATCAAGAAGATGAAATAGCCTACTCTAAAATTAGCTAGTGGAGTCCTTTCATCTTGTATTCTTTTGAAATGGGAATTTAAACCCAAGCCTCAAGGAATTGAAAATCTAGTTTTTCTTCCACAGACTTGTGGGATGTCTGGACTTATGCCCTTTCCAGAGCAGCACCAGAGTTTCTCAAGTGGGATGCCATTTTTATCTCAAACCAATGAGAGAGGTCACTGTAAATGTATTGGCCATGATTCTGTACTTCAAACCATGTCACGTTTTTTATTTTTTTTCTTCTGGGGTTTCATGTATCAGCCTCTCACATCCTGGGCATCCAGGGAGCTTTGTGTAGAATTCCCTGTGGGCTTGTGCTGGATGAACATGAAGTACCAGACTGACAACGCTGCTCATTCCTCAGCCAGGGAATGTGGGATACTAATGTGCACTTACCAAGCTAAATGCTGAGGCAGTTGGTTCTCTTGTCACCACAGAAGAGCCAACAATCAGTACAGCAGAAAGGAAGCCAGCCCTTGGGGTGTGCAACATATCCACCCCATAGCTGCAGTTACTGTGTTTGTAGTTTTCAGAGCCCTTCATGTGCAGCTATAGTGCATTAGGGACCTGCTGGTCCAGTTCAGAGTGGACTACTTAAAAATGATCAGAGTAGTACAAAATTGTCCTCTGGGAAGGAGGCCTTCCTATATAAATACTTCCTGTAAATTCAGCAGTCCTGCTTGACAGGCCCTGCTGATCATGGAGGAGTGAGCTATTTCAATTCAAAGGTCCTAAAGAGCCCTGTGGATCTCAGCATCACCCTTGAGTTAGCATATGCAGAGCATTTGATCTTTAATCATTGAAATCAGAATGATTTGTATTCAAACAAGTGCTATTAGTGAATGAATTCAGAGACAGTACCAGTTCTCCCAAAGCACACAGGTTGTGCTTAGCACGTATTCACTAACTATAAATATCAACCTTATAAATGTTAAAATATTAAAAAACTTATATTCATGTAAGTGATGAAATTCAAGGTTAGACAGAGGGATGTTTGAATGCTGCTTCTGCAAACTACAACTATCCTTTACTTTAGAGACTTTATTTTTAATTTTTATATTATATGATTCTGTTGTGATAATGTACTTACAGGAAAGCTTTCTTTGAATTTTAGAAATGTTTAATAGAAAGTAACGGGGTTGGGGATTTAGCTCAGTGGTAGAGTGTTTGCCTAGCAAGCTCAAGGCTGTGGGTTCAGTCCCCAGCTCCGAAAAAAAGAAAAAAGAAAAAAAATAGAAAGTAACAAACACAGTGCCTACCAAATGTCAGATATTTCATATATAGGCTCACTGTGATGACCACTCAACTTTTACTTTGGATACCTGTGAAGTTGACTTGGGTCATCCAGGAGCCTAGATGTTCAATAAGACCATGTTATTAAGTTCGTTACCCACAATGAGCTCCATAAAACACTGCAACTGCACATGCTCTCATGCTCTGTAAGATGAGGCTATTATAGCTCATTAACCCAGATTGCTCCATAAAGCATTGTATATACAAAGTATGCTTTTCCTAGGATGTCATTACAAGAGGCTAAAGTCCACCAGCCATGCCTTCTGCTTGGTCCTTGCATGTTCCTTTCCTCGATCTCTCATCTCTCTATTGGGTCTGCTAATGTCTATGGGATGATGCTCCTTGACTGTTGCATAAGCTCACTGAGACAACACTTTATGAACTGACCAGGACAGAACTGCTCTGACCCTGATAACTGAGTATATTTGTACCACTGGAAGCAACTTCAAGTTCCAATTCCCAGGACATCCCCAGTTAGATATCCTCGTCCTTCATGTTGAGATGCAGAATAAATAGCAAAAGACCCAGTTGTTAATATGTACACCTACCCAGACTTGGCTTCCTAGGGGTTGTTTTAAATTATGTGGGATGAGTGGGTAAAGATGAACACATTTATGTTATGTAACTTTTTTTCCCAAGAGGATTAGCTGTACTGGGGACATGCAGCTGTTTTTTTCCACAAGTCTCTTCAGAGCAAGCCACAGACAATGGTAAAGAACAGAAAGACTTAGGAAGCAATTCTGCATTTCTTTTTTCCTGGATAAAAATTGATTTGTAAACTCAAGAACTGAGCAGAGAGTATATGCGACTAAAAGTGAGGACTATCTCAGTGATACCTTTTCTTCCCCTTGTATCAGACCAAGTGCTCTGCTCCCATGGTCCTCTGTGTGCTTGATGTGTATTATAGGTCCCTTCCACTCTTTCTTCCACCAAATATTTCTGAGTGTTTTGTTTGCTTCTTTCCCTCTTCACAGATTTGCATGTACCAATATTCTGTAAAGCTGTAGAGCCTGTTACTCTTTCAGAACCACATGTCAAACACTGTGTTTATAGTTTTGAACTCATTTTTTTGAATGATATCCTCCTATAGATTATTGAAGTCAGAGATCTTTTGGGAAGTCAGCTTCCTTTTGGAAGCTTCACCTAAATTTTCTTTTGGGGAAAATATAGCCCACTCTTACTTCTTGTATCTCGAAATTAACCAATCCTATCTCTCAGAATGGAAACACTATCCATCCCATCCTACCAGGTCATTCCAACTTTCTGGTCACCAAGATCATCCTAGGATTAGGCAAGGTCCCAAATCTATAGAGTGAAACTCAAACATGAGGCTTCATGACAATTAAATAAATAGATCAAAATTTATTATTTCCCATTGGGGATGGTAGGAACCCATTTATCATTGACACAGGAAGGCTTGGTTGAAAACAAAGATAACAAGCAAGAGCTGAATGCAGATAGATTTCTAAATCTGAGGGTTTGAAGATAATCATTGCTGGAAAGCAATGGCTCTCAGGCAGTGAATAAAATAGTGAGCATTTATGATCTAAATAATGAATGAACTGGTAGTATGAAAGTTTGTGTATTGTTATATACATAAAGTTAATATAATAAAGGACAACAAAACAAAATTTGGACATAGAAAATTGATTTGGAGTAGATTCTTCTCTTCAGAGGTAAGATCTCCATAATGATTTGGGAAATGAGCAAGGACAGAACAAATTATGAGAATGAAAATAAGAGGAGCAGTGCATAAAGAAATGTAAGCTCAAGGCTCGGTGCAGGCTGATGAGTAGGGTGATTAAGGATAGGTGGATGGAGTAGAGAACTCAAGGACCAGAATAGTAGGAAAGGAGCTTGAAGAATCACTAGGGCTGGAGCAGTTTACAAAGCCAACATTTGCAGGAAGAATATACAATTGATTCTAAGAGTGCTACAAGGCTCTTAGTGTTTCATGAGAAGGTGTAATATGCTAAACGTCACCTTTTCATGGATTGCTATGACTGTCCAATACAAGTGCAGATTACAGCAGAGTCAGGATGGGTGCTGCAAGCCAGCTAGGTGATCACAGTGGTCCAGGAGACATGGTGGAGTGTGAATGGGATCGTGCTGTGAAAGCTGGTAAAAGGTAGATGAGTTCTGGGTATCAATTGCAGATAGGAGAAACAAGAGGTTTTGATTGATTACATAAAGGATATGATAGGAATAGAGAACTTGAAGATGGCATTAGTTCATGAGCTCCTGTAAACGGAATTGCCCTGAACTAAGATTGAGAACACCAAAAAAGAAGCATATTACTTCTTTCCATATCTTATTTGTTGTCTCTTCAGCATTTACAACTGCCAACCACTTCTTTAAGTAATCTCTTTTACAACTTGTACCTACCACATTGTGTTATTATATGTGATTTTTCTAGACATGTTTGCTCCTGATTTAGATTTTCCTAGTTTCTAGCAGTCTTGGGTCTCATCTTTATCTAAAGCATGGCTATCAGAATTCTTTTGACAGCTACATAATTTTGCCTCCAATCCATTGTAGCTCAGACATCTACTCCCAGAAATCCATGACACACATGACAGAGCCCTTTTCTGATTCAACTCATATAAATATGCTCTTTTGTTCATTTAACATTGTGTGTGTGTGTGTGTGTGTGTGTGTGTGCACACAAGATGCGTCTTAAAGACGCCGCTATGTTTAGGTACCGGTGACTGTAAGAGCAAGGAAACAGATGACAACCAACTGTGTTGTTGGAGAGTCTATCTGTTACTTTTGTATGTTTGAGACAAGGTCTCTCACTGGCATGAAGTCAATAGGACAGGATTGCTGGTTAACAAGTCTCAGGGATCCACCTTGTTTGTATCTGCCTGGAACCAGGATTATAGCCATGAGCCACTATGCCTTGCTCATTGATGTAGGTTCTTAGGATTGAACTCAGTTACCAGACAGAAATACCTTCCTAGTCCAAATTCTATACCTTTGTATAAAAGGCTAAATGTCCACTCAATTGCCCTGTTACATGCCTTAAATCACGCTAAGGCTCTGATTTTTATTTTTGGTTTTTTTCAATTACCAACTCCCTCCTTTGAGCAGTGTAAAAACCATGCTCATTTCAATTCTTTAATATATTTGAGACCTCATTTGGATTTTTGTTTTCTGTTGATCTGCAATCCCATCTCCAGTGGCCCCTCCCATATCCCCTCCAGTGTTGTTAGAATGACATTTTTAAGAAACAGAACTGAGCATGTCATTCTCATTCTCAAGATTATTGGGTGACTTTGCAGCTCCCTGGATGAAGTCTGAACTCCAGCTTCTGTGTGATCTGTCATTGATTATTACAAGAATTTCTGTCCCACTCTCATTTGGTGTTAAAGGGACTGACATCGATCACTTGTATTTGAAATATTTTTTCTTCCTAGGAATTTGCCTTTTTGTCAGTTGGCTAAAACTCAAGTGATGATTTCCTACCTCACACCTGAACAAATGTTGGGGTTGTATATTTAAATTGTATTAACATAATGTCACAACACACATGTTCTTGTGGCAATGAAAGATGTGGTCTCAACCTTGCTTTGTTGACAATCAAATTCCCTTGGTGGCATCTGTTTTTTCTCTCAGAAGGTATCACCACATGAATGGAGCTACAAGAGACGGCCAATTCCAGTACTTTTCAGGAAGGTAAGGGTGATGTCATAAGGATTTTTGTAAAAATTATAGTTTATTTATTTGATCATCTACTATAAAACCAGCTTACTACTGTTCACTATAGTTATAAATCAGTCCAAACTTCTGGAATAATTATTCTACCCATGCTTAGTAACAAGTAAGAGATGATGACGTTATAAATCATCAGTAAGAATAGCTCAGTATCAGCTTTTCTCATTTACAGTCCACATGACTGCTAATGCCTGAAAAGAAGGCACAATTAAGATCACAGTACTTGGTCAAGCAGGACATAAATGCAAGTATTTATAATAAATAATCTATTTTATCTGTGCTAATAATTGCCCACCGATATGCAAGATGTTAATTTTATCTTCTTGTGGGAGCTACTCTGATTAAATAGAAGATTTTCCTTGTCTTCCAAGGAGCTGAGTCAGTGTTTCATGTGCAGTTACACATACAGGTAAGTCTTTGAAGAAGACTTAAACATTGTTCATTCTCTCTCTCTCTCTCTCTCTCTCTCTCTCTCTCTCTCTCTCTCTGTGCATGTATGTGTGTGTGTGTGAGTGCACACGCAGTGATAAAGGGCAATGCTACTTTAAGCAATATTTTAAAAGGATAAAATCAGATACATTAAGTTTCCTTAACACTCTGCAAGTCTAATGAAACTTAAATTCCATTTTATTTCAGCACTCAGTAAGGAAAGCCTGAGGCCAAACCTACCCTCCTAAATACTGTTTATCTCCCTGAACAGAGGTCATGATATGGCACTATTTTAAATGGATATTACAGGATGAATGGCAGCGTTTGTGACTGAGGAATTACAATGGCCTTTTGCAGATGCCAAATGTCACCGTGTCCTCTAGGCTGTGCCTAACATCTGTGGGAGAAAGTGAGCATGTCATTTGAGGGAATGGAGCCAGCTCAAGCCCCTGCTCTGTCAAATGCCATGCCTGATGAACGACCTCGCCTCATGGTCTCAGGAAGGCAAGAGGAGAACGTCTGAGTGCAATCTGACCTTTAAACAAAAAGAGAAGGGAATGGGAAACAGACAACAAACGCTGAAATAGTCAAGTATAAAATATTAAGGAAGTTCTAAAAGGCAAACGGTGCTATCCAGAGAACAGGGACCTTGGTGCCAGTGTGGCCCAGGGTTCACACCAGCAATATTACTATTCATGGGCCTCTTTCAACAAATTCCTCTCTCAGTTGATTCTTCCATCCATAAAGGCATATATTTACCTATTCTTCAATAGTGTCTGAGTAAATACTGCTAATTAATGTAGTTCCTACCAGAAACTACAACAAGGCTTTGAACGGTAAATACAAAAGATAGTACAGACAAATAAGCCACAACTAGAGAGAACTGATACCGGATATATGATATGTGACATTTCACAAGGGCACAGGCTACTTAATATATTGATACCTCTATAGAACATAGTTTTCCATACTATACAAGGTGTTTCTCGTTCAGGGGTGTGTTTTTCATCATCATCATGCTGCCAGATAATGTCAAAGCATACACCCATAAAGTTTTATCAAAATAACTGCCAAACATGATGATTCCAATAGACAAGTCAAAGCAAAACCTAGGTAAAGAACCAAGGGAACTCAGGAACGCTGAAAGTGGGAAGAGTAGTTTTCCCTACGGAAACACAGGCTAAGTGATCATTCAATACCAAATGGACAGCCCAGAAATAACATTACACATACAAGTGTACAGGTGTATACAACATATATACAACATACAGGTAGCATGACACATATCATTAAGATGGTTGCATTTATGCATTTAGGAATATAGAGAGCCAAAAATTTGAAAGAGGAGAAGGACTTGGAGGGAGGGAAGGGAAGGGGAAAATGATGTGATTTTATTATTATCTCAACAGAACATTAAAGTAATACTACCAGTCTCTTGCCTGGTACTTGTTTGTTGACAATAGCTCTGTTATGGCATTGTTCTGTGCTGATTGGTCCACAGTTCTGTCTTCCTGATAAGATTCTTCTCCTCTAAGATATCTTGTGACTCCATCCTCTGAATTCTGTTCTCAGGACACTGTGGGTTGAATTATCTACTCACCATACAAACCCATTCAAATCCTATACTCTAATACCTGAGAGTATACCCTTAGTTAGAAACTGTCATTGGAGGTTTAATCGAGTTAAAGTGGTGGCATACACATTGAAGATGGGCCGTAGTGTAATAACCAGAGTACTTATACAATGAGAAAAAGTAACAGAGACTCACAGAGACAGGAGCATTTGACAACAATGAACACAAGGATTGGAGGTATGACTCTGCAAAGCAAGGATTACCTGCAACTGGCCTCTCCCAGGGACATTAAAAAAAGAATCTTCTAGAACCCTCAGAGACAACTTGACTCTGACAGTTTCTTGATTTCAGACTTCTACCCTCCTGAGCACTGAGTAAACATTTTTTATTTTATGTCATTCAGTTATGATATGAGTTTTATGTTGATCTCAGGAGACTAAAACAATGATTTATCTCATGTGAGCTGCATGTATCTCATACATTTCTTCCTTGTTTTCCTAAGATACATCTGGAATTCCATGCCAGACAGTCAGTGCTCAGGAACTTTCCAGTGTAGCAAACACTGTTGTGTGAGGTGTGAGGTAGGTGTGTGTGTGTGTGTGTGTGTGTGTATGTGTGTGTGTGTGTGTGTGTGTGTGTGTGTATGTTGGTTCATAAGTCTTATATTTTATGGGTTTGGGGCTAGCAATTTAAAAGAACCTAGCATCCGTACAGTCTTACAGAATTTACTGATAGTATATTTATAGGAACATTCTGCGGCTGGAAATGCCAGTGTTATTCTACAAGAAACTGATACCGAGGGAAGACAAGCAAGATGCCTCCTGACCCGTTATCAGTTTATCTCTACAGCCAAATCACAGGCAGGGAGGCACCTCAGCTCCATGTGTATCTGCTCTTGACACTCTTCTAATCACTTTTGTCAGCCTTTCTTAGCAAGAAGACAGTGATCCTTATTAGTTATGGGGAGTATCTGCTGCCAGGGTACATTTTAATCATAGATTTTTAAGCTACGAGCTTCTTCCCAAACCTTCCAAAACAGATTGAGACTCTCAGATTCATGACTGCCAGGCCTGAGAAAGGCTATACATTTAGCAAATATGTTTAGGTGGGTGTATTAAACTTTTTTCATTCCGTTCTAACTTCTGGCACCTTCTCTTCCCAAAAATACACGAGTAGGCTAGTACTGCAGAATTATTTCTGCTCTGAGTCCCCATGAAATCACCATGTCAGCAGAACAAAAAGGAGAAATGGAGTTTCATTACACCCCTGTGTTACCTGAGTGCAAACCTGCATACTAGTGAAGTCTCATTGTCTTTGAGAGGTGACCAAGTAAGCGACAGTTGTAGTCAGAGTTCCATGTACCAAAATTTAAAGGATATTGAGGTTCTGGAAGAATTCACAACCCCCTATTCTCTGTTACAGAACAGATGGGAGAGGATTAAAGACCTCGACAACTTCTTGTGTTGGCATACAGCACAGAAGGCACCTGCTATTAGCAATCTAAGGGATGAATCAATGCCTTTTTCCCAGCTGGAAGCATTGAAGATTGAAGTTAATCTCTTCTCCCTCATGCTCTCATTTTTTAAAGTGTCATAACTTTTATCCATCGAATAGCTGAGGTTTTTGCAAGATGCTCTGTCGGATTTCTGCATTTTGAATCATACCATTCTCTGAGTCTTCCTGTTGGCCTTAAGGGTCCCCTAAACAGAATCAAATGGTAACACCCTTGAAGAACAGTATGTTTCCTCCCTTTTCCAGGGTCAGCCCAATCTATATCCTTTGCTTTGTGCCTCATATATATCCTTACAAACTGCTGAAAGCTCGGTTTGGAGCTGTTCCCAGCACATGCTGATATCAATCTGCACATTTGTCGTGTGCGCTTCTTTGGCCCTGCTAGAGGATTATTGACAAGAACAGAGTGTTTGGATGACTGCCTGGGAAGAGGGAACTTCATCCTCAATTCACCACATCAAACCCTGGTTAGTCATGCTATCCCCTAATGACACTCAGAAGTCAAGTTCTTAATTTTTCCCAATAGAAACCACCAACTACCTTCCTGTCAGGTAGGACTGTGAAACAAGGGAGTTTATTTTGGATGGTGGTCTTGGACAAATCTTTCCTGTCAAGGATATTTGGAATGTGATTTTTGCTTTGCTTCCTCCAGCCTATCCTCCTGAGCTATATTTGTTGACATCATCCTGTAAGCAGTGCCTCTTCACTCTGGGTTAGCACACAGCCTTGTGAGCCACTACTCTTACTTCGAAGAGCTCCATTTACATACTCACCTGCTGGCTTCTTCATCTCTTTCCTGTAATAATCACAAAGGATGATTACACCCTAACCAGGTCTCCTGGGACCCCTCTTTTTTTGATATATGGCTATGCCCATTCCCCTGTGCTGTGAGCATTTTAACTGAGGACTTCCACTTAAAATATTGTCCAGAGGATGCCTCTAGCATAATGGCACTATCTCTAGAAGCTTGTGGTTGTAACACACCCTGTCCCACCCCGTCTCAATAAGTATGGATAGCCTAGCCTCTTATAATGTTCACAGTCACCTTCCTACCTATAGAGAACTGGGCTAACATAGAAATTCATCTAGATCTATAGTCTTGTACAGCAATTTTTCCCCTCTTACATGGTTCTCTCATTCCCTCTCCTACTTCTCATGCAAATACACATAAATTAATCATATGTTCATCTTTTCCTATCTCTGACTCTGTTTCTAGGAAACCCAACCAAACATAACTTTATAATATCATTTAATTCTTTTCTCTCAAGAATCAAAGGTTCTTATGCTAAGTAGAGACAGTAAATAATTATAATGCTATATAATAAGCATTTTGCTGACACATATTAGATGCTCATTAAATGGTTGCTAAATTAAATAATAACCAGATACAACCATGAACTCACCCAAGTCATGTTGGGACCTGAGATCAGGTATTGGGCTCGTATTATAACAGTAAAATCTGAAAATGACCTGAAGGTGAACCTTAAAAATCCAAGCATGCCTTCTAGAATGAGTATAAATACAGAAAATACTGATGATGCGTTATGGGAAATGTCATGTTTAAAGTAAGTGAAGTGCAATGGTCATCTTAGTCTAAAACACATAATATGATTAGAATTGTATCAGAAAGTAACACAGAAACTACATAGAAGCTACAGCCTTGGACTTGCTTTGAGACTTCATGAAGGTCTCAGTAGAGAGAAGATGCTTAGAAATTAAGAGAAAGTATCATATCTGAATGAACAACCAATGCCAAGGTACCAAAGCAAAACTCAACGACAATAAAACAGGGTCACAAGCCAGCCTAACTTATAGCAGAACTTTCTGGCTTCCATATTAGATCCTGTAGTTGTTCCTGGGAAGGAGATGAAGCCAGGCTATTCTGATGAAGAATGCCAATTGACTTCTCAGTTAGTGGATTACACTAAAAGGAACCTCCTTGTGGGCAAATTGGTTTCCTTCTCCAGAACACACAATAGGGCACGTATCAACTTTCTGGGATAAGTGACAAGAGACACCATCTTCCCTTGGAAAAAGGAAATAGCATGAGAATTCCCCAACCTGCTTCAGGAGTCAAA